>NC_057812.1:683251142-683553331 GCF_018294505.1 Triticum aestivum | reverse complement strand
TAAGTCTCAATCTGGATACATATTGAAAGTGGGAGCAATTAGCTAGAGTAGCTCCATGCAGAGCATTGTTGACATAGAAATTTGCAAAATACTTACGGATCTGAATGTGGCAGACCCGTTGACTAAACTTCTCTCACAAGCAAAACATGATCACACCTTAGTACTCTTTGGGTGTTAATCACATAGCGATGTGAACTAGATTATTGACTCTAGTAAACCCTTTGGGTGTTGGTCACATATCGATGTGAACTATGGGTGTTAATCACATGGTGATGTGAACTATTGATGTTAAATCACATGGCGATGTGAACTAGATTATTGACTCTAGTGCAAGTGGGAGACTGAAGGAAATATGCCCTAGAGGCAATAATAAAGTTATTATTTATTTCCTTATATCATGATAAATGTTTATTATTCATGCTAGAATTGTATTAACCGGAAACATAATACATGTGTGAATACATAGACAAACAGAGTGTCACTAGTATGCCTCTACTTGACTAGCTCGTTGATCAAAGATGGTTATGTTTCCTAACCATAGACATGAGTTGTCATTTGATTAACGGGATCACATCATTAGGAGAATGATGTGATTGACTTGACCCATTCTGTTAGCATAGCACTTGATCGTTTAGTTTGTTGCTATTGCTTTTCTTCATGACTTATACATGTTCCTATGACTATGAGATTATGCAACTCCCGTTTATCGGAGGAATGCTTTGTGTGCCACCAAACGTCACAACGTAACTAGGTGATTATAAAGGTGCTCTACAGGTGTCTCCGAAGGTACTTGTTGGGTTGGCGTATTTCGAGATTAGGATTTGTCACTCCGATTGTCGAAGAGTATCTCTTGGCCCTCTCGGTAATGCACATCGCTTAAGCCTTGCAAGCATTGCAACTAATGAGTTAGTTGCAGGATGATGTATTACGGAACGAGTAAAGAGACTTGCCGGTAACGAGATTGAACTAGGTATTGAGATACCAATGATCGAATCTCGGGCAAGTAACATACCGATGACAAAGGGAACAACGTATGTTGTTATGCGGTTTGACCGATAAAGATCTTCGTAGAATATGTGGGAGCCAATATGAGCATCCAGGTTCCGCTATTGGTTATTGACCGGAGACGTGTCTCAGTCATGTCTACATTGTTCTCGAACCCGTAGGGTCCACACGCTTAAGGTTTCGATGACAGTTATATTATGAGTTTATGAGTTTTGATGTACCGAAGAAGTTCGGAGTCCCGGATGAGATCGGGGACATGACGAGGAGTCTCGAAATGGTCGAGACGTAAAGATCGATATATTGGACGACTATATTCGGACATCGGAAAGGTTCCGAGTGATTCGGGTATTTTTCAGAGTACCGGAGAGTTACGGGAATATGTATTGGGCCTTATTGGGCCATACGAGAAAGAAGGAAAAGGGCGTCAAGGGTGGCCACACCCCTCCCCTTGGTCTAGTCCGAATTGGACTAGGGAAGGGGGGGGGCGCCCTTCCTTCGTTCTCCTTTTCCCTTCCTCTTTTCCTATTCCATATGGGAGGTGGAATCCTACTAGGACTAGGGAGTCCTAGTAGGACTCCACACTTGGCGCGCCCCCTCCTAGGGCCGGCCTCCTCCTCCCTTGCTCCTTTATATACAGGTGCAGGGGGCACCCAAAGACACAACAATTGATCATTGATCTCTTAGCCGTGTGCGATACCCCCTTCCACCATAATCCTCGATAATATTGTAGCGGTGCTTAGGCGAAGCCCTGCGACGGTAGAACATCAAGATCGTCACCACGCCGTCGTGCTGACGGAACTCTTCCCCGACATTCTGCTGGATCGGAGTCTGGGGATCCTCATCGAGCTGAACGTGTGCTAGAACTCGGAGGTGCCGTAGTTTCGGTGCTTGATCGGTCGGGCCGTGAAGACGTACGACTACATCAACCGCTTGTGCTAACGCTTCCGCTTTCGGTCTACGAGGGTACGTAGACAACACTCTCCTCTCTCGTTGCTATGCATCACCATGATCTTGCATGTGCGTAGGAAATTTTTGAAATTACTACATTCCCCAACAGCGGGATCACCCAAAAACCTAGTGGTCCAACAGATGCCTCTTCGTCGCCATGTGGCGCTGCTCCGACTCGCCACCCGAGGCCAAACCGGGCTATTTAGGCCGGCCGACGTCCACCAATGTCCTCCCTCTCTGCACCACCACCCGAGCATGTGTGCCTCCTTTCCCCCGATCTTCGGCATCGCCATGGTCCGGCAGAATATCACCACATATGCTATGCTGATGTCGGAGCGCCGGAGACAGATCGCGGAGGAGATCTAGGCTAGGCGCGCCACCTGCATCACCGTTGGGCTGCCTCCGGACTCGCCGGAACCGAAGGAGGAGGAGGAGGAGAAGGAGGAGGAGGAGCTGAAGGAGGAGGAGAGAGAGCAACTGCTAGAGCAGATGGAGGTGGCGGGTCCGGAGGAGGACGAGGCGGAGCAACCTGCTCTGGGGTTGAGCATGGAGGAGGCGGAGGCGGAGTTCACCGTCGCCAAAGACGTGGAAATGGTGGAGCAGCAGACCATCCTGGACTCCATCCAGGATGAGACCTATGTGGAGGCCAACCCAGAGTTCCTCTGGCAGGAGCGGGCGGCGACCGACACACTCTTCGCCGAACTCGGCGTGGAGATAGAGGAGGAGGTCGGACCGGAGCAGCCGGAGGTGTCGGAGGAGCCGGAACTGTAGCTGCCGCCTATGCACCCGAAGCTGGGCACGGAGATAATTAGCATCTCCGACGAGGAGTAGCTAGGTGATCTACGTAGTACGCAGGTTTTTTCTCATTTGCATGCTTTTGTATGGATTTACGAATCTAGTATGAGGTGTCCGGATGCAGTTGTGGTAATTTGAGGGGGTCATATTTTTTCATATGCGATTGTAGATGCTCTTAGGCCTTCCACTCTGTAGGCCAAAATATGTGCCAAGTCCATTTTTTCATTATTTTGCACCGGTGCCCTCCGTTACCTATGCGGTGCCATAAAAAAAGTTCTGCAACCAGAGCAAATAGCTACTTCAATGTGCATTTCCAGCATTGCAATATTAAATTATAGCTGCCATCTATACTGGAGGTTTCATATCTCAATTACCACTGAACAATAAATTTCAATTCACATAAAACAACATTTCATTCACAGCATATGACTGTTGCATTGCAAAAGAAAATTTTTCTGTTTGGAAAATAAGAATATATCTTTATATAATATGCAGAACAAGTCATCCGACTCAGGAGGCAAGCCCGATCCGAATATGCCCGGTTTAGTAGTTAAACCAAGTCTGAGCCCAACTCAAGAGGCAAGCCCGATCCAAACATGTCCGGGTTTTTTGGGCCCAGTCGTCAAGCCGGGCTACACATGCCCAAGTTTATTTATACTAAACTTTTATATTTCGTTGTAAACTTGTTTTCACAACATTATAGTTTTAGTGTGTATGTTTTTCTGTTGCTTAGTTGGCATACTTAACCAAACAAAATCTTGGTAAACATTAATTATATTTTTGTTTGTTATAAAATTGTTGCATATTATTTAAATGCATTATTTTTGTGCTAAATTTGAACTATATTTTATTAAAAAATTATGTTATTTGTCATTTTGAACGTTGCGTCTTAAACAAAATATTGCTCCAAAAATCCCTTGAATGCAAGAAGGAATAACAATGACAAAATGATACATCTTAGTGAATTTCCTTTTGATAATTTTGTGAATTATATAGTGTGTGTGTGTGTGTGTGTGTGTGTGTGTGTGTGTGTGTGTGTGTGTGTGTGTGTGTGTGTGTGTGTGTGTGTGTGTGTGTGTGCGATCATGTATATTTTAATATTCTTGAAAATTTTCATAGAGATCGCTAAAGCATGCATTCTAATAAATATCATGATAGAGGTTTCTAGTGAACATATGGAGAAATTCCTAACTTACAAATTAACAATTGGCACTGTTATCTTTTAATCATGTTCCGTGGTCAAATATGTCATACGGAACGGGATAAAAAATGAGAAGGTATGTTCAAAGATAGAATCTATTGACAAGACTATAAAAATGAATAAAAATAGGAACATTTGTTTAGAAATATAGCACAAATGCATATGCTCACTACACGCACAAACTCACTCATATGAACGCGCACACACGGTTTCTACCCATGTGAACATGTCCAACAGGCTGAGCCAATATATCTTGATATTGACAAGGTCGCTAGTTCACAACCATGTCATAACGTTGAAAGAATAGCGCCGAAGAACCTGAAATAAATGCAGGAACTATGCGAACACATATGCCATTAATCCGGATGGACAGATTCCAGCGCAAGTAACCTGACAATCTAAGATAAGCTTAGTTTGTGGGAGGTTTTTTTTCCTCTTTTTGAAGAAGAAGTTTGGAATACATAAGTAGAATTATATTCATCAAATTCAGAGATAGCCCCATGAACTAGTGGTGTCCACATGCCACAGTGGGACAGAGCGAGGGAGCTGACAAGTGGGACTATGGGCCTATACATGCACCAACGTGATGTAAAGCTTTGTCAATTAATTTGCATCGAAGGATGTATAAGTTTTGTTTTAGAAAGCATTGTGCATGGATATCTCGATCATAGAAATCTGATCCACTCAAAAAATTGATCTGAGCAACACTTGTTGAGTTCAACGAAATCTACGCAATGAGAGGAGAGGCCGAAAGAACAGTAAAGAGAGACAAACTTGGACGTCTCAGTTCTCATTCCTCTGTTTTCAGTTCTATATATGCACCAACCGGTATCCACAAGCTGTTGACTTATGTTGTTCTTTTATTTGATTATTTTTCTGTTTTCAGTTCTTTTTGCGTTTTTTTGCAGATTTTACAGTGACTACCGGTTGATGCATCTAAATTGGACTCACTAGTTGCCAAGGTTTGTTAACATATTCTACTCTTATTTACTTCATCCGTTTTCTTTTTTGTGAGTTCTCTTATATAATGAAGTGATCTCCATGAATGTGCAGCCACATTCCACGGACAACCGTGCTCAAGTGACTGCAATGATTTCAGGATTTTCTAAGTCTATATTAGGCCTTCCACTATGTAGGCCAAAACAGGTGCCAAATCCACTTTTTCATCATTTGGCACTGGTGCCCTGCATTGCCCATGCGGTGTCATATAAAAGTTCAGGGAACCAGAGCAAGTAGCTACTCCGGTGCCCACTTCCAGCATTGCAATAAAATATGTTAAACTGTAACTGCCATCTCTACTGGAGGTTTTCCTATCTCAACTACCACTGAAAAACAACATTCAATTCACAACAAACAACATTTAATTCACATCATATGACCATTGTATTGCACCAAATTTTTTTGCCTGTTTGGAGAAGAAGATCTCTATATAATGTACAAACCAAGTTCATGGAACACAACAGATCCTGGAATGTTCTCCCACAAAACATGGAGCATTCATATTCTCAAAACTTTACAAGCATTATGAACTCCGATAATTCAACTCAGAGCCCGGGCTCAGATGAGTTTTTTTGAACTTTTTTCTATTTTAAATCACGGTATTTTTCATGTCCGGGCTCATTTGAGCACGGGCACCAAATCGCCACTCTCGGTGAACTCCTCATTATCACCTTCAGATGCACATAGCCAAATACATCCTAGAAAATCCACAAAATCAAATTAGTGTACAATCTAATTCTAGTTTCCAGCCACATCATCCACATATGAATTATCCACCCACACAATATATTCCTAGTTTGGTAGTTAAACCAGGTCTGAGCCCCGACTCAGGAGGCAAGCCCGATCTGAACATGGCAGGTTTTTTGGGCCAAGTTGTCAGGCTGGGCTGCACATGCACAAGTTTATTTATACTAGACTTTTATATTTCGTTATAAACTTGTTTTACAACATTATAGTTTTAATGCGTAAGTTTTTCTATTGCTTAGTTGGCATAGTTAACCAAACAAAAATATTGCTAAACATTAATTATATTGTTGTTTGTTATAAAATTCATGCATATTTTTAAAAATGCACTATTTTGTGCTAAATTTAAACTATATTTTATTAGAACAATTATGTTATTTATCATTTTGAACGTTGCATCTTAACAAACTATTGCTGCAAAAATCCCTTGAACGCGAAAAGGAATGACAATGACAAAATGATACATCTTAGTGAATTGCCTTTTGATAATTTTGTGAATTATACACGGAGAGTCAAGTTAGGTGAACACAAAATCGTATTTTGAAAGTTCTAGCACCAAACTGAATATGCAACGCAATATCACCGGGAGTCATACAACTTGCACTCGACGTTCAATTTGATGATAGAACTTTGAAAATACGGATTTGTGGTCATCTAACTTGACATCACGCGCAAATACAGTCAAAAAATATGCATGCGGACGTATTTGGGTGTATGCCCTCACCTGTCAGTGAGTGATGTCGCTCGGCTGACTAATTTTTGCACAAAACACCCTTGCATTTTTTTTATTTACGGAACTATACTATTGAGGTAAGTAGAACTATACTATTCATCAAATTCAGAGATAGCGCCCTAAACTACTGGTGTCCACACGCCACAGTCGGACAGAGCCAGCCAGGGAGCTGACAAGTGGGACTTGGGCATATACATGCACCAATGTGATGTAAAGCTGCGTCGATTAATTTGAATCGAAAGATATACTTCCTTCGTTTCAAATTACTTGTCGAATGTATGAATGTATCTATATGTATTTTAGTTCTAGATACATCCATTTCTGCGACGAGTAATTTGAAACGGAGGGAGTACTAGTTTTGTTTTAAAAAGCATTGTGCACGGATAACATCGCTTTATTGTATGCAATGCAATCGCGTTGTAATGCTTTACTTTATCACTAAGCGGTAGCGATAGTCATGGAAGCATAAGATTAGCGAGACGACAACGATGCTACGATGGAGATCAAGGTGTCACGCCGGTGACGATGGTGATCATGACGGTACTTCGGAGATGGAGATCACAAGTACAAGATGATGATGGCCATATCATATCACTTATATTGATTGCATGTGATGTTTATCTTTTATGCAGCTTATCTTGCTTTGATTGACGGTAGCATTATAAGATGATCCATCACTAAATTATCAAAGTATAAGTGTTCTCCCTGAGTATGCACCGTTGCGAAAGTTCTTCGTGCGGAGACACCACGTGATGATCGGGTGTGATAGACTCTATGTTCAAATACAACGGGTGCAAAATAGTTGCGCACGCGGAATACTCAAGTTAAACTTGACGAGCCTAGCATATAACAGATATGGCCTCGGAACACGGAGACCGAAAGATCGAGCGTGAATAATATAGTAGATATGATCAACATAGTGATGTTCACCATTGAAACTACTCCATCTCACGTGATGATCAGACATGGTTTAGTTGATTTGGATCACGTGATCACTTAGAGGATTAGAGGGGTGTCTATCTAAGTGGGAGTTCTTAAGTAATATGATTAATTGAATTTTAATTTATCATGAACTTAGTCCTGGTAGTATTAGCATATCTATGTTGTAGATCAATAGCTCGTGTTTAGCTCCCCTGTTTTATTTTTGATATGTTCCTAGAGAAAACTAAGTTGAAAGATGTTAGTAGCAATGATGCGGATTGGATCCGTGATATGAGGTTTATCCTCATTGCTGCATAGAAGAATTATGTCTTTGATGCACCGCTAGGTGACACCTATTGTAGGAGCAGATGCAGATGTTATGAACATTTGGCTAGCTCAATATGATGACTACTTGATAGTTTAGTGCACCATGCTTAAACGGCTTAGAATCGGGACTTCAAAGACGTTTTGAATGTCATGGACCATATGAGATGTTTCAGGAGTTGAAGTTAATATTTCAAGAAAATACCCGAGTTGAGAGATATGAAGTCTCCAACAAATTCTATAGCTAAAAGATGGAGGAGAATAGCTCAAGCAGTGAGCATGTGCTCAGATTGTCTGGGTACTACAATCGCTTGAATCAAGTGGGAGTTAATCTTCTAGATAAAATAGTGATTGACAGAATTCTCTAGTCACCATCACCAAGTTAGTAGAACTTCGTGATGAACTATGATATGCAAGGGATAACGGAAATGATTCCCAAGCTCTTCGTAATGCTGAAATCGACGAAGGTAGAAATCAAGAAAAATATCAAGTGTTGATGGTAGACAAGACCACTAGTTTCAAGAAAAGGGCAAAGGGAAGAAGGGTAACTTCAAGAAGAACGGCAAGCAAGTTGCTGCTCAAGTGAAGAAGCCCAAGTCTGGTCCTAAGCCTGAGACTAAGTGCTTCTACTGCAAAGGGACTGGTCACTGGAAGCGGAACTGCCCCAAGTATTTGGCGGATAAGAAGGATGGCAAAGTGAATAAAGGTATATTTGATATACAGATTATTGATGTGTATTTTACTAGTGTTCGTAGCAACCCCTCGGTATTTGATACTGGTTCAGTTGCTAAGAGTAGTAACTCAAAACGGGAGTTGCAGAATGAATATAGACTAGTTAAGGGTGAAGTGATGATGTGTGTTGGAAGTGGTTCCAAGATTGATATGATCATCATCGCACACTCCCTATACTTTTGGGATTAGTGTTGAACCTAAATAAGTGTTATTTGGTGTTTGCGTTGAGCATGATTATGATTTGATCATGTTTATTGTAATACGGTTATTCATTTAAGTAAGAGAATAAATTGTTGTTCTGTTTACATGAATAAAACCTTATATGGTCACACACCCAATAAAAATGGTTCGTTGGATCTCGATCGTAGTGATACACATATTCATAATATTGAAACCAAAAGATGCAAAGTTAATAATGATGGTGCAATTTATTTGTGGCACTGCCGTTTAGGTCATATTGGTGTAAAGCGCATGAAGAAAATCCATGCTGATGGGCTTTTGGAATCACTTGATTATGAATCAGTTGATGCTTGCGAACCATGCCTCATGGGCAAGATGACTAAGACTCCGTTCTCCGGAACAATGGAGCGAGCAACAGATTTGTTGGAAATCATACATACTGATGTATGTGGTCCGATGAATATTGAGGCTCGTGGCAGGTATTATTGTTTTCTGATCTTCACAGATAATTTGAGCAGATATGAGTATATCTACTTGATGAAACACAAGTCTAAAACAATTGAAAAGTTCAAAGAATTTCAGAGTGAAGTGGAGAATCATTGTAACAAAAATAAAAGTTTCTACGATATGATCGCAGAAGTAAAATATTTGAGTTACGAGTTTGGCCTTCAGTTAAAAACAATGTGAAATAGTTTCACTACTCACGCCACCTGGAACACCACAGCATAATGGTGTGTCCGAACGTCATAACCGTACTTTATTAGATATGGTGCGATCTATGATGTCTCTTACCGATCTACCACTATCGTTTTGGGGTTATGCATTAGAGACAGCTGCATTCACGTTAAATAGGGCACCATCTAAATCCGTTGAGACTACACCATATGAACTATGGTTTGGCAAGAAACCTAAGCTGTCATTTCTTAAAATTTGAGGTTGCAATGCTTATGTGAAAAAAAATCAACCTGATAAGCTCTAACCCAAATCGGAGAAGTGCGTCTTCATAGGATACCCAAACAAAATGTTGGGTACACCTTCTATCACAAATCCGAAGGCAATATATTCGTTTCTTTGAATGGATCCTTTCTAGAAAAGGAGTTTCTCTCGAAAGAAGTGAGTGGGAGGAAAGTAGAACTTGATGAGGTAACTGTACCTGCTCCCTTATTGGAAAGTAGTTCATCACAGAAATCTGTTCCTGTGACTACTACACCGATTAGTGAGGAAGCTAATGATGATGATCATGTAACTTCAGATCAAGTTACTACCGAACCTCGTAGGTAAACCAGAGTGAGATCCGCACCAGAGTGGTACGGTAATCCTGTTCTGGAGGTCATGTTACTTGACCATGACGAGCCTACGAACTATGAGGAAGCGATGATGAGCCCAGATTCCGCGAAATGGCTTGAGGCCATGAAATCTGAGATGAGATCCATGTATGAGAACAAAGTATGGACTTTGATTGACTTGCCCAATGATCGGCGAGCCATTGAGATTAAATGGATCTTCAAGAGGAAGACGGACACTGATAGTAGTGTTGCTATCTACAAAGCTAGAATTGTTGCAAAAAGGTTTTCGACAAGTTCAAGGTGTTGACTACGATGAGAGTTTCTCACTCGTATCTATGCTTAAGTCTGTCCGAATCATGTTAGCAATTGCCGCATTTTATGAAATCTGGCAAATGGATAAACAAAACTGCATTCCTTAATGGATTTATTAAAGAAGAGTTGTATATGATGCAACCAGAAGGTTTTGTCAATCCTAAAGGTACTAACAAAATATGCAAGCTCCAGCGATCCATCTATGGACTAGTGCAAGCATCTCGGAGTTGAAATATACGCTTTGATAAGTTGATCAAAGCATATAGTTTTATACAGACTTGCTGTGAAGCATGTATTCACAAGAAAGTGAGTGGGAGCACTACAACATTTCTGATAAGTATATGTGAGAGACATATTGTTGATCGGAGATAATGTAGAATTATTCTGCAAAGTATAAAGGAATGTTTGAAAGGAGTTTTTCAAAGAAATACCTCGGTGAAGCTGCTTACATATTGATCATCAAGATCTATAGAGATAGATCAATACGCTTGATAAGTTTTTTCAATGAGTGCATACCTTGACAAGTTTTTAAAGTAGTTCAAAATGGAACAGTCAAAAAGAGTTCTTGCCTGTGTTACAAGGTGTGAAGTTGAGTAAGACTCAAAACCCGACCACGGCAAAAGATAGAGAGAGAATGAAAGACATTTCCTATGCCTCAGCCATAGGTTCTATAAAGTATGCCATGCTGTGTACTAGACCTATTGTATACCCTGCCCTGAGTTTGGCAAAGGAGTACAATAATGATCTAGGAGTAGATCACTGGACATTGGTCAAAATTATCCTTAGTGGAATAAGGATATGTTTCTCGATTATGGAGGTCACAAAAGGTTCGTCGTAAAGGGTTACGTCGATGCAAGTTTTGACACTGATCCAGATGACTCTAAGTCTCAATCTGGATACATATTGAAAGTGGGAGCAATTAGCTAGAGTAGCTCCATGCAGAGCATTGTTGACATAGAAATTTGCAAAATACTTTCGGATCTGAATGTGGCAGACCCGTTGACTAAACTTCTCTCACAAGCAAAACATGATCACACCTTAGTACTCTTTGGGTGTTAATCACATAGCGATGTGAACTAGATTATTGACTCTTGTAAACCCTTTGGGTGTTGGTCACATATCGATGTGAACTATGGGTGTTAATCACATGGTGATGTGAACTATTGATGTTAAATCACATGGCGACGTGAACTAGATTATTGACTCTAGTGCAAGTGGGAGACTGAAGGAAATATGCCCTAGAGGCAATAATAAAGTTATTATTTATTTCCTTATATCATGGTAAATGTTTATTATTCATGCTAGAATTGTATTAACCGGAAACATAATACATGTGTGAATACATAGACAAACAGAGAGTCACTAGTATGCCTCTACTTGACTAGCTCGTTGATCAAAGATGGTTATGTTTCCTAACCATAGACATGAGTTGTCATTTGATTAACGGGATCACATCATTAGGAGAATGATGTGATTGACTTGACCCATTCTGTTAGCATAGCACTTGATCGTTTAGTTTGTTGCTATTGTTTTTTCTTCATGACTTATACATGTTCCTATGACTATGAGATTATACAACTCCCGTTTACCGGAGAAACACTTTATGTGCCACCAAACGTCACAACATAACTGGGTGATTATAAAGGTGCTCTACAGGTGTCTCCGAAGGTACTTGTTGGGTTGGCGTATTTCGAGATTAGGATTTGTCACTCCGATTGTCGAAGATATATCTCTTGGCCCTCTCGGTAATGCACATCGCTTAAGCCTTGCAAGCATTGCAACTAATGAGTTAGTTGCAGGATGATGTATTACGGAACGAGTAAAGAGACTTGCCGGTAACGAGATTGAACTAGGTATTGAGATACCAATGATCGAATCTCGGGCAAGTAACATACCGATGACAAAGGGAACAACGTATGTTGTTATGCGGTTTGACCGATAAAGATCTTCGTAGAATATGTGGGAGCCAATATGAGCATCCAGGTTCCGCTATTGGTTATTGACCGGAGACGTGTCTCAGTCATGTCTACATTGTTCTCGAACCCGTAGGGTCCACACGCTTAAGGTTTCGATGACAGTTATATTATGAATTTATGAGTTTTGATGTACCGAAGAAGTTCGGAGTCCCGGATGAGATCGGGGACATGACGAGGAGTCTCGAAATGGTCGAGACGTAAAGATCGATATATTGGACGACTATATTCGGACATCGGAAAGGTTCCGAGTGATTCGGGTATTTTTCAGAGTACCGGAGAGTTACGGGAATATGTATTGGGCCTTATTGGGCCATACGAGAAAGAAGGAAAAGGGCGTCAAGGGTGGCCACACCCCTCCCCTTGGTCTAGTCCGAATTGGACTAGGGAAGGGGGGGGGGGGCTTCCTTCCTTCTCCTTTTCCCTTCCTCTTTTCCTATTCCATATGGGAGGTGGAATCCTACTAGGACTAGGGAGTCCTAGTAGGACTCCACACTTGGCGCGCCCCCTCCTAGGGCCGGCCTCCTCCTCCCTTGCTCCTTTATATACAGGTGCAGGGGGCACCCAAAGACACAACAATTGATCATTGATCTCTTAGCCGTGTGCGATACCCCCTTCCACCATAATCCTCGATAATATTGTAGCGGTGCTTAGGCGAAGCCCTGCGACGGTAGAACATCAAGATCGTCACCACGCCGTCGTGCTGACGGAACTCTTCCCCGACATTCTGCTGGATCGGAGTCTGGGGATCCTCATCGAGCTGAACGTGTGCTAGAACTCGGAGGTGCCGTAGTTTCGGTGCTTGATCGGTCGGGCCGTGAAGACGTACGACTACATCAACCGCTTGTGCTAACGCTTCCGCTTTCGGTCTACGAGGGTACGTAGACAACACTCTCCTCTCTCGTTGCTATGCATCACCATGATCTTGCATGTGCGTAGGAAAATTTTGAAATTACTACATTCCCCAACAGCGGGATCACCCAAAAACCTAGTGGTCCAACAGATGCCTCTTCGTCGCCATGTGGCGCTGCTCCGACTCGCCACCCAAGGCCAAACCGGGCTATTTAGGCCGGCCGGCGTCCACCAATGTCCTCCCTCTCTGCACCACCACCCGAGCATGTGTGCCTCCTTTCCCCCGATCTTCGGCATCGCCATGGTCCGGCAGAATATCACCACATATGCTATGCTGATGTCGGAGCGCCGGAGACAGATCGCGGAGGAGATCTAGGCTAGGCGCGCCACCTGCATCACCGTTGGGCTGCCTCCGGACTCGCCGGAACCGAAGGAGGAGGAGGAGGAGAAGGAGGAGGAGGAGCTGAAGGAGGAGGAGAGAGAGCAACTGCTAGAGCAGATGGAGGTGGCGGGTCCGGAGGAGGACGAGGCGGAGCAACCTGCTCTGGGGTTGAGCATGGAGGAGGCGGAGGCGGAGTTCACCGTCGCCAAAGACGTGGAAATGGTGGAGCAGCAGACCATCCTGGACTCCATCCAGGATGAGACCTATGTGGAGGCCAACCCAGAGTTCCTCTGGCAGGAGCGGGCGGCGACCGACACACTCTTCGCCGAACTCGGCGTGGAGATAGAGGAGGAGGTCGGACCGGAGCAGCCGGAGGTGTCGGAGGAGCCGGAACTGCAGCTGCCGCCTATGCACCCGAAGCTGGGCACGGAGATAATTAGCATCTCCGACGAGGAGTAGCTAGGTGATCTACGTAGTACGCAGGTTTTTTCTCATTTGCATGCTTTTGTATGGATTTACGAATCTAGTATGAGGTGTCCGGATGCAGTTGTGGTAATTTGAGGGGGTCATATTTTTTCATATGCGATTGTAGATGCTCTTAGGCCTTCCACTCTGTAGGCCAAAATATGTGCCAAGTCCATTTTTTCATTATTTTGCACCGGTGCCCTCCGTTACCTATGCGGTGCCATAAAAAAAGTTCTGCAACCAGAGCAAATAGCTACTTCAATGTGCATTTCCAGCATTGCAATATTAAATTATAGCTGCCATCTATACTGGAGGTTTCATATCTCAATTACCACTGAACAATAAATTTCAATTCACATAAAACAACATTTCATTCACAGCATATGACTGTTGCATTGCAAAAGAAAATTTTTCTGTTTGGAAAATAAGAATATATCTTTATATAATATGCAGAACAAGTCATCCGACTCAGGAGGCAAGCCCGATCCGAATATGCCCGGTTTAGTAGTTAAACCAAGTCTGAGCCCAACTCAAGAGGCAAGCCCGATCCAAACATGTCCGGGTTTTTTGGGCCCAGTCGTCAAGCCGGGCTACACATGCCCAAGTTTATTTATACTAAACTTTTATATTTCGTTGTAAACTTGTTTTCACAACATTATAGTTTTAGTGTGTATGTTTTTCTGTTGCTTAGTTGGCATACTTAACCAAACAAAATCTTGGTAAACATTAATTATATTTTTGTTTGTTATAAAATTGTTGCATATTATTTAAATGCATTATTTTTGTGCTAAATTTGAACTATATTTTATTAAAAAATTATGTTATTTGTCATTTTGAACGTTGCGTCTTAAACAAAATATTGCTCCAAAAATCCCTTGAATGCAAGAAGGAATAACAATGACAAAATGATACATCTTAGTGAATTTCCTTTTGATAATTTTGTGAATTATATAGTGTGTGTGTGTGTGTGTGTGTGTGTGTGTGTGTGTGTGTGTGTGTGTGTGTGTGTGTGTGTGTGTGTGTGTGTGTGTGCGATCATGTATATTTTAATATTCTTGAAAATTTTCATAGAGATCGCTAAAGCATGCATTCTAATAAATATCATGATAGAGGTTTCTAGTGAACATATGGAGAAATTCCTAACTTACAAATTAACAATTGGCACTGTTATCTTTTAATCATGTTCCGTGGTCAAATATGTCATACGGAACGGGATAAAAAATGAGAAGGTATGTTCAAAGATAGAATCTATTGACAAGACTATAAAAATGAATAAAAATAGGAACATTTGTTTAGAAATATAGCACAAATGCATATGCTCACTACACGCACAAACTCACTCATATGAACGCGCACACACGGTTTCTACCCATGTGAACATGTCCAACAGGCTGAGCCAATATATCTTGATATTGACAAGGTCGCTAGTTCACAACCATGTCATAACGTTGAAAGAATAGCGCCGAAGAACCTGAAATAAATGCAGGAACTATGCGAACACATATGCCATTAATCCGGATGGACAGATTCCAGCGCAAGTAACCTGACAATCTAAGATAAGCTTAGTTTGTGGGAGGTTTTTTTTCCTCTTTTTGAAGAAGAAGTTTGGAATACATAAGTAGAATTATATTCATCAAATTCAGAGATAGCCCCATGAACTAGTGGTGTCCACATGCCACAGTGGGACAGAGCGAGGGAGCTGACAAGTGGGACTATGGGCCTATACATGCACCAACGTGATGTAAAGCTTTGTCAATTAATTTGCATCGAAGGATGTA
Source organism: Triticum aestivum (assembly GCF_018294505.1). Taxonomy (NCBI): domain Eukaryota; kingdom Viridiplantae; phylum Streptophyta; class Magnoliopsida; order Poales; family Poaceae; genus Triticum; species Triticum aestivum. The sequence continues at coordinate 683,537,701 of NC_057812.1, read as the reverse complement.
TAAGTTTTGTTTTAGAAAGCATTGTGCATGGATATCTCGATCATAGAAATCTGATCCACTCAAAAAATTGATCTGAGCAACACTTGTTGAGTTCAACGAAATCTACGCAATGAGAGGAGAGGCCGAAAGAACAGTAAAGAGAGACAAACTTGGACGTCTCAGTTCTCATTCCTCTGTTTTCAGTTCTATATATGCACCAACCGGTATCCACAAGCTGTTGACTTATGTTGTTCTTTTATTTGATTATTTTTCTGTTTTCAGTTCTTTTTGCGTTTTTTTGCAGATTTTACAGTGACTACCGGTTGATGCATCTAAATTGGACTCACTAGTTGCCAAGGTTTGTTAACATATTCTACTCTTATTTACTTCATCCGTTTTCTTTTTTGTGAGTTCTCTTATATAATGAAGTGATCTCCATGAATGTGCAGCCACATTCCACGGACAACCGTGCTCAAGTGACTGCAATGATTTCAGGATTTTCTAAGTCTATATTAGGCCTTCCACTATGTAGGCCAAAACAGGTGCCAAATCCACTTTTTCATCATTTGGCACTGGTGCCCTGCATTGCCCATGCGGTGTCATATAAAAGTTCAGGGAACCAGAGCAAGTAGCTACTCCGGTGCCCACTTCCAGCATTGCAATAAAATATGTTAAACTGTAACTGCCATCTCTACTGGAGGTTTTCCTATCTCAACTACCACTGAAAAACAACATTCAATTCACAACAAACAACATTTAATTCACATCATATGACCATTGTATTGCACCAAATTTTTTTGCCTGTTTGGAGAAGAAGATCTCTATATAATGTACAAACCAAGTTCATGGAACACAACAGATCCTGGAATGTTCTCCCACAAAACATGGAGCATTCATATTCTCAAAACTTTACAAGCATTATGAACTCCGATAATTCAACTCAGAGCCCGGGCTCAGATGAGTTTTTTTGAACTTTTTTCTATTTTAAATCACGGTATTTTTCATGTCCGGGCTCATTTGAGCACGGGCACCAAATCGCCACTCTCGGTGAACTCCTCATTATCACCTTCAGATGCACATAGCCAAATACATCCTAGAAAATCCACAAAATCAAATTAGTGTACAATCTAATTCTAGTTTCCAGCCACATCATCCACATATGAATTATCCACCCACACAATATATTCCTAGTTTGGTAGTTAAACCAGGTCTGAGCCCCGACTCAGGAGGCAAGCCCGATCTGAACATGGCAGGTTTTTTGGGCCAAGTTGTCAGGCTGGGCTGCACATGCACAAGTTTATTTATACTAGACTTTTATATTTCGTTATAAACTTGTTTTACAACATTATAGTTTTAATGCGTAAGTTTTTCTATTGCTTAGTTGGCATAGTTAACCAAACAAAAATATTGCTAAACATTAATTATATTGTTGTTTGTTATAAAATTCATGCATATTTTTAAAAATGCACTATTTTGTGCTAAATTTAAACTATATTTTATTAGAACAATTATGTTATTTATCATTTTGAACGTTGCATCTTAACAAACTATTGCTGCAAAAATCCCTTGAACGCGAAAAGGAATGACAATGACAAAATGATACATCTTAGTGAATTGCCTTTTGATAATTTTGTGAATTATACACGGAGAGTCAAGTTAGGTGAACACAAAATCGTATTTTGAAAGTTCTAGCACCAAACTGAATATGCAACGCAATATCACCGGGAGTCATACAACTTGCACTCGACGTTCAATTTGATGATAGAACTTTGAAAATACGGATTTGTGGTCATCTAACTTGACATCACGCGCAAATACAGTCAAAAAATATGCATGCGGACGTATTTGGGTGTATGCCCTCACCTGTCAGTGAGTGATGTCGCTCGGCTGACTAATTTTTGCACAAAACACCCTTGCATTTTTTTTATTTACGGAACTATACTATTGAGGTAAGTAGAACTATACTATTCATCAAATTCAGAGATAGCGCCCTAAACTACTGGTGTCCACACGCCACAGTCGGACAGAGCCAGCCAGGGAGCTGACAAGTGGGACTTGGGCATATACATGCACCAATGTGATGTAAAGCTGCGTCGATTAATTTGAATCGAAAGATATACTTCCTTCGTTTCAAATTACTTGTCGAATGTATGAATGTATCTATATGTATTTTAGTTCTAGATACATCCATTTCTGCGACGAGTAATTTGAAACGGAGGGAGTACTAGTTTTGTTTTAAAAAGCATTGTGCACGGATATCTCGGTCATAGAAGTCGACCCGAGCAAACTCTTGTTGAGTTCCATGAAATCTATGCAATGAGAGGGAGGAGAGGCCTAAAGAACAGTAAAGAGAGACAAAGTTGCACGTCTCAGTTCCCATTCCACGTTCAACTCCCTGCCACAGTCCTCAGTCCTTCCGTCTCGCCGATGTTCAGTGACAAGAGACAAACGACGACGTCCAAGGCATCTCCTCCAATGTCGTCGCGTGCGACGAGACCGGAAGACATTTCCATGCCATTGTAACCACTCCAGTATTTAAAAGGCGTCGTCTTTTTGAGAGAAGCAAGCCGTCCGGCGGCCGCTGTCCCGTCCGACGCAGCTCCACGCACCGGCCGCGAGCCGAGGCGGCAACACCTCAACCCGCCCCGTCACCACACGCGCCCCGCGAGCGACACAGGCCCAGTTTTTTTTGAACGGTTCTTTCAAAATCGCTTTCTTTTTCAGCTTCCCTCAGAATCGTTACTTTATATTTTTTTTAAATTATATCTAATTAAGGTCTAATTAATTAGAATTGTAAAAAAAATTAAAGGACGATTCTGGAAGAAGCTAGGAGGAGAGTCGTCCCAAAAGACCTGGCCCACACACACCCATCAGACATCGGATAACAAGAGCCGAGTCAACCGGCGCCGCGTCACGGCCCGCTCACCAACCGATCTGTCGCCGGCCGGGCACCGCTGGGCGCCCCGGAAAAGATCTCCGTCCCTCCCGTGGCGGGGCCCGAGGAGGGCCGTGTGGTGACTCGGACGGCCGCGGTCCGCGCGCGCCCGTGGCCACTCGCCCGCCCCGGCGTCCCCGTCGCCACGCACGCCCATGTGGTACACTGATGATAACCTTGTTTTTGCCCCGGCCGACACGCTTTTAGCGCTGCTAGTGCCTGGCTGACTCTTCCCCTCTTTCCGCAGCCACATGGTTTAACCGGCTCGGGTGGCCACGAAATGATGGGTGGCACTGCCGCTGTTACTGTGGGTGGATCGTTGTTGTTGTTGATGATAATCTGATTGCCACCACCCAAGGTGCCGACTTTCACATCATGCCTGCCTGCCTGCCGCCGTTGCATGAGCAGGAAGAAACAGGCCCGGCACTCAACTTGCCGCCAGGCAAATCTGTGGGCATGAAAATGTTTGCACGGATCTTCGTGTAAAATCAATGACATTTGCTTAAATATGTAATACTTATGGCACATCTAGATGTGCTTTAGCAAAACTGATGATATATATATTATCAAAGAGCAAAACGTGCGAGGTTTTCTTTGGAGGCGAGATCTTCATAAGATCCACGAGACCATGACAAGGCGGACGTAACCTAAGACAAAGTGAGAGAACAACGGCCACCGGATAACATAATCTGGTACCAATGAGATAACTGAATGCAATCCGATTCATCCAATTCATTTAGTCTAGTGTTATTTAACTACACTTTGAGCAGATCTCAAGTCCTCAACCCAATGAAAAGTCGCCGACGGAGCCACGCGCGCACAGCCTTGCACGCTGCCTCCCTCTCGGCCTTACGAGGATCCGAGTCATCCCGCGTCACTGTCCATTCAGCCAGCCGCTATCATATTCATCTCCCCCAACGGAGCTTTCCACGTCCCCTTCCCGTGCCCCATAAAAGCCGTCGCCGGCGACGCTGTCAGCCCCCGCAACGGAGGCCTCGCCAAGAAAGACAGACAGACAGACGCACGGAGTGACGACAACACCACCACCGTGACGAGAAGACGGAGAGGCAGGCGGCCGCCGGAGATGAAGAAGTGCGCGTCGGAGCTGGAGTTCGAGGCCTTCATTCGGCAGCACCTCGCCGCCGCCGAGGCCGAGGCCGAGGCCCAGCGGGGCAGGCCTGGCCACGGAAACGACGACGGCGGGTTCGGCGGCGACCCCGGCGCCAGAGCGGACGTGTTCTCCCCCGGCAGCGGCCTGCCGGGCCTCTGCTTTGGCGACTCGGTGAGCAGCTGCTACTAGCCCGAAGCTTCCCTCTTAGCTCAGCCTCTGCTTCTGTACCTTCACTGTTCGTGCGTTTAACTGAATTTTCATCCTGTGCTCCAGCAGAACGCCCTGGAGCTGGAAGGGAGCAACCCCGGCCACTTGTGGTGGTCCGAAGGCCTCCGGGCGCCGCCGCACCACGCTGCCCCGGCGCCAACCCAGTCGCAAACGCCCGCCGTTTCCGGTATGCACCTTCAGCCTGCAACAGAGTTGGATCTTGTTATCAGTATGCGCAGAATGTTGTATGTTAAGTCAACACCTAGCGAGCAAACGCCCATGTGAACCGCAGTGGATTTCATCGAAAGAATTCTGAACAAAAGAGAAACATCACTTGCTGATCTGTGTGCAGATGTTTTCGTCTGCTCCAAAATTCCTAGGATTTATATTCTTGTCTTCCAAAATTGCCCTGGTCCAACATAGAAATAGAAGTACACTGATTTTAGAGTTGGGAAGGAAATTGATAGAGACACACCAGGGTTCTGTCTCACCTGCTGCCGCATTGTTTTGGTCGCAGCTAGCCCGAGGGAAACAATCTCAGGGAACCAGGCTCTCGAAACCGAGTCGGACTCTGACAGCGAGTCATTGGTCGAGATTCAGGGCGGCCGATGCAAGCGGAGCGGCAAATCATCAGATACCAGGCGAATAAGAAGGTATGCAGAGATCAAGCCAGTGCCAAGTTCTGTAAATTCTAATTAACACTGAACAAACTGCTTACGTTTCTTCTCTCCAATGAACTAATGAATTGCCTGTGTAAATTTCAGGATGGTGTCCAACAGGGAGTCAGCTCGACGGTCCAGGAGGAGGAAGCATGCGCAGCTGACTGACCTTGAGTTGCAGGTGGATGCACTCTCTCTGCTGCTTCATCAAACAAAAATTACCTTCTTGTAGCCTTGTTGCCTCCTAATGCACATGCCATGATCCAAGTTTGTTTCAAGCTTCTGACCGTCGACATGTGCCATCCTGATTGAGCAGGTCGAGCAACTTAAAAGTGAAAGTGCAACCCTCTTCAAGCAACTGACAGAGGCAAATCAGCAGTTCACCACCGCGGTCACTGACAACAGGATCCTCAAATCAGATGTAGAGACCTTAAGAATCAAGGTAACACTTCTCCTCTGGTACAAGGAAGAAATAGTCACCTCTAAACGATCATCAGTTCCATAGCAGAAGTGACATCTGAAATTGGCTCCGCAGGTAAAAATGGCAGAAGACATGGTGGCTAGAGGCGCAGTGTCATGCGGCCTAGGACAGCAGCTCGGATTGGCACCATTTCTGAACTCCAGGAAGATGTGACAAAGCCTTGGTGAGCGTTCTCACAGGCACAGGGTTGAACTTGAAAGGGAACCATGCACTCTTCAGAGGTTTCTAGCTCTAGCTCTTCAAGTTCAGACATCGGCGGTACGAAGCACTGCAAGTCTAGAGTGCTCGAATAACCAGATGCCCGCTTGCCCAGCGAGGCGGCCAGATGTGTGGATGCCGTGTGGCCCGGAGATTCACACCAAAGCAGGGCCTTTATGTATAGTAACGAACACTGGCTGTTGCATACCTGACATATGTGCATGCCTCGCAGGCTGCAAAGGTACTAAACTCTGAAGGTAGTGAAACTACTCTGTGTTCTGTATACTGGTGAGTGGTGAATATATGTATTGATGTTCATATACAACCAACCGAGTCGTCCTCTGTCCATTACTTATGTAACTTCTGCTAAAAAAAATCTTTGTTCCATACTTGTACAGACTACAGAAAACTTAACTATGCATCATCTAGTCGGTTCTTTGATGTAGCTCTGATGTACAGTATCAGTGCATAGTATCGTCTGTTGGCGTTGGCAGGTCTGAAGGTCCTTAGGAAATGATGTAAACCTCACACCTCAACCGCAATCAACTACCAGCTGAAAAAGGGATTGTGTTTGTACAAAACTGTGAGAAACAGAGTGCAAATGTAAATGAAATGACAACATAATAGCCACCAATTTCAAAGTAATGGACAATTAGGTAACCAGGTCATAAGGAATTTTTCTTCTCCCGTTGAAGAAAATTTAATGAAGAATTAGGCCTTGGTCACCCATAGGACCCTAAGGAAGAAATATTCAGGGTTTCGCGCTCTTTCTCTTTTTCCTAACTACTTGCGCAGTTGTCCTACCAAAACATAACTTACAAACATATACAGTAGAATGCTACCGTTCTTGCTACAAAAAGGTAAGCAGGTTAGGACCCGGCCAGCGCACTGCCGCACCGCACGTACACACACAGAGAGACAGACACACCAGTACGTTTTTTAAGAAGATATGTGAGATGGTTGTAATAAGGTAACACAAAGGAAAATATGTTTTAATGAAAACAATATAAAAGTCAACCAGATTACTCAATCTAAAACGAATAATATGGAAAAATCAACTAACTCTTAAGTAAAATTTTAAGCTACACGAGATGTGCAGTTCTACTGGGATTGCAAGTGTTATGGCGCTGCTAGAAGGAGGACGCGAGAGGGCCGGCTGGGGGCCTTTTTGCCCACGGCCGGGGAAGAGGGAAGGGATTTCCTTCTTAATTCTTGCTTTTCTTAGATTGATACATCTCCTCTCTTTATATAGAGAGGTTTACTTGACTCTCAAGCAAGGCTTACTTGACCCCTAAGCAAGCGACTCTTATCTCTAATTAACCCTAAGACTAACGGGCCCATTAGGCCCATTACGTACTCTAACACTACACCCCACCTGGACATGCAGCTTGTCCTCAAGCTGCAGCCTAACCAACTTATAACCATGACTCGACGCAACCCAAACCTAACACCTAAAAACAAGCCTTTTACATCTCGGCTTGTTTTATTATTCTCAACCTGAATTGGACTGGGACGCTTTATTTTGGACCCCTTAACAAAAAGTGGACACCATCCGCACGTCGAACGTGCACGTGTACAGCCACCTGGATCCCATGGACACCATCTGGACAAAAGGAGTGCATGTATAGGACCACCTGGAAGTGGTCGCAAGAGTGACCAGCAGAGGCGCCCTTGCGGCGCCCGGTGACGGAATGCAGTGGTGCTACGTGGTGCGTTGTTGTCGGTGACACCATGCCTTCTTCCTGTCGGACGGCTGTTGGTCTGCACCGCACAGGGAAGAGTGGGGGGCTTGCGATGGAGAATGACGAGGAGGGGTGCGCCCCCCCCCCCAACCGCCAATGACGCAGACTTGGAGGTCGCTGCCCGTGGGGAAAACAGCATGCCCGCTGCCCGTGGGGGAAACCGCATGCCCAAGATCCCCGACGCAGCGGATGAGATCAATGTCCTTTGCGCAGCGAAGGGCAACTTGGAGGAGCGGCAGCTGCAGACCACGCATCTCCCGCACACGCCGACGCGCTAGGAGGCCGCGCGCAGTAGCCTGCAGCCTCACCGCCGCCGACACGTGGCGGGTAGTGATCCAAGACGAAAGCGGTGACAGCGACGGCGGGGACTGGACTTGGTGGAGCGGGACTCCCGCCGGCGCGGTCGATGCGGGGCCGAAGCTAACCGGCGGTGGCTGCTGCAGCGGCTGCGGCGGTGGCACACCCGGCAGCGGCTGCGGCGGCGGAGCGCTAGGCGCGGCGGAGGCCGGCAGGAGCGACGGCTGCCAGTGCAGCCAGGGTTGGGCGGTGGTGGCGATGGATGGCAGCTGCAGTGGCCCGACGAGCGCGGCGAAGGCCGCCTGGTGCGGCGGCTGCCACGGCAACCACGGCGGCGCGGGGGCGGCGATGGGCGCTGGAGGCGCGGCAGGAGCCAGCCCCGGCCACTGCGGGGCGACGGTGGCCGACAGCTGCAGCTGGGGCAGTAGCGTCCCCGCGAATGCCGCGGAGGCCCCTGGATGCGGCGAGTACCACGGCAGGGCCGGCAGCCCGGCTGTGGCGGTCAGCGGCAGGGGCGGCGGCGGCCCGTAGGGGCTGGCCAGGTACAGCCGGATCCCCTGGACGGCTGTGACGAGGTCGTTGAGGACCCCGATGATCTCCTCCGGGGTGTAGACGGCGGACGGTGGTGCGGTGGAGGGCGCCGACATCTGGGCGGTGGCGGCGCCGGAGGATGCGACCAGCGGCGCGGACGGGGAGGGCAGCGGCGCGGTGTAGATGGCCAGCGGCGTGGTGGTGACGGTCAGCAGCGGAAGCGACGGGGTGGGAGGCGACGAAGACATGATCGGAACTGAGCTACCTGATACCAAATTGTTATGGCGCTGCTAGAAGGAGGGCGCGAGAGGGCCGGCCGGGCAAGAGGGAAGGAATTTTCTTCTTAATTCTTGCTTTTCTTAGATTGATACATCTCCTCTCTTTATATAGAGAGGTTTACTTGACTCCCAAACAAGGCTTACTTGACCCCTAAGCAAGTGACTCTTATCTCTAATTAACCCTAAGACTAACGGGCCCATTAGGCCCATTACGTACTCTAACAGCAAGTGATTAGTTTTTCATACTGCTTACATTCGGTAGATGTATCGAGACATCTAGAAAGCATAAAAGAATACAGCGATTCCATACACGTTACGACATTTCGTAAAAAGCAATCTTTCTATATAGAGGAATTGTGCCCCCACCGATTGTTCGCTTCCACTGTTATTCCAACTTAAAGAAAATCCTGTGCACCCTAAAAACATGGGGATGTGGAACAAAAGGTGGAAAGAATCAGATGGAAAGGGTTGACCGAATAAAAATCTCCGAAAAGTGAATCTGCCTCTAGGGAGTCCAAGGGGCACCACTTGCAGCACCTTTCCCCCCACCAAAAATGTATGATGCGGTTGTTCTCTATTATTATTTCCAAGAAAGGTATGGCATTGCTCAAGCATGCCATATTTCCATTTGTGCTTTTGGGCCACATAATTTTATTCCTGGTCCCCTATCATCCAATAGGCCAGCCTGTAGAGGAACCGTATCTGTCGTTTGACAAACGTAATGCTCTGATCTGACTTTATGTAATTCACCAAAGTAGGAAAAAGCAAATTCACATGCTGTATTATCAAGAAATCATACATGTGCTACTTGGCCCAACCAAATTAAGACCAATGATGAGTACAGCGTTCAAAAGTAAGTGGTAAGCAATCCGGAATGGTATCCCCACCCCATCATGAATGATGAGTCTAGGGGTGGAGGAAATGTTTACTCAGAAAGGGATTAATCAAAAGTGGAAAGGGAGAAAAATGGCATTAACACTCAGTCTCTCACTACCCCTCAACCAATCAACTGGCGACAGAAGAAATTAACTTGTGGATCATGAATTCATGACAGCCTGACAGGAATGTAGGCATCAGCAGCACTATTGATCAATCAGGGTACGACACACATTGGAAGGGAAAGAGACACCAAATCTAATGGTCCGCCGGTTCTTTCGGGTTTGCACGTAAAGGCAAAGGCAGATCCTAAATAAGAAGAGAAAGTGTGACTTCTTTGCAGCTATATGCATGAAAGTTCTTACTGTGACTAGGCTTTACTTTCTCTTAGCTGCTTCAAGAAAACATAATTGGCTGTAGATGTACAGATAATCACATCACATAAATCATTGGAAAAGTCTTTAAATCATTAAAAATTCATATCACTTGGATTGCTTCGATTTTCTAACCTTCTGGAACTATTAAACTAATTATGATTTTCATATTAATGTGGAAGCTTAGGGCTTCATTACAATTTAAAAAATATTATTAGCATATCAGAATTCAGTAATAGATCCCATTGGTTCTTAATTTTTTTTCTAGTTTTCTCCTATATTCACGTGTATCATAAAAATAAACTAACTCTTGACAAAGGCTAAGTCCATTTGAAGCACAATCAAGTTGACATTTTATCCACTGTTGTAATACAGAAATTAACTTGTGCATGCCGACAACACAATGCGTGATATCAGTAAAACCACATTGCTCTACATGGAAGTGGATAGAAGATCTACCCATATCAAACCTAACATGTCCATCGAAAAGAATCGAGCATCGCCTTTGAGAAAATTCCATAGCAAAAAGGAAAACCATATCTTGAGGGTATTCCATTGGAAGTCTATATATAACAAGTCAGAAGGGTGAAGCAGTCAGACAAGACACACATACACATCTTACATAGCAAGCAGCAGCCAGCAGGAATGCATACAAACACACATCATCCCTCTAGCTGTGTGCATCGTAGAGAAGTTTAGTGTCAGTGATTCATGTCGCCCAATAACAATCACGAGTTATACTGTCAATGGCCATACGTGAATCGAGATAGAGGGCAGAATGTAGCCAAGGATGACTTGCCGGGTATGTGCATGTATGCTTCATGGTGAGGGTATGCATCCCCTGCTTTGAATCCATGCTGATATTTCCCGGCAAGTTGTTCTTGGCTAGCATCTTGTCCTTTTTCTCTCACGCGGGCCATTGTGTGGATTACATGTTCACCTTTAGCTTCCAATGCAATGCATACATCATACCATTGTATATTAAGGATCTGTGGATGGGGGTAGACATTATATCATGATTATTATGTTATTTTAGCTGAGACTGATGTACTTGTTTTGGTTCATACACAGGAATCTACAGGTTAGGCTGACAGTGACATGGTCAGAGTGAGATGTGCCATTTAGGTGAGGCCCTCCAAGCCCCCAAACAATATTATATTATGTTCATGTTTATGCATATAGGAATCTTTGCAACCCACAAGCTAGATGTATGGATTAGTAAAAAAGATGTCGGCGTAGCGACTAGCGAGTGGCATATCATTTCACCCCTTATAGGCCTAGTGTGTCAAGGATGAAAAAAGCTGCAGTGGTACCGTTTAACTAACTAGGCGACATGGAAATATACGCAGGCCAAGAACCAAAGTTAATTTCCATACAATTGGTCCAAATCCAACAAGCTACGTTCAGTTTTCCGCGTTGTAGCTAAAAGTTCAAAACCAACAAACAAGGAATCACCAATACCTTCTTCAACAACAAAACCCATAGAACAGCAAGTCCCATGCTGACTCAAATACAGTAGCAAACTAGTGTATGCAAGGATAACTGAATATCCCCGCCCAAAAGGAAGGATAACTGAATAGCATACGTTAGTATCTGTCTTCGTCATAACTTGGCTGAGAACAAGAAGCGAGTCAATTGGACAATAGCACGCTCAGTGACAGTAAACATATTAATCCAAGATAGCGTACTCACAAGAGGAGGCTCAGAGTTTCCATTTGGTTATTAATCCAAGATAGCGTACTCACAAGAGGAGGCAGAATTCCTTTATCACACAGATTTTGGGATTGGGATCAGAGTGAGTACGCCTAATTTGTCGGTATGCTCTGGGAAAAAAAATGCAAGTTTGGGAGCATTCGACCAGGATAACTGCATCCGAGTAACCCAAAGCGAACACAGACGATGACTGCTCCTCAAATTCGCCAAGTGGCTAGACTGTTTATTGCCGGTCGGAAACTATTTTAGTACTGTATATCTGCGACACACGCCCTTACTGATGATTTCCCTTGCGGTCTGCCAGGGTAAGCAGGGACCGGAGCCCTACAGGTAGAGATCCCCTGGAGTCTCTGATGAATCTCTATCTACTGTAGATTTGCAGGCGAGGCGCATATCCAGCATGATCTGCAGCAAGAGCGCGGATCGTAGCTGGGGGTTGGAGCCCCTGAACAAGCAGGGAGGGGCCAAGCAGCGTACCTCTCTAGGCATCTCGTGGTCCGCCGCGGCACCCTGGTGGAGGACATGGGGCCAGGAGAAGCAACCGGCGTCGGCGAATGGCGCAACCGCGACGAGCCGCCGGGGACCCCGCGTCCGGCCGTGGTTTGCCTCCCTCCCTTCCGCTCTGGGCTCTGGGAGAGGCTGGCGAAGTGGCTTTCCCTATGGGCTTGTGGGCTTGAATGGACTGGTTCCCGTGGGTTGATCACGAGATGGGCTTGCTAATATCACGGGCTGTGCGGGTGTGGGCTCATTAGGCCTTGGTTTTGTGCTACGTGTTTCGAGCTAAAATTTGTATTCCCCTAACTAAAGGTTACATATGAATTTTGCAGCTTTCTCAAAAAAATAAGAATGAGTTTTGCAGAGTTGGCAACTCGGCCAGCACTACAAAGGGCCAGATATTTTCGCTGCAGCTTCTCCACATAACTCATGGTGGAAAAAAACTCCGGAGAGAAGTTGTAGTTCTTTTCGCCTTATGCCCTCATAGTTTATTTGTTGAGTTGTCTGATGAAAAGTTTATAATGACCATGTTTTGTAATTGCATGATGTTTAACTTGTCTTTGTTTTAAAATAATTGAAATTCTAAGATCTACGTCAAACTTCATTAAGTTTGATCAAGTTTGTATAAAAATATATAGGCATCTAAACAACCAAATTTACTTCATTTGATTCAATATGGAATAATTTTTCGTACTATATATATTTGGGACGATGCTATCTCGCTCTCGCGCGCGCCAACACTTGTTTTCCGATAGAGTCGGTTTTCCCAATTTGTAAAGTAATTATTGCTTCTTTAGAGGATTAGATGGAAGGTTATTGTGTAGATTAGAGGTAAATACATGCCACGAATGTTCAGTTTAGTGCATGAACTTGAACAATACGTCGAACTGGTTCTAAACCTTGGCATGAGCGTACAAATACAATGTTAATCTCATCCATAGACGTAAAGTGGGCCGACATGGCACTGACATGGCATAGGGCCTGTTTGTAACAACGAAACATGATTACTTGTATACTATACTAGTGGACCCGTTGCGTCAAATGGCGCAGAGGCATGCTAAATCCATGTGCGCGATGAAAAGAAATCCATGGTTTAATCCTCTTTAATACTAGAAATGTGGTGGATTGATGTCTACGTACAATGAGATGAAGCTTGTTGTTTACAAACAGATCTACATTGAATCTGACAGTAGCATTCTAACCCCTTTGTATAAAAAGACAAATGGGGGCTTGTTGTTTACAAACAGATGACCCATCTCGCCAAATCGCGTAGAGTCCCATTTAGAACCATGTGTGCTTTGAAAATATTTGCATTTGGTAGTAACTTTACGTTTTAGCATGCATGTATGGTAAGAATTCTAGCCCTTTTATATAAAAAATGAAGTGAGACTTGTGTTTGAAAATATATGCACTTATAATAGTACCAACTGAAACCCTATGTTTTTTATCAGGTCTAAATTTCTACGACTATCCTTAGAGTTAATCACAACATTCAGGCATCATTTTCAACTATTTATATATAAAAAAGGGCAGCCCGGTGCATGTAGCGCAGTATTTCCCTACATTTCTGTAAGAGGCTGTTTCCAGGACTTTAACCCATGACCTCATGGTCACAAGGCAGTAGCTTTACCACTGCGCCAAGGCTCCCCTTCCATTTTCAACTATTTATGCATATGAATATTTCATAAACAAAAAAAAAGGTCACCCCCATAGACAGTGTACAGATGTCCACAGAAAATATCATGTTCATATCTTCCTATGCTAGTACACTATGTGTGAAGCATAATAAAGTTCAGTATTGTAAGATTGCTTACAACAAGGAACTTTGAGTGTTCATAGAAAGCACAAAATTTGGAGAGTCAGCTTCCATAAAAGTGGACAAAACGGCCACTTGATTAGCCTATAAAGTTTTCTCCTCCGCCAGTGCTTACATCATACAGCTTGCCTGGACAATCATATGCCTTTCTAATTTATTTCTCTTAAACAGAATATGAAGTATACTGAAAAATTATGTATGAATTGCTACAATTAACCAGTCTTATTTCACATGAATATCTGATATTATATTTGACTAATCAAATAAATAAGTAGAACATGGGAATGGAAAGGTATACACATCCTCCCGCAAAAAAAAAAAGGAAAGGTATACACATCCTAGAGGAATGATCTGCAGCTCAGCACTCAGCATCACCTACGGTCTGACAGAGCTGATACAATTTTCTGCTGGCGCAACCAGCAAGCTTACACACAGGGTGATCGCACTACAGTCAGCGCTTAAGTTTCAACGATACTGTAACAGGAGGTATTATATGATACATGTTTGGTCTAGACAGGACTCAATATGGTTATGAGACAAGTCAAAGCAAGGAATTGCACATGGAAATGAAGTGCTAAACAGATGTAAGAGTGGAATCTGGTTGATCCTGAGTGTAGAGAAAGCTCAAGCGGATTTATTGAAACAGAAAACTTATTCGATGTCCATGTTTCTGCATCTTGGGCAGGTCCTGGATACTTTCAGAAGAGATAGAAGATGCAGAAACATGAGAGACAGATGTTGAAGTTCTATCTCAAGGACCATACAGAACAGGCACAATTAATATGCATGTGGTCCCCCAGCAAAGTTTGATGAAACACATTATTTTTTATCAGAGAAAATGCAGCTTTTAGAACATCCACCTGAGACACAGTAGATGAAAAATGACTATCACAAATTCACAATAGCACTCTAGTTAAAGAGAAGAACCAAGTAGTACTTTTCCTGCAACTGAAGAATCTAACCAGGGAATTTAAGTAAGATTCATTTTGAGAATTTAAGCAATGATCTATGAATCTCCATGGAGACCTTCCACATCATGTACTATAGTTTCACCCAGCACCATATCCATACATTTTATACATTTGTTTGAACGACTCCATACTCCACAGCATCAACGAGTAGTTTCTAAAGGCAAAAAAATAATAGATAAAATATACCACCAGACTTGGTGAGTACACCTTTACCTCAACTATGAGTTATAGTCACAAGAAACTGATAATGTTGATTTCTTATGTAGGTACCAAGCGAGTTTGCATAAAAGATTATTTGGAAATGAAGTGAGTGTGTATAAAACAATAAGCATATGGTCTACTGGACTAATTGTTTATCTAGCTATCTTTTCTTTATTACCAAGCAACAACTATTAGTTGGGTAAATAACAAGCAGGTGCCTGTAAGTGAAGCTGGAAGGACGCTATGATGGATATAGTTCTGAACGTATATTGATATGAGATTATTTCCATGGCAAGATAGCTGCATGGGATTGACAAATAATTCTGAAGCACAATTTCTATGACACTTCTAGGGGTTTTGTGGTGTTGTATTTCTTTTTTTCTGGCTTATTTGATAAAAATACATGGTCATATACTTGATTTAATTGAGATTTGATTATTTAAAGGAAATTATGCAATGCTTGCTATTTCCCTACAGGAGACCCGCTCCCTCAAGCCTTTGGGGTCAGGCAGTGCGCTGATTCCGCGTCTCCCCTCCAATAAGTGAAACCATTGGTCGCTCCCTACTTCCTTGGCATAGTAGATTCACTTGATAAATGAGTTTTCAGAAAAATGAGAAAAGCTTGACCAGGTATCATCACATCATAACAAGTTGCTTATGGTTTAAAAAAGTTTGGCCATGATTTTTTCTTTGTATGTTGACTTCTCTTCTTCTGGGAGGATGCCAACTGATATACTTCTTTGTGATATTCTGCAGCGAAGAGCAGCAAGCCGCAATTATCTCTCGTGGTAGTTTCCATATTTTTTTATAGAGGAGAAACAAGACAGAGGAGAGCCAAGTAGAGGGGCCAAGGGAGGACCTCAAAATTAAGGAAAAAGATCCTAGATCAATCCGACCTCCTTGGTGAGGAGGGTAAGATGGAGGAGGCTCTTGGATCTCAATTGGCTCGGCTTCAACAGAAATCATCTGCGCAGCACGAAAATAAAGATAAAACCTTGGCAACAGAAACCACGGGAAACCTGAAATTCTGGACTGAACAAAAAGACATAAGTTGGGGAGAAATTTAGGTCGCTAGACTGCCGTGCTCCTGCATATGCATGATTTTGCAAATGTGATACCTCGGTGCTCCCTTCAGTTTTGAACGACTCAAAGACCATTCTGATCCCTCTAGCAAACATGTTAACATAACTACATACGCAATGCATTTCTAAACCATTAACCAAAGCATTTATGCACTCAGAATTAAAATCATCTAATTGTTCTGTTCTAAAATATTTAAATGTCTGCACTTTGGTATGGCTGCAACTTGGTGACATGAACTGAATTATGGCTGAAGAATAAGAAAGTAGAACCTAGAAAGATCTACCATGCGTACATAACAAATCTGAACAAAAATAACGAACACTGATGATTCCAAGCAGCGCATAGCAAAACCATTCTTTTGGAATATAAGACGGGTCATTTTTTATGTACTGTATAATAGGGCCATTACTTATACAGCAGATATCAAATTAAGCAAGTGGGTAGAAATCAGTAGAAGTGGACAACAAAAGTCAGCAGCCCATCACCTTGCAATATACATAGAACATACTTTCACCGACCATCATACCGCTAAACAACAAGACTCATCGGCCATCCACTTGAATTATTATTCTGCAACAGAACAAAAGAAAACACACATAGAACACCAATTAGAAGGGCTCCTACACACCAGTCAATAGTCTATATGGCAACAAAAACAAATCATTTGGTCATTCATCAGGCCGATGGTGTGCATTAGGTTGGGCCTGCTTACACGGTACAGAGACATTTAGGCTACACAAATCTTTAGAGAGAGATTAGGGCATGGAACAGAGGGGAAGCTCATCTTGGCGTCTCCCCAAAATTTGCCCATGGTTGCCTGTGCCCGCAACCTCGCACATGCTACTATGCAGAGGAAGAGGCATGGAAAAGGAGGTGAGGGTGGAGGCAGAGGCGAGCCGGGCCGCCTCCCTGGCCGGCCGGCAGCGCAGCCTCCACGAGGGCCGGCCTACTCCTTCACCCTATCGCCGACCTCCTCCCTCTTCCCTGTAGCTTCACCACATCGCGACGGGCCGACTGTTGCCTGCCCTCGTCGCCCGCCTCCCCTGCCCATCCACCCCACCATCGACCTGAGAACAAACATGGCCGGGTTACTGCAGAGGCATTCTACCGAACATGTTGCATGCAGGCAAACGGAAGGAAGACTAACCTCAATGCAAAAGGCAGAACGGCGCGACGGCGGGCGCAGGAGACAGCGGTGGAAGAAACTGGTCTGCACATGTAGCACACAAGAGGAAGAACACCGAGGTAAGTAGGGTGAATTGCGCAGAGAAAGCAAAGGGAAAAAGGACGAACCAAGGAAGGCAGGCACGGACATTAACCAGCAGCACCGATCGAACGCACAAACGCCATCACAACGGCTATGCACACCGGCGGCGAAGAAGGTCAGTCAGTCCGAGTCGAACAGGATGCGAAGCGTGGTGGGGCGAAGGAGGCGAACGGCGGACAGCGAAAATGGAGAGCGCGGCCTCTCTCCACACCAGGTAGCATTCGCCGCACGGAACAAACCCAACACCGCGGCGAAGGCACGTGCCCTAAGCGGACGACTCAGCCCCACCGTCATACAGACACCAGGCCAGCGGGTGAAGGCCACCCGCGCAAGAGAGGGACGCGCAGCCCCCCACGCACGCACGCCGCGGTCAGCGCGGGATGAGCCACGCGACGCGCCAGGAGTGGGCACCCGAGAATTTCGGACCCAGCCAATGGAAGAACCCGGCGAGCCCACCAGTCATCGTAGCCCACGCTCGATTCCCTGGGTCAAACCGTGACCAATCAAATTCGCGGATAATTTTTAAATGCATAAACTGTTCTACAAATCGAAAACAATTTTGAAATTCATGATTTTATTTCCGACTACCAAATGAGTTTTGCGCTTTCCCTCATACACTCCCCACTAAAAATTATGCACCATCCTATTAAGATCATCACACACGGACATGAAAAGTTTAAACACCTCATTCATGGGGATGGCCTGCGCAACTAATTTGACCATCGCCTCTTTCCCAGCCAAAGAAAGTGTATCATGCATGCAATTATTCTTTTAGTGAGCCCCGCTTGCAGATTTTGGCACTTCCCATTCGACATTTTACCTTGTGGGGATAGGCAAGCTTACATATTTCTCTTCAAAGGTAGAGAGATAAACTTGCAGTGTAGTGCGCACCGCCTCCTGGCTTGTATCCCGGACAGGCTTTCCCAAAAAACATGCTACATCCAATGGCCTCTCTCTTTCTCTGTGTTAGCGATTTTTTCCAGCATCACAACTGATAGCAGCAGCACGTAGTATATGCATAGGTATAAAATTTGTTTTGCACTGAATCAAACTATGGCGGCTGTCATACCGTGTCCATAGGGGTCCTCCCCGGTGAAGCTAAAGCAACGAGAAAATTATTAACTGAAGGTAGCCCAAATGATATCATTTGAAAGGCTGACTCCAACGCTTCGGCTCTACGAACCGCTACGTTCACTCCTAGAACCACCCCACACAGACCGGAGGAGGCGACCTTTCCTTCCTCAACACTGGCAAGTGCCGACGATGGGTCCTCGTCCTTATCCGTCTACTGCTCCAGCAGCGGGAGCGGGCAGGGAACCCAACAGTTTCTCTCCGATAGAGATATAGGGCAAATGTAATATACTTTCAGATATGCTACATCAATGCTGGGCACGGCGTCATATCGAAATAATTTGCTTATGCTCTTCCTCCATCTCGATGGCATTCTAATGGGCGGTGCTAGGAGCAGGTGGCTCAATTTTCTTGCCAGTCTTCAGATCTGGTAAGATCTGTGTCTGATGGTCGGCGCACGACACTCTTCCGGGTGGCGTTGGTGTCGGCTATTGTAGTTGTGTTTGGTGTCTTGTAGTGAGCTGTGTGGATGGCGGCATGCAGCGACATTCGTCTTCTTTGATCATGTCAGATGAAGTTGACGGTGATGGAATCTAGTGGACATTGGGAAGAACCCTGATTGACATGCCACAAAGTTTCGGTCTTGTCGGCGGTCCGGTTCATCGGCTCGAAAAACATCCTTGTATGCAAAGATGCTCCTCCATATCTTGGTATAACCGCAGTGGAGGAGGACAATGGTGGGTGATGTTTTGGCGGGGCACAAGATTCTGCCAAAATGAAATCCTAGTTTTACTTTGAGAGAAACTTCTTGCAAAGTGTTTGATGCAATATTGCAAGACATCTATATATATCTCTTGTGATGACCACATATACTCTTTGTAATACGCTTTGTCTAATGAAATGTATGCGGTTATTTAAAAAATCATTTGAAACATTTCATTATCCATACCACATAACCATAATGTATTGGCGTATGGTCACTAGTTGGATCTGTGCACACGCATATCCTATAGCCGAGAAAAGTTCGCCGACGCCACCACGATCGGACTCCTCACCGTGTATTTGCCGGTGTCGTCCACCCATGTCAACGATCCATACAACGCTACTTCGGGGATTATTTGGCTATCCCCAACCCGAACCACGACCGTGTACCTCTGCTTCTCGTGCTTACCGTCGAACACCAACCTGTTGGGCACGACGTTCACCTTCACCCCGTCCAGTCCCTCCACCGTGGCATTGTACCTCACCGGCCCGTCGCCCGCGTTGGTCACGGTCCTGGCGAACGTCTTCTCTCCGCCGTTGTAGTCGAAGAACGCGATGAACGACGGGTAATTGAGATCGAGCGTCGCGCCGGCGCAGTCCACGGGGCCCGACGATTGCACCACAGTCTTGATCTGCGCCGCCGTGAAGTTCATGGCGCACATGAGCTTGATGTAGTTGTCTGGCCCGGCGTCGTAGACCAGGCCAGGGTCCAGGGAGCGGTTCGGGTCCATGTGGCCGGACCCCATCGCAAGCGGGCTGGCTGCGTACTCGATGCCGTCGGCCCTGTCCTTGATGGGAGCCAAGGTGTTGTCCGCCGCGCTAGCCGTCGTCATCATCGCCGACCGCACCGCCGCGGGGCTCCATTCCGGGTGCACGGCCTTGAGCAGCGCCGCCACGCCTGACGCGTGTGGGCACGACATGGACGTGCCGGAGATGACGTTGAACTTGCTGAACAGCGGCGACTGCGTCCCCGCGTCGGTGACGCTGGCGTTCTCCGCCCACGAGGCGAGGATGAGCGAGCCGGGCGCGAGCAGGTCGGGCTTGAGCACCGTCGGGCAGCTCCGCGACGGGCCGCGCGACGAGTAGGTCGCCACCTGCGGCGCGGGCTTCGTGTCCAGCACGGTCACCGCGAACTTGATGGAGGCCTTGGGCGCGCGGCTCCTCTGGATGTAGTGCAGCAGCGCCGGGGCGCCCCGCGGCTTCAGGATCACGCCCGGAAATGGGAAGTTCTCGTATAGCTCCCTCAGCGTGTCGTTGGACAGGAACAGCCCGGCGCGCACCTTGGCGGCTTTCACCGCCGATATCGCGGGGGTCAGGGCGTCGATGTACGGCACGTCGCAGACCACGACCTTGCCGCGGTTCGCTGCGAGCACCGTGTCGTTGTCGCACAGGCCGAGGAACACGATCCTGGCGTTCCCCAGGCCGTGTGGGGTTCCGGCGTACAGCGATTCGCCGACCAAGGTCGTGCCGTCGCCGAGCCGGACGATGGCAGAGAACTCCCGGTCCACCGTGCCCGCCGCGACGGTGAGCACCCACGGCGAGCCGTTGCGAAGGTACCCGGGGTCCGGCCCGTCGTTACCGGCCGAGGTTGACACGAAGACGCCGCGCTGCATCGCCGCGAATGCGCCAATTGCGACGGGATCTTCGTATAACTGCCGGCCGTTGAAGCCAAGCGAGAGGGAGAGCACGTCGACGCCGTCGGCGATGGCCTGGTCCATGGCGGCGAGTACATCGGAAGCGTACGCGTCGTCCTCCCACAGGGCCTTGTACACGGCCACCCTGGCGCGGGGCGCCATGCCGCGAGCGACGCCTCGCCCATAGCCGAAGAAGGACGCGCCGGCCACGGGCGAGCCGGCCGCCGTGGACGACGTGTGCGTGCCGTGGCCTTCCGAGTCCCGCGGGGAGTCGACGGCGATGGTCACATTGGAGTTGGCGATGAGGCCCTTGTTGTACTTGCGTGCGCCGACGAGCTTCCGGTTGCACGCCTTGGCCGCGTCGAACGCCGGGCCGGACTCGCAGAAGCCCTTCCACCGTGCCGGCACCGGGGGCAGCCCGTCGTCGCGGAAGCTCGCGCTCTCGGGCCACACGCCCGTGTCCACCACGCCGATGATCATGTTCTCGCCGTACTCGGATGCCTCCCATATTCCTCCGGCCGCGCCGACGCCGAGGCCGAGGAACTCGGGCGTGTGCGTCGTGTCGCGCACCGCCCTCGCGTCGTCGCGGTAGCACGACACGAATCCCGGGGAGCGCCGAAGCCTGTCGAGCCCATCCGCGGAGAGCCGCGCCGCGAAGCCGTGCGTCGCGTGGTCGTAGACGTAGAACATGTCCGCCCCTGGGGCGGCCGCGGCGAGCGTGGACTCGTACCAGCGCTGGTGGCTCGAGAACACCCCCGGCATGGCCGACTTGTCCATGTGCACAATGTAGGAGTAGGACGCCGCCGCCACAGTATCGGCCGCCGCCGGACGCGGGTAGAGGGCGACCAGGACCAACGCCGCCCATGGCCACATTGTGCGATGTACGTACGTGAGTAGAGCGCCGGCAACGGTGGAGTACGACGGCCGGTGTCTTAACGGGCGACGGCGCGCATGGCTATTTACTGCATGGAGTACGACTCCTTCGGTGGTTGGAGTATTTAACCAAAAACTACCACAATTCATGGAACCGTGACGAAAAACTACCACTTTACGATTTTGTCCCGAAAATTACCACTTTCTCGCTAATCCGTGGCAAAAAACTACCAAGTCGCGAAATCGCTCGCTTGGCCTCTTCTAAACGCATTTCTGACAGGATGGGCCCACCTGTCAGCATCAATCTTCTTCTTCCTCCTCCTCCTCCTCTCTCTGGCATTTCCTCGAACACCTCGCGTGCACTCCGCGGCGCTCGTGGCCGCCCCTCGCTCGTGGCCGCCCCTCGCCATCGTCTGGCCTCGCCGCGCCCCTGGCCGCGCGCCTGGCCGTGCCCATGGCCGTCTGGCCTCGCTGCGCCCCTGGCCGCGCGCCTGGCCCCGGCGCGCTCGCCCGCGGGCGCCCCGCTCCAGGGATCCACCACGCCATCGCCACCCGGCTCGACCACGCCGTCGTACCCGACGCCTCCGTCGAGCTCCAGCACCCCGTCGTACCACTCGCCGCCCCAGGGATCCACCACCCCATCACCACCGCAGGGCTCAACCACTCCATCGTACCCGACGCCGCCGTCCAGCTCCAGCACCCCGTCATCCCACTCGCCGCCGTAGAGCACGCCGGGGACCCCGTCGTACCCGTCTCCTTCGTCAGGCACCCCGATGCCAGTAGGAGGCCACGCGCCGCCTCCCCCAACCTCGGTCGACAAGCCAGACGGGCGGTACGCGCCGCCTCCGGGCTCGTACGGCCCCACGACGCCCTCCGGCAGCCACCAGACGTCGTCGCCGCCCATGGAGTACCCCGGCTACGCGCTGCCTCCCCACTCGCCGGGGACACCAGCCACCACCACGCCTCCATCAGAGACGCACCCAGGCACCCCGTCCTCGCCGTCGTCGGGAGCAACAACGCCGTCCACGCCCGAGCACTGCGCGCCGCCGTCCCAGGGCGGCAGCACCGGGCACCCGACGCCGGCCGGCGCGAACCTGCCGTTCCCGCCGGTGTACGGCGTGGCATACGGGTCGCCGCCGCCACCAATGAAGCCGTACAACTAATTCCTCCCGATCCACCGCCGGAGCCGCCGCCAACAGCCGATCGCCGCCAGTATAATTCAGAAGAAGGGGCGCAGCGAGGCCAGACGGCCATGGGCACGGCCAGGCGCGCGGCCACGGGCGCGCGGCCAGGGGCGCTGCGAGGCCAGACGATGGCGAGGGGCGGCCACGAGCGAGGGGCGGCCACGAGCGCCGCGGAATGCACGCGAGGTGTTCGAGGAAATGCCAGAGAGAGGAGGAGGAGGAGGAAGAAGAAGATTGATGCTGACAGGTGGGCCCATCCTGTCAGAAATGCGTTTAGAAGAGGCCAAGCGAGCGATTTCGCGACTTGGTAGTTTTTTGCCACGGATTAGCGAGAAAGTGGTAGTTTTCGGGACAAAATCGTAAAATGGTAGTTTTTCGTCACGGTTCTGTGAATTGTGGTAGTTTTTGGTTAAATACTCTCGGTGGTTGCTTACTCTCTGTTTAGACATGCCACTGGTAGCCAAGCCAGCGGCATGGGCCTCGTCGTGTACCACAGGGAAAGAGCATTTTGGCGAATGCTTACAAGCTTATGATAGAGTAGTCGATTTTGGTTGAAATGGTTCGGGCACGCACAACAACTAGATACATGTAGAATTAATGCTGAAGTTCATCACTGGGAAGTGTAGTGTCAGGCCGACAAGTTACTAGTTTAAGAGAAGAAAATCCGGTGGACAAGTTGATCAGTTGGAGCAGAGTTGTTCCGGGGCGAGTAACCCCAACGTGACCTGTCTCTGTCTGTTCAATTACGTAGAGGTATGTCACGGAGCTCGGAAACAAATCGGACAGCGATGCATGGCTATCCAACACAAATGGATACATCCATAGTTCTCATTATTTCCCATTTGCAGCCATGCATTTGATGCATGTTAATCTGTTGGGAACCCACTCATGCAACTACATATATCAGTTTTGCTAAAACGCATCTAGATATGTCATAAGTATTGCACATCTAAGTCCTATATTATTGATCTCTTGCGAAGATTCGTGTGAGAATTTTGTTTTGCTTTTTTTTCCTTTCTATACTTGATTGTTTCATTTAGATGTGCAATAACTATGGCACATTGGCCGGTTCTTTTGGGTGATTCTACCAGAATCGCCCCCCTCCCCAGCTTCTTCCAGAATCACCACTCCATATGTTTTTTACAATCCTAGATAATTAGACCTTAACTAGATAGAATTGTAAAAAAAAAATATGAAGTGACGATTCTGAAAAAAGCTAAGGAGGGGGGGGGGGCGATTCTGGGAGAATCGCCGAAAAGAACTGGCCCCTAGATGTGCATTTGCCGACGAGCCATGCAAGTCTCTCTCCAAATACTCCAGCAGGGCGTCCATCACCGTCTTCTGCCCTTTGCCAGCCTGAGTAGGGCACCTTTGGTCTCGACAACGATGGCGTGGCCGCTTTTTTGTTCCTTTGCATGCACCTAGATATATCCTTCTCATGGCGCACCGGACACCGGTTGGTGAGTGGCCACTGGCGCGACTACGTACATAGGTACGACTGTAACGGTTGATTCGTTGAGCGGCTGCGGATCGTGCGTCTGTGGCCCATCGACGAGCCCTTGCCGGCGGAGACGGGTCATCGCATTGTGCCAGGCCTCGAAAGCGCGCGTGCGTTCCACCCTCTGCGCGCACACCCCGACGGTCGACGCATGCATCATGCAACGGTGCTGTTTCCACTGTGGCGTTGGCCGCGTGGGTGCGAGACCCAATCGCGGAGTGAAGTCTATTTTAAACCTTAAAATTGTAGAGCTCGTCATAAATGAACCTTCATCTTTAAATCCCTGAAGTTTATACCCTGTACTCATGAATCCCGGTCATTCCCAACCCTTAACCTGTTTGGTGCACGGGGAAAAACATGATCCCAGCCAGAATCAAAATTTAATTTTTTTCTACTCACTACACCGGGTCCACATCGTGATGGCTGTTGCCCTGGTCCTGCCGTCCCTCCGGAAGCAGAGCACGAAAGTTGGCCACCTTCTGCGTGCTGGCCAACTGGATCAGGGACAAGGCGCTGGAGCGTGCGAGTCCGGCTATACCGACGGCGCCTGAGGGGGCGGGCTTGCGGGTGGTGGTGACAGCCGCAGAGATCAGGGACAGCGGGCTGCTGCCGTCGGTGGAGTGGGTGGAGAGCGTCCCGGTCGTCGTCTGCCCGCTGCACGGCGACGTGGTGGTCGGTGCAGATAGGTCGAGCACCGTCAGGTGGCCGGTACTCAGCGGCGCGGTGTAGAGCGCCGTGGCCGCACGCGCACCACCCTTGATGATCGTCGTGAGCAGATGCTTGCCTGTAGAACGGGAGAGAGAAGTGAGGCAACATGATTGTATTGCTCAAGCCAAAGGGCAATCGTACATGGGGCATGCAGATGCAAACGTGGATGACGACGTGCTAACAAACTCCGAGAGGCTAGCTAGCTAACCAGCTAATGATCCTAGCTTACAAGAAAGGATAAGCACAAGTATAAAATATTGCCTTTGGTCGTCGCCGTGGAGACGGCGAGCTGGAGGAAGACGAGGACTGACTTGCATGGACAGCCACATTTTGGCTTGTGGTTTGTGTATTTTGTGTTGGAATCGATGATGTGAAGGAAGGCGTGCATTGATTTCTAGCTAGATGTTAGACTATGTATAACTTCTGTACCTATGTACGTATTGTAACACAACCATTATATATAATGAGATAAGCCATCCCTAGAGGGTTGTGCTGGTTCCCAAAACTTATTGTCTTACATGGTATCACGCTAGGTTACGATCGCTTCCGCTTCTAAACCCTAATACCCGCACCGCCACCGCAGCCGCCGCCGCCTTCACCGCCGCCGCGCCACCGATCGCGCCGCCGCCATGTCGAGCGCCGCCACCACCGGTTCCACTGCTGCGGGCTTCCTCCCGGCCTCTCTTGCGGCTCTGCTCAACCTCCCGCTCGATGCCGTCTTCGTTCCGGCTCCGATTGGGACAAGGAGCATCGGCTCCGTCTTCTCCACGCCGCCGGCGCCCTCGCTCGGGCGTGACCTCGTGGTCCACACCGCGGCGCCGCCGTCCGCTGCGGATTCCGCAGGCGTCGTCCCGCCGCTCCTGCCGCGAGCGGATCACACCGCCCCGCTGGCGGGGTTGGCGGCGTCCGCCCCGGCCGCGGGCCTTGCGGCGTCCGCACCGGCCGCGAGCTTTGCGGCGCCTGCCCTGGCTGCGGTCCCGCCTCCTCCCGCATCGGCTTCGGTGCCTCCGGCTGCCTCCATGGTGTTTGCACCCCAGGCAGCCTCCTCGATGGGATCGTCTTCGCCGCCGCCGTTTCACTTCGGTCATCTCATCACCATCAAGCTCTCCGCAGACAACTACATCTTCTAGCATGCGCAGATTCTCCCGCTCTTGGGGAGTCACTACCTGCTAGGCTACGTCGACGGATCGCTTCCCTGCCCACCCGCACTGGTAGACAGCGTGCACGGTCCGGTCTACAATCCGGCCCATCGCGTCTGGACGGGGCAGGACCAGGCGAACCTCTCCTCCATCCAGGGGTCGCTCTCGCCAGCAGTTGCCGGCCTTGTTGTCTTCGCGAAGACGTCTCATGAGGCCTGGACCATCCTTGAGCGCACCTTTGCAGCGCAGTCCCAGGCTCGTGTCTCTGCACTCCGTCGTCAGCTTGGAGAGTGTCAGAAGCTTGACTCCACGGCCACTGAGTTCTACAACAAGGTCAAGGGCCTTGCCGACACATTGGCCTCCATTGGACAGCCCCTCACCGACTCCGAGTTCAACTCGTTTATTGTCAATGGTCTTGACGAGGAGTATGATGCCTTAGTCGAGATCATCAACGAGCGGGGTAACTCGACACCCATGTTGGCACACGAGGTTTTCTCTCGGCTTCTTCTCACTGAGCAACGGGTCGAGACTCGCCGCACCAGGGGCACTGGCTCTCTCTCGGCCAACGTCGCCACCAAGGGTGGCCGCTCTTCTTCATCACCCCGGTCTCCCTTGGGGCTGCCACCGTTGCCCGCCTCGGCCCCCCCACCTACTGCGACCTTACCGGGGGCTGGCGGTCCACGTGTGTGTCAGCTTTGTGGCCGCGATGGGCACTGGGCCTCCAAGTGTCATAAGCGCTTCCAGCGAAGCTTCCTTGGTCTTGGCAATGACGGCAAAGATACACGCAACAATGCCCGTCAGGTCGCCATGGCTGATCGTCCCGCGCCGCAGAAGCACCAGGGACACACTCAGTCCTACTCCATCGATCCACACTGGTACATGGACTCTGGGGAGACAGAGCATCTGACCAGCGAGATGGGGAAGCTTCACACTCGTGAACCCTATCATGGCTCCGACAAGATCCACACCGCCAATGGAGCAGGTATGCACATCTCTCATATTGGTCAAGCATCTCTTCTCACTAGACATGCCAATAGGAGTCTTCAGCTTCGCAATGTTCTTCGCGTTCCATCTGTGACCCGCAATCTTCTTTCAGTTCCTAAACTCACACGTGATAATAATGCCCTTTGTGAATTTCACCCTTTTGATCTTTTTATTAAGGATCGGGGCACGAGGGACATTCTTCTTAGTGGGCGGTTGTGCCAGGGCCTCTACCGTCTGGAGCATCCTGGCGTCGCTCGCGTTTTCAGTGGAGTTCGGGTCTCTCCGTCACAGTGGCATGCTCGTCTTGGTCACCCGGCCACACCTATTGTCCGTCATATTTTGCGTCGTCATGAGCTTCCTAGTTTGTCTAGTAATAAAGATGTAGCAGTGTGTGATGCTTGTCAGCAGGGGAAGAGTCATCAACTTCCTTTTTCGGAGTCCAGTCGTGAGGTGAAACATCCGTTAGAACTTGTGTTTTCAGATGTATGGGGTCCTGCTCAGACTTCTGTCAGTGGTCATAATTACTATATCAGTTTCGTTGATGCTTATAGTCGCTTTACCTGGCTTTACCTTATTAAACGCAAATCTGATGTGTTTGATATTTTTGTTCAGTTTCAAAAACATGTTGAACGTCTTCTCAAGCACAAAATTGTTCATGTCTAGTCGGACTGGGGGGGCGAGTATCGCAACCTCAACTCCTTCTTTTAGTCGCTTGGGATAGCTCATCGTTTAGCATGTCCACATACACATCAGCAGAATGGTTCAGTCAAACGTAAGCATCGTCATATTGTTGAAGCTGGTCTTACTCTTTTGGCCCATGCATCTGTTCCGTTTCGGTTTTGGAGTGATGCTTTCACCACTGCATGCTTTCTCATTAACCGTACTCCTACTCGTGTTTTAAACATGAAGACTCCCATTGAGGTTCTCCTTAATGAACAACCTGATTATACCTTTCTCAAGGTATTTGGGTGTGCTTGCTGGCCGCATCTTCGTCCATATAACAAGCGCAAGCTTGAGTTTCGTTCTAAGAAGTGTGTTTTCCTTGGCTATAGCTCTCTTCATAAAGGTTACAAATGTCTTCATGTTCCCACTAATCGTGTCTATATATCTCGGGACGTCGTGTTTGATGAGCATGTTTTTCCCTTTGCCAACCTTCCTGTGTCCACTGTCGAACCACCATCCCTGCATTCATCCTCTGTTGCTTCTGACCAATTTGATGATGTTGCATACTCTCCTTTGCTGTTACCTAACCATGGTGCAGGAACCGGACGTGGAGCTCGTTTGGAGCTGTTGGAGGATTCACCATCATCATCGTCGTCTTCTGGTGGGCATGTCGATCGCCCTATGTTGCATGGCATCGATTCGCGTGCCCATGCATGGTCACCCGACGAGCCCGTCGCGCCGAGCATCTCCACTGCTCGGTCTGCTACGCCAGTGATCGCCGAGTCTCCAGCGGCTCGGCCTTTTTCACCAGCGGCTGCCGAGTCGCCCGTGGCTCGGCCCGTCACGCCGTCTTCGCCCGCGGCTCGGGTCCTCACGTCGCCTTCATCAGCGGATCGGCCCGCGACACCGACCGCGCCACGGCACACTATGCCGAGCTCGCCATCGGCCCGGTCTGTGATGCCGGAGTCGCCAGCTGCTTCGTCTGCTCTGCCGGTTTCGCCGGTAGGCCGGCCTTCTTCGCCGACCGAGTCCGAGGCTACCGTGACTGGCTCCTCGTCACCGGCTGACTCGTCAACGTCGCCGTCCTCCAGCCCGTTGCAGGCTGCTTCGTCGACCTCGGTGGTTCCTGTGTCTCGACCACATACACGCAGTCGCAGTGGCATTTTCAAACCTAAGGAACGTACGGATGGTACGGTTGCTTGGTTGGCTGCTTGTTTGGCTGCTGCTATTGCGGATCCATCTTCTGAGCCTCGCTCATATCAGGCTGCCCTGCGCATTCCACATTGGCGAGAGGCTATGGAGCAGGAGTTTCATGCTCTTCTTCGTAACAAGACATGGACTCTCGTTCCTCCACCACCACGGGTAAATGTTATTGACTCAAAATGGGTATTCAAAGTGAAGAAGCATTCGGATGGATCTATTGAGCGTTACAAAGCGCGACTTGTTGCTCGCGGTTTTCGGCAGCGTCATGGTCTTGACTATGAGGACACCTTCAGTCCTGTCGTCAAGCCTACCACTATTCGGCTTCTTCTCTCCATTGCTGTTTCTCGTGGTTGGTCACTTCGTCAACTTGATGTGCAGAATGCCTTTCTATATGGATTTTTGGAGGAAGAGGTTTATATGAAACAGCCGCCTGGTTTCTCTAATCCTGATCGTCCTGACTATATCTGTCGTCTTTCCAAAGCACTATATGGTTTGAAGCAAGCTCCTCGTGCCTGGCATGCCCGCCTTGCCTCTACCCTTCGTGCTCATGGGTTTGTGCCGTCCACTGCTGACACTTCATTATTTCTTCTACAGAAGCCAGAAGTCACTATGTATCTTTTGGTATATGTCGATGATATTATCCTTGTCAGCTCTTCTCAGTATGCTGCTGATGCTCTTGTCTGCTCTCTTGGTGTTGATTTTGCGGTCAAAGATCTTGGGAAGCTTCACTACTTTCTTGGAGTTGAGGTCACTTCTCGTGCTACTGGTCTTGTCCTTACGCAGAAGAAGTATTCCTTGGAGTTGTTACAAAAGCCGGCATGCTGAAGTGCAAACCGACCACCACACCCATGTCGTCTACCGACAAGATAACAGCTGTTGATGGTGAGCTTTTGTCTCCTGCGGATGCCACAGAGTACAGAAGCATTGTTGGTGGACTTCAGTACTTGACGATCACGAGACCAGATATCTCTTATGCTGTTAACAGGGTTTGTCAGTATCTTCAGGCTCCCAGAGATACTCATTGGGCTGCTGTTAAACGCATTCTTCGTTATGTTCAGTTCACTCTGACTTTTGGTATGCATATTCGGCCGACTTCCTCTCGGGTCCTTTCGGCCTTCTCTGATGCAGATTGGGCTGGTAGCCCAGATGACAGGCGATCCACGGGGGGTTATGCAGTATTCTTTGGCTGTAATTTGATCGCCTGGAGTGCTCGGAAACAGGCTACTGTGTCACGTAGCAGTACTGAAGCTGAGTACAAGGCTGTGGCTAATGCTACTGCAGAGATTATTTGGGTGCAGTCTTTGCTTCAGGAGTTGGGTTTGTCTCAACCACAGCCTCCTATTCTTTGGTGTGATAACATCGGTGCTACATACCTTTCTGCAAATCCAGTATTTCATGCCCGAACGAAACACATTGAAGTTGACTATCACTTTGTACGGGAACGTGTATCACAGAAGCAACTCCAGATCAAGTTTATCTCGTCTAAGGATCAACTTGCAGACATCTTCACTAAGCCTTTACCACTGCCACAGTTTGAGGCTTGTAGGCGCAATCTTACCCTTCTCAGTTCTTTAGAAAGTGGCTAAGATTGAGGGAGGGTGTTAGACTATGTATAACTTCTGTACCTATGTACGTATTGTAACACAACCATTATATATAATGAGATAAGCCACCCTTAAAGGGTTGTGCTGGTTCCCAAAACTTATTGTCTTACACTAGACATTGCATGCGTGCTACACACTCGCCCAGTTTCCACATGCGTTCTACTCTTTCTGTGTTTACACATGCGTACTCAGCTGTAGCATTGCAAACTGGCCATGTAATATCCAAGATCCAG
Source organism: Triticum aestivum (assembly GCF_018294505.1). Classification (NCBI taxonomy): domain Eukaryota; kingdom Viridiplantae; phylum Streptophyta; class Magnoliopsida; order Poales; family Poaceae; genus Triticum; species Triticum aestivum. Next base: position 683,506,931 of record NC_057812.1, on the reverse strand, counting down.
GACGTGCAGATCATATCAACGGCACCTCCTTCCGAGCGCTCTTGCATGTGGCCGACGCACTGGCCCAGTTTGCGCAAGGACCAACGTACGCTGCATTGCTGCTCGGATTGAATGGGCCCAGGCAAGAGAGAAAAGGAAGAGGAGATGAAGATGACATGCAGGCCCAGGTTGTCATAGAGAGAAACGAGCGATCCCGGCCGGGATTATGCTTACAAACTGGTCTAGAATTGGTTTAGGGTTGAAAACGATCGGGATTGCAGAGGATAGGGTACAAACTTCAGGGATTTAAAGGTGAGGGTTCATTTACGACGAGCTCTACAATCTTAAAGTTTAAATTAGACTTCACTTCCCAATTGCGGGTCCTCGTCGTTCTTTTGTCACGCTGCGTGCTGTCACACTGCTCCATATAGGTTGCGTACACGGTACTCCCGCTCTTATATTAGTTTACAGAGGTGGTATATTGTGAGGGCTGGGCGGTCAACGAGATCGACCTGAACAATGGGCAGCCCGCCCTGGACGGCCCAAAAATCCTGGGTCGGGCTGGGCCTGTTCGTGCCATCTGGCCGGGCTTGGGTCTAGAAATTGAGCCCGACGGACTGATCGGTCAGGCTCAGGCTGGCGAAAAACATGATTTTAGCCGTAGTCAGGTCGGGCCGATCGGGTCATGTTGGGCTTTTTCAGGCTCGGGCCCGATTTAGTAGGCCTGGCGATCAGGCCGCGCTGGGCCTGAGCCTGGGTTTTCAACACTAGGCTTTCTTAGGCCTGGCCTGAAGCCCGACCCGACCCGACATATGCCTAGGTATACCTCAGGTGCCTGAATGTTTTCACGTGTTTGTCGAATTTGCAATGAGGCCAAACACAGAGGCAGCGTGAGGAGCGACAATGACCACGGCGAGGCTGAGACAGGACCTCGGCCGAGACAGACAAGACTGCCATCGGCAACATCCTACAAGGAAGCGAAGAAGAAGGTTGGCGATTGCGGGTGCGTCGTCGCTGTACATGGAGGGAGGGGGGTTACAGGGATGCCTATGACGTCGACTAGCACGACAGTGGTGGTGGGCGGTGAGAGGAGGTTGGGGTGGCGCACGGCAGCACCAACCGCCCCGGGGGGGGGGGGGGGGTTGAAGGTAGGCCTGATAAGACGGTGTAGGTCGGGGCAAGCCAGAGGAAGAAAAAGAACAGTGCATGGTGCAGGATGGCCGTTAGATTTTGGTTGGATGCTCCAAATTGACTAGTGCTAAAAGTTTCTTCAGGCACCTTGTTAGGTGCTTGGTTTACAACATGGCCTAGAAGGGAGACACCGTTTGTGAGAGCTGTGTCTCTACTTATTTCTATTGAGATGATGTCTCTGCTTATATATTGTCAGACCTAAACTCGTCTCGCCTCCGGCACTCCTGCTAGTGGACTGGACCATAACACATGCGTTTATGTAGCTTTTATGGGAGTGGTTTTTGGAGACTTCTATGGACCAGTTTTAGAAGGTTTCGTGCAATTTACTTCCTTCTTGTTCTCTGTGTGTTTTATGTATCGGGTTTTGCTTTTTTTTTGTTTCCAGTTTATTTCCCTTTTTCTTACTTTTCCAAATACATATGGACATTTTTCAAATAAACTATAAATATTTGTCAAATACACACTGAACATTTTTTGAATACACGGTGAATAACTTTTACATACACTATTTTTTTTTCATAAATGCCATGACCATTTCTATTAAATCGGGTGAACATTAGTTAAGTGTTAGAATATAGAGTATTTTTTAATGTCCCAAACATTTTTGAATGACACAAAATATTTTTTAAAGTTTAAAAACTTTTTTATATTTATATACTTTTTCAAAATTTTACAAGCATATATTTGAAATACATGAATATATTTTAATGCAATAAAAATGTTTTAGATGATATGAGCACTTTTTATAAATTAGATAAACAAACTTTCATGAAAAGCAGATCTAAATGTGTGAACGCTCTTTTGAATGATGCAAACATCTTTTAATAGTTACATGAGCAAATCTTTTTATGCTGTCGAAATATTTTTTAAATTGATGATGAATGCTTTATAATTGGGAGGTGAATTAATTTTTCCAATATATGCATTTAAGTTAATTGTAAATATCTATACGACTATTAAATAATCCAACATTTTCTTTTCTATAACCACCCTGCTTTGTGTATCCAGACTAATTTCTGCCGCTAGATTATCCCACTTAATGAGATCCGACGGACTAAATACATCTGATTAGAGGCAATGATTGCATGTAGCAATTAGCTTTGACTGACCATACTTCACTGGACAAACTCCCACGCCACGCCCAGTCCGCATATAGAAAAAAAAATAGCCTCGCACGATCTGGATAATGATTGTCCCATCTATTTCACACGACGCCCCGGCCCCGCGGCGTCCTTACGCGATGCCCGACCTGTTGTCCTAGCTCCGGTGGCCACACTGCCTCCGCCGCCGATTTATACTGGTAGGTCGCGGACGACCGAGGCGCCGAGGCGGAGTTCCAGGCCTGCAATCCTCCTGCCCATGACGCCGGCGACGGCGACACCCAACACCGCCAACCTGTTCGTCCTCGAGAGAATATGGTCCGCGCAGCCAGCGGCGTCGCCTCTAAGTAGTGGATCCTCTCGCCTCCAAACGTCCAAGGTGCAGATCCCCTCTTCTTGTTTCCCCTATCCCTTTTTTTAAAAAAATTCTGAACCCAAGACAAAATGCATCTATCCACCCACGTTGCGCTCGGTCGTGGATATTATAGCTTGGACCAGCATGAACATGACGTCTATTATCCATTGGTTGGGCTAGCCCTCGCGTACGTCCATGTTGCCGTAGGCTTCCAATCGGTTTAGAGGAAATCCATCTTTTATGTACGTACTTGTCGGAAAGCATAAAACACTAGCGAGTAACTTTCGGAGATCATGGTTGTGACAAAAATTGGTACCAGATCACAGGTTGTTGATCCATGATTTTCAAAAAGCAAGTACAAGATCATGGTGTTACTGACCTTAGGAGATAACTGATCTATAATCCACTTGTCTATCAAGCTGTCAATGGTATTTCCAATTATCAACTACCCCCTCTTTTGTAGTATTGACAAAGACTACAGTTTCTTTCATCGCCCAAAAAAAGCACCCTGTTTTGGTAAATGTCAGCCATGTTTATAACCCATTTGCAAGATTTGGCACATGGAATTTAAGAACAATGAATCAACAACAACAACAACAACAACAACAACAACAACAACAAAGCCTTTAGTCCCAAGCAAGTTGGGGTAGGCTAGAGGTGAAACCCATAAGATCTCGCAACCAACTCATAGCTCTGGCACATGGATAGCAAGCTTCCACGCATCCCTGTCCATAGCTAGCTCTTTGTCGATACTTCAATCCTTCAGGTCTCTCTTAACGGACTCCTCCCATGTCAAAATCGGTCGACCCCGCCCTCTCTTGACATTCTCCGCACGCTTTAGCCGTCCGCTATGCACTGGAGCTTCTGGAGGCCTGCGCTGAATATGCCCAAACCATCTCAAACGATGTTGGACAAGCTTCTCCTCAATTGGTGCTACCCCAACTCTATCTCGTATATCATCATTCCGGACTCGATCCTTCCTCGTGTGGCCACACATCCATCTCAACATACGCATCTCCGCCACACCTAACTGTTGAACATGTCGCCTTTTAGTCGGCCAACACTCTGCGCCATACAAAATTGCGGGTCGAACCGCCGTCCTGTAGAACTTGCCTTTTAGCTTTTGTGGCACTCTCTTGTCACAGAGAATGCCAGAAGCTTGGCGCCACTTCATCCATCCGGCTTTGATTCGATGGTTCACATCTTCATCAATACCCCCATCCTCCTGCAACATTGACCCCAAATACCGAAAGGTGTCCTTCCAAGGTACCACTTGGCCATCAAGGCTAACCTCCTCCTCCTCACAGCTAGTAGTACTGAAATCGCACATCATGTACTCGGTTTTAGTTCTACTAAGCCTAAACCCTTTCGATTCCAAGGTTTGTCTCCATAACTCTAACTTCCTATTTACCCTCGTCCGACTATCGTCAACTAGCACCACATCATCCGCAAAGAGCATACACCATGGGATATCTCCTTGTATACCCCTTGTGACCTCATCCATCACCAATGCAAAAAGATAAGGGCTCAAAGCTGACCCCTGATGCAGTCCTATCTTAATCGGGAAGTCATCGGTGTCGACATCACTTGTTCGAACACTTGTCACAACATTATTGTACATGTCCTTGATGAGGGTAATGTACTTTGCTGGGACTTTGTGTTTCTCCAAGGCCCACCACATGACATTCCGCGGTATCTTATCATAGGCCTTCTCCAAGTCAATGAACACCATATGTAAGTCCTTCTTATGCTCCCTATATCTCTTCATAAGTTGTCGTACCAAGAAAATGGCTTCCATGGTCGACCTCCCAGGCATGAAACCAAACTGATTTTTGGTCATGCTTGTCATTCTTTTTAAGCGGTGCTCAATGACTCTCTCCCATAGCTTCATTGTATGGCTCATCAGCTTAATTCCACGGTAATTAGTACAACTCTGAACATCTCCCTTGTTCTTGAAGATTGGTACTAATATACTCTGTCTCCATTCTTCTGGCATCTTGTTTGCCCGAAAAATGAGGTTGAAAAGTTTGGTTAGCCATACTATCGCTATGTCCCCGAGACCTTTCCACACCTCAATGGGGATACAATCAGGGCCCATTGCCTTGCCTCCTTTCATCCTTTTTAAAGCCTCCTTCACCTCAGACTCCTAGATGCGCCGCACAAAACGCATGCTGGTCTCATCAAAGGAGTCATTCAGTTCAATGGTAGAACTCTCATTCTCCCCATTGAACAGCTTGTCGAAGTACTCCCGCCATCTATGCTTAATCTCTTCGTCCTTCACCAAGAGTTGGCCTGCTCCGTCCTTGATGCATTTGACTTGGCCAATATCCCTCGTCTTCCTCTCTCGGATCTTAGCCATCTTATAGATGTCCCTTTCACCTTCCTTCGTGCCTAACCGTTGGTAGAGGTCCTCATATGCCCGACCCCTTGCTTCACCAACAGCTCGCTTTGCGGCCTTCTTCGCCATCTTGTACTTCTCTATGTTGTCTGCACTCCTATCCAGGTATAGGCGTTTGAAGCAATCTTTCTTCTCTTTAAGCGCCTTCTGGACATCATCATTCCACCACCAGGTATCCTTATCTTCGCTTCTCCTTCCCCTGGACACTCCAAACTCCTCCGAGGCCACCTTACGAATGCAAGTCGCCATCTTCATCCACACATTGTCCGCATCCCCTCCTTCCTCCCAAGGGCCCTCCTTAAATACCCTCTCCTTGAACACCTGAGCTACCTCCCCCTTGAGCTTCCACCACTTCGTTCTAGCGACCTTGGCACGCTTATCCCGCTGGACACGAATCCGAAAGCGGAAGTCAGCAACCACCAGCTTATGCTGGGGTACAACACTCTCCCCAGGTATCACCTTACAGTCTAGGCACGCACGCCTATCTTCTCTTCTCGAGAGGATGAAATCAATCTGGCTAGAGCGTTGGCCACTACTAAAAGTCACCAGATGTGATTCTCTCTTTCTAAAGAGGGTGTTAGCTACAATCATGTTGTAGGCTAGAGCAAAGCTTAAGACATCTTCTCCTTCTTGATTCCTGATGCCATAGCCAAAGCCCCCATGCGCCCCTTCAAAACCTGTGTGTAGATGTACCCACGTGGCCATTGAGGTCTCCTCCTATGAAGAGCTTCTCACCAATCGGTACACTCCTAACCATGTATTCCAAGCCTTCCCAGAACTCCCTCTTGGTGTTCTCATTGTGGCCTACTTGCGGGGCATATGCGCTGATAACATTGAGAACCAAGTCCTCAGCTACCAGCTTGACCAGGATAATCCGGTCCCCACGTCTCCTGACGTCTACCACTCCATACTTGAGGCTCTTGTTGATCAAGATGCCTACGCCATTTCTGTTTGTAGCCGTCCCCGTGTACCACAGCTTGAAGCCGGTATCCTCCACCTCCTTCGCCTTATGTCCTCTCCATTTGGTTTCTTGGACGCAAAGGATATCAACACCTCTCCTCACTGCTGCATCAACTAGCTCCCGAAGCTTCCCTGTCAGAGACCCTATGTTCCAGCTACCTAAGCGAATCCTCCTAGGCTCGGCTAGCTTCCTTACCCTTCGCACTCGTCGAGTCAAATGCGAAGACCCTTGCTCATTTTCCACTACATCTGGGCGCCGATGTAGCGCGCCACTAAGGATGCGACGACCCGATCCTCGCTCACTTGCCACCGTATCCGGATCAAGATACGGCGCGCCACTTGGGGGGTGACGGCCCGGCCCTTGCCCATTTTCCACCACACCCGAGTTCCAATGTGGCGCGTCGCTGAGAGGGTTACGCCCCAACGAAAATCTTTTGGGTTTCATCTCCATAAGAGTGGCTGAGTTTTTACGTTGGCTCGCCAAGCCTATCACAACCCTCCTCCTTTACCCGGGCTTGGGACCGGCTATGTTGAGACAACATAGGCGGAGTTAAGAACAATGAATCAACAAATCTTAATTAATTTAAGATCATCTCTCAATGTGTATGATGTAGTGTGTTATGTCTTCTGTGTACAAATGATGTTGTGTGCAGCTCTCAAACTCTTGAAATTTATGACGCCACAGTTAGAATGGGTCTTGTTATCAGTAACTACACAAATGTATAGTCTTTTCAAAGAAACCAGTTCTGTTTTATACAACCAATGTCCTATTATTTTATCTCCATTCCCCTTCTAATTAATCTGTTCACTTACCTTTCCATTTAATGTGTGTATGATGTTTCCATGGTCATTGATTATTTTGTACAGGAGATGATGTGGGGCCATGGGTCTTGGTATTTTTTTCCTTCAATAATTGCATCGGAGCATGCGATTCCTCCATGGAGTCTTAACCTGTTCTTGTGATGAAGGGTAAAAGAAGCAGCAAATCTGATGTTTTGTGTTCTCTAGCTTTTCTGTATAACCTTTTACCCTTCAACAAGTCCATCTAAGAAGAAAAACTTCATACGGAGAGACGGAGAAACAAGCCAGGAAAGAAAAGTCACCCCCACAGTAATCATAAACAAATATCATGGTTCACTCAGATTTTTTCCTAACCAATATTTGTTACATATTTCTGCCACATGCATTTTATTTTGACATTTATAGAACCAGTATAGTTTGCTATTGGATAAGGACTTTAACTAGCACTACATTGATATACTGTTGCACATAACACATTAAAATATGGATAAATGGCTAAGAAGTTGAAGGTGCAGAATGTTCTTTGTTAAACTGGAAATGATTTTTTCGCAGTAGCAAACTTCAATGGTTAGAAAACTGGTAGTGCATATCATTTCTATACAGTTATTTCCGCACCAAATATGCATATCATTCCGATTAAAACCATTCTGATTGTTCAACCCCCTAAAGAGTAATTGACATTGTGATTTATGTTGCTTTGATACATCGATAACCAAATGTTGAGTATCCAGAAAAGTGGGTATGCATACGACCCCCTCCTATTATGCTATATGTATCAAGGAAGTTGTTTGCTGTCTTTATGAATTGAGACAATTAGATAATGTGTCTTGAATTATGTAAGATGTATTTTTTGGTTCCTAAAAGGCATTACATAATGACTGTGGTCTGCCATTTTTCCCACTCGATGCATATATGAAGCCTAAAGTCTTGTGATCAAAGTTGTTTATGCCTGAATCAGTCTATTTTTGGTAATCACATGTATCAGATTGTTTAACATTGGTTTCAGATTGAGATGACTGAGTTGTCATCGTGATGCAATGGAGGGTTAAGACAAGTGACGACGAGGGAAGGCGGAGGCTTGATATAGATGCTACAGCTGTTGTGGCGGTGGTAGAAGCTTGCGATTTGGATGGTAGAATTATGTTAAGTTTACAAGGCCAGGTTAATAAAATAGAGAATGCACTTGGAGAGATGGCTTGTGTTGATTCTGACCAAATTACTTACTATTTCGTTCAGCAGTATAGACTGAACTGGGAGAAGGAAGCAACTAATAATTTCATTGAGAAGGCATATGTGAAGCTGTAGTATATGAGCTAATGTTTAGGTACATTATTTCTCCAACCATTCGAACTTCGAACTGTATATCATTGTTGTAAATCAAGTGGAATATATGTGTTGCCATAGCTATTCTATTCTGAGTTCAAGCTTTGAATATACAATTTTCGCTCGGTAGTTTGTGCTTCTGTTGTGCAATTGGATCATCCCAAAATATGCTATATAATTTTGGCTTGGTAGTTTGTGCCTCTATTTTGTAATTGGATCATCACAAAACATGATATGAAGTCTTACTGTGGTGCTTTAAATGACAACTTCAGTGCAAAGATCTTGGTTTTCCGTATATGACAAAATGGACCACTTCAGTGCAAAGATTTTGGTTTTCTATATATGACAAAATGGATGAACATGTCACTGTTATCCATAGCCCGTCCAGTTTTCAAACAACTATGGACAACACTAGAATGCATTGTTGACTAATTTTTTAGGATGCCCAAATGGACATACCATATGATTATCTCTTAATTGTACATTGTTTTCAGATTAAATTTTGTTATTGTTTCATTTATGTGTAGACTGAAATTTAAGTCTAAGCTCAATATACTCCCTAAATTATGCTTAGTAAGGTCCAATTACGTACGTAATATGTTACTGATTACTATGTGACATTTTAATGTATTATTTTTTGTTTTTCATGATTCCAGTAGTGTTCATTAGTATTCATGATTTCTTTATACCATTACTTGAAACTAAGCTTTTGCATGACCAGATCCCTAGGGTTGTTCTAGCGCCGGTCGAGTTGGTAGCTTCGATACAAGGCCTCATCGTGAAGAATCTTAACAAATACGTCACATTTCCGACTACTTTTCTAATTAATGAAACTGACACTTGGGATTGATTTTTATCATGAGTATTGCTGAAGTTCTTAGAGTATCAATTCAATTTTCATGACCAAAAAATTGCATGAGCGCATGCTTTCTCCATCATTATTTGTGACCCAATTGCCATGACCAAACACATGTTGTAGACAGATGGCCATCTTAGTATACTTGCACTATGATAAATTCTAGCATTTCGTCAAACTAATTTAAATTATATATGGATTTTGTAATATTATTTGTTACTAGCATAATACCTTTTCTGTGGATGTGACCTCTCAAATCTGCCTGCAATATTAGTCGAAACGTGCGTTGCACGTGCACCTTACTAGTAAAAACGAAACAAACGAAAGAAAAATCGAACGAAAGGTACGAAAGAAGAAAAAAGGAAAGAAATGATCGTAAAGGGTCCGGCCCAATACGGAGGCTCGAACTCAAAAAAAAAAAAAACGAGCCCAAAGAAGATAGACGGAGATTTATTAAAGGGAGACGCGTTGCTCAAAAATAAATAAATTAAAGGGAGACGCGGAAATCCATACGGCATACGGTAGCACGATCGATCACCTCCGTATGGATCAGCCAAACTCCGATCTATAGATCGCCCCGGGGAAGAAGCCGCGAAGGACGGCGGCCACCATCCCCGACGATGTACTCCTCGAGATACTCTTCCGCGTGTCCGCAGACGTCGCCGCCCTGGTCCGATGTGCCGCGACCTGCAAGCAGTGGTGTGCTCTCATAGCCGACCCGTGCTTCCTCCGCCGCCGCTGGCCGGAGAACACGAGCCACCCGTCCTCTCTCCTCGGGTTCTTCGATCAGCACGATCGAGGCCTTGTCTTTGTCCCGGCGCCATCAGGACCAACGCTCGGCGCTGGTTGTCGTTTGTTCTCCTCGTCCGTCTGCGGCGTGCAGGCTGACCTCTTGGACGGTGCGACGCCGGTCACCGCACGCTGTGGCCTCCTCCTGGCGCGCCTTGCCCGCGGTTCAAATATGAACTCGGTCCACTTGGCCGTGTATGACCTGCTGGCCCGCACATGCGATGTGCTTCCCCCGCTCCAGTGTGAAGTTTCGGGCATCAGTTGTGCCATTCTAACCGGTTCAGACTATCGCTCATCAGACGGGTTGCAGCAGCGAGCATCATCTCCTGGTTACTCTACGTTCTTTACAGTGCAAACCCTTGTCAATTACGCCAATGTCGAGAGAATGGAGTACAAGTGCAACCTCTACACGTTTTCATCTGCCAAGGCGAGTTGGAGTGCGCCTAGAAGCTGCTTCGGCGACAAGACTTGGGCATGTCGGAATGGTGGCGGCTTTTGGATGCCATTTGAGAACCACAATCGGCACAGCCACGATGCCGTCGTGTGTGGCGGCAGGACGCACTGGATCACCGCGTACCAGCCAGTTGGGGGTCCAAGAAAGTATCACACCTTCAATGTCAGTGTCGATACAGGTCACGTCTCCTTGACAGAGCTCTCCATCCCACTCCTCAAAGGCTTTTATGGCTGGCCCATACTTTGCGTCGGAGTGGAGGGGACACTTATGTTGTTGAAGGTAGACAGTAAAGCTGGCATCCCGCGCCTAGATATCTGGACGCGCCGGGGAGGCAGCGATGGAGAGAGTGAAACCTTTTGGCTCCCTGTTGGGGTGTTTGACCTAAAATCACCCACAAAGAAGTGGTGTCCTGCGATGATCCGTGTGTGGTTAGGAGAAAAGAGCGGTACATTGTTCATCTTAGATGCGTCATGCCACATGCACAAGTTGGACACTGAAACAGGAGCAATGGAGGATGTAACAGGATTACTTCGATACAGCTTGTCTATCAGTGCCGTGGCTATAGAGATTGATTGGCCGGCATTGTTCCTATCTCGGCTTGGTAGACATTTATGTTAGTGGGCGGCTGTTGTTCTCTCAATGAAAACTACATACTTGTAAATTATATAGTGTCTTCGCGTGTTTTATTTATTTGAACTATATTGCGAAGGTTCAGTTTGAGATTTAGGGTTATCGGTAGCGAGAGTAAGAAAGTGGAAGGCGAGCTTCAGATTCATAGCTTTCAAAATATGTAATTGTAGTTGTATCTCCTATCCGATGTAATCAACATTCGATCCATACTGATTCTTGCTTCATATACTACTAGCAAACATGTCCGTGCGTTGCAACGGGAGAAAATAAATATTGTACGCACCTAACTTAGTAAGCATGTCATAAGACACCTCATACACATGTCCACATATTCTATTTCAATATTATGAGGTACCCCATCTATATTGCCACTTATCCTCCTACCCTGACAGACAAAGGTCAAGCGGTTCACCTCATTAAAACTTGTTCGAACATGACCAAATCCCAAGGCGATGAGCCCGACCCCCACACGGCACACCTATCTTTTTTTGAACATTGTACAATATAGATGCCCACAAACACGCTTGAGATCAACGAAGCCACCACGTGTGTCTTCGTAGTCTACAGGAACGTCTTCTATCACTGAGTGGACATTGCATGAAAAATGTAAAATAAATTCAGAAAAATGCAAGCACCGGTGCCAAGTCTAGGAGTTGAACCCTAGTGAGTTGGTTTCACTGCAAGGAATCTAACCATTTTTTTTTAGATGGAACACTCGTATTCTATTAAGACACGGCTAAATCGCCGATTATATCACGGGTTACATCATCAGGATAGTTAGAGAACCACTGGTTAAACTCTCCAGCAACTAAACCCGCACCAAAGGAATCTAACCATTTTAACTATGCTCAATTTGTCTTGACACACCTATTATGAACCGTGCCTACACAAAAGAATGTTTAAAACTTGAAAAGCTAACCTCGTCGAGCTGGACATGAGGCGGGTCTGAGCAAGCTACTCCGTCTAGAACGATTGGTGTATGCTTGACCTTCAATTATTTAAGAATTTATCAGATTCCTACCGGAATTACCTTAGCAAATTAATAAATTACCAGTCCCAGCTCTCCAATTGCGAACCAACTTGTGGTTGAGATGGTTAGGTGGACAGTGGTATCCCCAACCTACCAGGGTTCAAATCCTGGTGCTCGCATTATTCCTGAATTTATTTTAAGATTTCCGGCGATGTGCTTTCAGTGGGAGGAGACGTTCCCGTCGACGACGAGGCGCCTATGGTGGCTTCGTAAATCTCAAGATGATATGCCGGCTCAGTCTCTCGGAGGTGCTCATAGAGGTAGGGTGTGCGTATGTGCGTTCATAGGGGTGAGTGTATGCGCGTGTATATGAGCGCTTGTGTCTGTACTGATGCTAAAAAGAAAAGTCCCAGCTCCCCAATTGTCAAAGAAAAAACTGCACATCCCATGTAATTTAGGCATGTACAGTGTCAAGTTCGGGCGAGTGCCCGCCACGTACAGCAGTCACGTCTCACATGTACTCGTTCAAGAGAGCACATCACTTAAAGCTATCCATTCACGCATTGGTGGATTCAGGACCCAGGCCGGGGGGCCTGGGCCTGGGGCGTGCACAATACTTTCTTCGGTCAGTGTAGCATTTTGGGCCCTGTAGCCACACTGTAGCTTACTATTGCAGGCCTAGGGCCCGGGGCGCGGCCCAGTCCTAGCTCCGCCCCTTATTTCATGTTCCTGAAACTCTCTTTCTAATAATTGATTCCGTATTTTGGGCATGGACACGGGTAAATGTAAAGTTGGACACAGCCTGGCCGGCCCATCTAGTAGCAAAGGCCCATCTGGCCTTCTAGCGACAATCGAGCGTGGCGAGACTCGCTAGCGATCTATCGTTGGCTCGCGCGAGCCGACAGGTTATGGATTAGTACCATCTCAAATATACAAAATAATGTGAGCGAAGTAGACCGACGACGAATGAAAAATGGACGAAATTACGATGGTAAGAAGCGATAGCCGCTTTATTATTAGGTAAAGATAAAGATAAAGATAAGGATAAATATATAGTATTTAGCAGTAGTATTATCAGCTGTTAATAAATGTAGAATGTACTCCCCGCAAAATGTGAAAAATGTAGGACAAGACCGAGGGGTGTTGCTAATTGGATGCTCCGCATGTCAGATCCTGTGAAATGTAGGTGCCTTCACGGCTTCACCGGTGCTTGGAGAAAAAGGTATGTTTGCACCATCATCTTGGCCAGGTGATTCAAAAGCGCAACAGGTGCTAGCTTTTGCTTCCGGTACCAGCGGGTGCTTCAGGGCTTCCGGTTGAAACCATTGCACATATTAAATAAGCTTAAGCACTCTTGAAGCACTCTCAGTTGTAATTTCCTTTTTCTTAGAAGTGTTGTATTGTTTCCACTGAGATAATATAAGGCAGCTCCTGGGTAAATCTAGACCCTTCTCCTATTAAAAAAAATGCTTTTGTATCAATGTGGTACCTAGAAAGAGACTTGCAGAAATTGTTCTTGTCCCGACTTGGTGGACACTTATTTAATATTCCCTTCATCTGGAAATACTTGTTGAAGAAATAGATGTATCTATATATATTTTAGTTCTTGATACATTTATTTTTATCTGTTTTTCCAACAAGTATTTTCAGACGGAGCAAGTACTTATAAGTCAGACACCCACCATTCTATAAGCTCGATACTAACCTTTTTTGTACTAATATCAAGTCAGACCTCGATGTATATTTATTATGTTTGGGGCTCTTTGTACTTCTTCTAAAATTTTAATAGATCTAAGTATTTTTCGCAAAAAAATAAAGTTATTGCTTTATTTTTTATTATTGGAACAACAAAAGGCCTAGCCTTTAGGTCAGTCTGAACAATTAATTTACATGTGTTTGCTTTTGGTGCCTAAAAACTTTTTACGTGCCAGTTGAATTTGCAGCGAGCTCAAAGGCGGAGGCAACTTGAGGAGCGACAACGACGAAGGTTGACCAATGTGAGGCCAAGCTAGGACTTTGTTGGAGACAGGAACGAGACCGCGAGCTTCGGCATCGTAGGAGAAGATGAGAAAGCAGGTTTACGGGTGCGACTGCAGGGTCATCGCCGTTGTAGAAGGGGGGGAGGGGGGGGGGGTGCTCATAAGGATGGCCATGGTGACGACAAGCATGGTAGTGGGGGGAGGTCGAGGGAAGGGCGGGCGGCTAGGTGGCACGCGGCAGCGCCTGCCTACCACGAGGGTTGGAGACAAGTGGATGTGTAGTACTGCTGGTCGAGATTGAGCTAGCACGAATAAGAACAATGATGCTATCTTAGTACAATGGGCGTTAGATTTTTGTTGAACGCTCTAGAAAATCGACTAATGTTAATAGTTTCTCCAGGCATGTTAATAGGTATTCCACCACTCCAACATAAGGGCATGTATAATGATGCTATCTTAGGAGTGCCATGTTGGATAAATGCTGAGGTAAAGGGGAGAGAATTCATAAGTAAAGGTTTGCCTTCTCTTATTTAAAATATCATCTGTTAGCACAATATGTGTCACCATATTTTTTGAAATAACTAGTTGAAAGGATCGATATGGTTGACTAGAGGGGGGGGGGGGTGAATAGGCAACTAACAATTTTTAGCTTTTCTTTAGCAATTTAAACTTTGCATCAAAGTAGGTTGTCTAGATATGCAACTAGATGAGCAACCTATCTGATGCAACACGAATAGGAACACAAGCAAGCAAGATATATGAATCAAATAAGCTACACAAGTAAAGGCACGAGATAACCAAGAGTGGAGACGGTGGAGACGAGAATGTGTTGCCGAAGTTCCTTCCCTTTGAGAGGAAGTACGTCTCCGTTGGAGCGGTGTGGAGGCACAATGCTCCCCAAGAAGCCATTAGGACCACCGTAATCTCCTCACGCCCTCACACAATGCGAGATGCCGTGATTTCACTATTGGTGCCCTTGAAGGCGGCGACCGAACCTTTACAAACGAGGTTGGGGCAATCTCCACAACTCAATTGGAGGCTCCCAACGACACCACGAAGCTTCACCACAATGGACTATGGCTTCGCGGTGACCTCAACCGTCTAGGATGCTCAAACACCCAAGAGTAACAAGATCCGCAAGGGATTAGTAGGGGGGAATCAAATATCTCTTGGTGGAAGTGTAGATCGGGGCCTTCTCAACCACTCCCGAGCAAATCAACAAGTTTGGTTGGCTAGGGAGTGAGATCGGGCGAAAATGGAGCTTGGAGCAATAATGGAGCTTTTAATGGTGGAATATGTGAGTCAACGGGGAAGAAGGAGACCCTTTATATAGTGTGTGGAAAAGATCCAACCGTTACCCACCAACCAGCCCGCGGCCAGCGGTACTACTGCGCCTGGCCAGCGGTACTACCGCAAGGCCGCGCGGTACTACCGCACGGCAGTGCGGTACAACCGTACCGTCCCACGATACTGCCGCGACCCCAGCACAGAAACAGACGCAAGATGGGGGTGGTACTTCCGCACGCGCAGTACTACCGCGTCCCCCATGCGGTACTACCGCAAGGCAAAAGTCCCAGACAGGGGGAAGGGGAACTTCCATGCCTACTTCCGCAAATAAACGGAAGTAGCAAAAACCCGACACAGTAGTACTGCCGAGGGGCGGTACTACTGCCTGACCGCATAGCGCGGTACTACCGCACGGCAAAAGCGGTACTACCGCGGCAGGTGCGGATGTAAAAAATTACATCCGCTCCTACTACCGCAAGGGGGCGGCACTAGCCTGGTGGGCAGCGGTAGTGCGGCTCTAAGGGACCGGTACTATCGTGAGCACCAGCGGTACTACCGCGTCACGGCGCGGTACTACCGTGGATGCCTACGGTACTACCGTTGATCCAGGAGCAGTACTACCACAACCACAACAGCAGCCAGTCAAAGGAGGCAGGAAAAAACGGAGGAAGCTCCAAGGAAGGAGGGGATAAAAGGAGACGTGTACGTGATGATTCCACCCAAACCTTTCCAACGCGGACCCCCTCTTAATAGTACGGCTTTCCTACGACTCTAATCCACCAAAAAGAAACGTAGAAAAGACGCCGTCTTCGTCAGTCTTCGAGGGGCACCCAATCGTCTTGTGCCTAGCAAAGAAGTGTCTGGAAAATTCATGGCACACGATTAGTCCGCAAATGCGTTGTCATCAATCACCAAAACACTTAGGGATAAATATGTCCTTACAATCTCCCCCTTTTTGGTGGATTGATGACAAAACGGGATTTGCACAAGGAAAAATACTATTAAGTAAAAGCAAACCCCTCCTCTCTATAATATAGACGGGCTCCCCCTAAATGTGTGCCACCTAGATGAGCACGAATACTAGGAACAGAGCTCCCCCTATATTATAGAGACAAGGCAAATTTATCACTAGACAAGATAGTACAAACATAAGATAACTAAGATAGATAGAGTGCATATGTCTTACACCATATGGAGGATAGGTCTCGAAGGCACAAACCGAACAAAAGCAAACGAGGCAAACGAGGTCCAAATGACAAAGTAAACAAACACACCAAGCACGACACAACGCAAATCCCTACACTCTCTCCCCCTTTGGCATCGAGACGCCAAAAAGGCAGAGAGGACACCTACACACACGGGGTGGCTCAGGCAGAGAAGTTGTCCCACTGCTCCTCGTGCTCCTCGTCAGACTCAGCGGCGGGGATAGTCTCCTCGATGTCATCCTCTGAACTGGTCCACTTGTAGCCCTGCTTTGACATCCAGGCAGCCTCAGGTGTGATGACGTCCTCAGACCCGCGAGACACATCCTCTCCAAAGAGCCTCATCACCTTCTTGTCACGGCGGCGACTCTCCTTGTCAGTCACGTGAGCCCTGTACTGTCCCTTCGCCTGCATGCAGAAGAGAGTCTTCATCTTGTCCTTCAGCTTCTTGGCCCATGACGGCTCAGAGGAAGAAGTGGTGGACCTAGCAGCACGGTCCTCAGCAGCAGTCTCAGCAGCAGCAGCCTCCCCCTCACCAGCAGCCCTCCTAGCAGAAGATGCCTCAGCACGGGTAGTGGTGTTGGCCCAGTTGGGCTTGACGCGGAGGCTGATGGACTCATGGCGAATCCAGTCTGGAGCAAGGAACTCATCACCTGGATACGTCTTCTCCCAAGTGGTGGAGAGCAGCAGAAACAGGTACGGTCCATAGATAGGTACCTTGCGAGTGAACACCGCAAACCGAAGCTCACACCACATGATGTGTGAGACATCAAGTGGCTGAGTCTGAGAAGTACGTGCCTCTGCACACAAGAGCAACATGTCCACTAGATATGCATGAACCTTGTCCTTGTCGCCAATGCGTGGGAACAGAGTGTTGCGGAAGATGCGATGCATGATATCCAGAAAGGAGTTCAACACCCAAGATGACTTGCCATTGGGGAGTACCTTCTCAACAAGGAAGGGCTGAAGCTGGTTCTTGTTGGCAGACTCAGAGTTGGCATGGGGGCGAACGCCAACGGGGGTGTGAAGCCCGTCATCAGGAATGTGCAGCAGATCCATGAACTCTTTCCATGTAGCAGACAGCTGACGGCCATTGGTCATCCAGGTCATCCTCCGCTCCTCCCCGGGATGAAAGTACACTGAGGCAAAGAACTGACAGATAAGCTCAGGGTCATAGTCAAGGTGAAAGGAGATCACCGGCTCAATAGCAAACTGCTCCACCAAGTCCAGAGCCTCTCCAAAATAGTCACGAAACTTGTCTTTCCGCAGGTGATGCATGTCTATCCACTTGACATCCACGAGGTATTCTGCTTGTTCTTGATCACATCCAGATAGATGAGAGCCTGTTGCTTGGTCCAGAACAACTCGGTGCCTCTGAGGATAGCCCGAGGATTCACATAGGGATTGATCTTCCGGCGCTCGACATACTCAGTGGTTGAAATCTCATCCATGCCCTTAGCCGGTTCCTTTTGCTTGCTGGCAGTGGTCTTGACATTGCGCTTGGGGGCATTGGAGCCCTCTGGGGCTTCATCTTGGGGGTTGCGCAGATGCTTGGAGCCAGTGTCACGACTGGGATTGGAATGGCGAGAGCCACCACCTGAGACACAGAACGCAAAAACACCCACAACAGCCAAGAGAGATTAATGCAAAGACCACAACAAAGCAAGTGAAACAAGTAGAAAGCACACATGATAAATGCCTAGAGAGAGATTTGATCCCTACGGTAGTACTGCCAAGAGCTGCGGAGCTAAGAGAGTAGTACGGCTCTTAGACGCGGTAGTACCGTGCAAGATCACGGTAGTACCGGGTGTAGGAGCGGTAGTACAACCTTAGTGCCGCGGCTGGTGCGGTAGTACCGCATCTGCGGAGCGGTAGTACCGCACCTGACGGGCGGTAGTACCGCAAGAGCGGTAGTACCGCACATCGGGCACGGTAGTACCGCACCGCGTCAGATCTGAACTGGTTCAAATCTAAGAAAGCCCGCAAAACCACGACGGTACTACGGTTGGACAAAGCTACCACAAGACAGCATATCAAGTATGTTTCCTACGCATCACGACTCTCCTAATCCTACTCTTGCATAGATTTGGCCTAAAATCTCAAGAACGACAAGTTTCTCCCCAAAAGCCTAGAAGCAAGAGAATAGCCAAGAAAAAAGAGGGATTTGGGGAAAAACCTTGGTCCATGGCAAGAGGAAGTGGTGGGGAACGATCCCACCGGCCGGAATCCGAGGAGAGTGGCCGGAGACGGAGATCCGGCGAGGGCCTCCGGCGCCGTTCTTGAGAGGGAGAGACGTGGAGAGAGAGACAATGAATGGGTATGGGGAGTTGGAACTCCCCTGCCCGAGTCATAACCCCCACACGCCCTTGACGGCACGGTAGTACCGTGCCCAGACATGGTAGTACCGCACGGTGTGGTACTTCCGAAGTACCGCACCAGAGCGGTAGTACCGTGCTGTGGCGCGGTAGTACTGTGCCTCCCAAAGCGATAGTACCGCGCCCAGACGCGGTAGTACCGTGGGCTCAAGAAGATGCATGTTTCGAGAGCGAAAAACTGGATCTTTGCACAAACCACTCCGAGCCAACACGACACCACAAGACCACGCAACACACAAAACCAGAAAGGCACACGACAAACGAACCAACCACGAGACACCACCTCTCCAAAAGAGAGGGCGGTGGCCGTAGCCACCTATGTTTGAGTCAATTGGTATGGCACCGCGAAGAATTATCCTTGGGTCCAGGACCAAAACTCGTCTTTGAAGCACAAGTACCATCAAACATGGCTAATGTGAAAGACTTGATTGATTTATGCATAATGGGGGGAGGGAGAGTTCATTGAGAGAACATCACTCCCCCTATGTCCATGCCTACATCTAAATAGGACAACACGTTGAGTATGGTGGGGTGTGCAAGGGTTCAAGCAACATTGCTCGAATCGATGATATTTAGCTCATGCCTTAACTCGCGAAATCTTGCTTCATCCAAGGGCTTCGTGAAGATATCTGCAAGGTTATCATGAGTGTTGACGTAGTTGAGCTCGATCTCTCCTCGCCTAATGTGATCCCGGATGAAGTGATACCGGATCTCAATATGCTTCGTCTTGAAGTGTTGCACCGGGTTGAGAGAGATCTTGATGGCACTTTCATTGTCACACCAAAGAGGCACTTTGTCACAAGTGACACCATAATCCTTTAAAGTTTGCCTCATCCATAAGAGTTGTGCACAACAACTACCGGCCGCCACATACTCCGCTTCGGTGGACGAGAGAGACACACAACTTTGCTTTTTGGAAGACCAACTTACCAAAGAGCAACCAAGGAATTGGCACCCTCCGGAAGTGGACTTCCTATCCACTTTGTCTCCCGCCCAATCGGAATCCGAGTACCCTACAAGCTTGAAGTTTGATCCTCTTGGGTACCATAAGCCAAAGTTTGGGGTATGAGCCAAATATCGAAAGATTCGTTTGACCGCCACATAGTGACTTTCCTTAGGTGCGGCTTGAAACCGTGCACAAATTCCCACACTCAACATGATGTCCGGTCTAGATGCACAAAGGTAAAGCAAGGATCCAATCATGGAACGATATACCTTTTGATCCACCACTTTACCATTGGGATCTAAGTCAAGTTGGCACTTGGTGGGCATTGGAGTGGAAGCCGGCTTGACGTCACTTAGCTTGAATCTCTTGAGCATGTCTTGAGTGTATTTGGATTGATTGATGAAGGTTCCTTCTCTTCTTTGCTTCACTTCGAACCCTAGAAAGAACTTCAACTCTCCCATGGAGGACATCTCGAACTTTGAGGTCATGAGAGCGGCAAATTCCTCATTGAAAGCTTTGTTAGGAGAACCAAAGATAATATCATCAACATATAATTGGCACACAAACAACTCCCCTTTGACCTTCTTAGTAAAAAGAGTGGGGTCGATTAGCCCAACTTCAAAACCACGGTCTTGTAACAACTCGGTAAGGTGGTCATACCACGCACGTGGGGCTTGTTTAAGGCCATAGAGTGCCTTATCGAGTTGATACACATGATCGGGAAAGTAGGGATCCTCGAACCCGGGGGGTTGCTTGACGTAAACCAATTCATTAATGGGACCATTAAGAAAAGCACTCTTCACATCCATTTGTTGTAACTTAAAGTTATGATGAGAAGCATATGCAATCAACATGCGAATGGATTCAAGACGAGCAACGGGAGCAAAGGTTTCACCGTAGTCGATACCCTCGACTTGGGAGTAGCCTTGTGCTACCAAACGAGCCTTGTTGCGAATGATAATCCCATGGGCATCTTGCTTGTTCTTGAATATCCACTTGGTTCCAATGACATTGTGGTTCCCCGTTGGCCTTGGCACCAATCTCCACACTTTGTTGCGCTCGAAGTTGTTGAGTTCTTCGTGCATGGCATTGAGCCAATCCGGATCTTCTAGCGCCTCATAGACCTTGTGGGGTTCCACACAAGAGACAAACGCGTGATGCTCACAATAATTTGCTAATTGTCTACGAGTGCTTACCCCCTTTCTTAAGCTTCCAAGCACATTCGTCATGAGATGATCCTTGGTGGAGAGCTTGGAAGCAACCTTGGCGGCACGACGCTCTAATTCCTCCTCGGTGGTGAGTTGAGGAGCGGTTACTTGATCATCTTGAGCGCCGTCATGAACTTGTTCTTGATCTTGAACTTGCTCGGGGGAGAGAACTTGACCTTGGGCATCACTTGGTGTGTCCACACCGTCTTGAGTATGATCTTGCCCTTGGTCTTGTTCATGAGGTTGAGGGCCTTCACTTTGTTCTTCGGAAGCGTGTGGGCCTTGGGTTGGTGATGGCTCCACTTGAGTGGAGCATTGTCCTTCTCCTTCGGCCACAAGGGGTTCCTCAATGGGTAGGATGAAACCAACACCCATTCTTCTTATGGCTTGAGGAGGAATTTCATCACCTACATCACAAGTGCCACTTTGCTCCACTTGGGAGCCGTTATTCTCATCAAACTCCACGTTACACGTCTCCTCAATAAGTCCCGTGGATTTATTGAGGACACGGTAAGCATGAGAGTTTGTAGCATAACCAACAAATATGCCCTCATAAGCTCTAGCCTCAAATTTAGACAACCGAACACCTTTCTTGAGAATGAAACACTTACACCCGAATACCCGGAAGTACTTGAGGTTGGGCTTGTTACCGGTGAGTATTTCATATGGAGTCTTGTTCAAGCCCTTGCGGAGGTAGAGCCGATTTGATGCATGACACGCGGTGTTGATGGCTTCGGCCCAAAAGTTGTACGGAGACTTGAACTCCGCCATCATGGTCCTTGCCGCATCCATCAACGTCCGGTTCTTCCTCTCCGCAACACCGTTTTGTTGAGGGGTGTAGGGTGCGGAATATTGATGCTTGATTCCCTCGTCACTAAGAAACTCATCCAAGGTGTAGTTCTTGAACTCGGTGCCGTTGTCACTTCTTATTGTCAAGATCTTTGCATTGTGTTGACGTTGTGCTTCATTTGCAAAGTCAATGACGGTTTGTTGGGTCTCGCTCTTCCTCTTGAAGAAATACACCCACGTGTACCTTGAGTAGTCATCCACAATCACCAAGCAATACTTCCTACCTCCAAGACTATCGAAGGATGGAGGCCCAAAGAGATCCATGTGAAGGAGCTCCAAAGGCCTCTTTGAATAAATGATAGTCGTGGGAGGGTGAGCCTTCTCATGTAGCTTTCCTTCGATACAGGCACTGCAAGCACGATCTTTAGCAAAACTAACATTCGTTAGTCCACGGACATGGTCCCCCTTGAGGAGACTTTGCAAAGATCTCATATTGACATGGGCTAAACGGCGATGCCAAAGCCATCCCACATCAACTTTAGCCATTAGGCATGTCGCGGTCTTAGTGGGTCGCTCCGAAAAGTTAATCACATATAGACCGTTCTCGACATGCCCAACAAAGGCTACTTTAAGAGTCTTGCTCCACAAGAGGGCCACGGTATCGATATCAAAGAAAGTGGCAAAGCCCATGATAGCAAGTTGACGAACGGAAAGTAAATTGTATGCAAGGGACTCAACAAGCATGACCTTCTCGATCGTGAGATCATGAGAGATGACCACCTTGCCAAGTCCCAATACCTTAGAAGATGAGGCGTCACCCCACTCGACATTGGTGGGCATAGATGGAACCTTGTGCACGTCCACCACCAAGTCCTTGCTTCCGGTCATATGATTTGTAGCTCCGCTATCGAGCAACCATGATCCCCCACCGGAAGCAAACACCTACAAGAGATCAATGCTTGGTTTTAGGTACCCATTTTGTAATGGGTCCTTTGATGTTAGTAACAAGGGTTTTTGGAACCCAAATAGACCATTCAATGTATTCATGAAGAGAACCAACAAATTTGGCATAAACATGCCCATCACTAGCACGGCATAACACATAAGAAGGGTTAAAATCGCCGGCTTTGTTGAGAGGGATGGCATTACCCTTCTTGACATTGTTGTTCTTCTTCTTCTCCTCAGGGGCACTCTCTCCCTCCCTCACAAAGGTTTGCATGAGGGGAGGAGGTCGTTTGGTCTTGTCATTCTTCTTCTTGTTCTTGGAGTCGGGCACGTACCCAACCCCTTCCTTGGCCACACCTCCCTTTTGGTTGATCAAGAGATCGTTGAGGTTCTTCTTGCCTTGTATGCAAGTCGCAAGACCTCTCTCAAGTTGCTCCTTCAACTTCGCATTTTCCCCAACAAGATGTATATGCTCACAACACGGGTTAGTAGCATTTGCATTATCAATTAAAACCATATGAGGAAAAGTTGCTTTCTCCTTAGTTAGCTTCACTTGGAGTTGATCATGAGACTCCTTGAGACTAGCGTGAATACCCTTCAAGGCCTTGTGGGCCTTGTCAAGTATATCAAACTCCTCTTTGAGTCTAGCAAGATCAACCCCGAGTTTGGCCTTCTCGGAATTTAGCACACGAGAAACAATGAGGGCATGATCATAATCTTTCTTTAACTTAGCATGATCAACGTTGTGTGACTCCTCAAGAGCCAAACGAAGACCACGCTCTTCCTCAAGAGCATTGGAAAGATCCGAAATCTCATCGGCATAGTCACGACTATGCCCTTCCATCTTAGAGATGGTGTCTTCGTGAGCCTCGATCATGTCATTGGCCTCACCCAGTTGTTCCAAGAGAGCAACAAAGTGCTTCTTGGATTTTCCCTTGAGTTTGCCCATAAAGGCCTCAAACTCGTTAGCCTCCACATTAGCTCCCTCAAGTTCATTAATGCTATCCGTTGGGGAAGGATGATTAATGATGGTAGTTTTGATGTTGGAGGTTACCTTGTTGGTGGCTTTAGCCATGAGGCACTTGGCGGTGATGCTCTCGTTGGGTGAGTCGAAGAGAGACACCCGTGACGTTGTTGCAATGGCAACGGAGGCCATGGCAACCGACTCATCATCTTCATCATCATCATCATCCTCATTGTACTCTTCTTGCACAACCAAAGCCTTGGGAGGAGTCTTCTTGGTGAAGTTGTTCTTGTTGGGGAACGACTTGGCCTTGTCCTTTCGGATGAGTTTGCCACCATTGTCTTCCCTCTTCTCATACGGGCATTCCGCAACGAAATGACTCACGTTGCCGCAATTGTAGCAAGTCCTTACACGTTGCTTGCCCCTTGTGCCACTCGAGTTGTTTTTGCTAAAATTGGGCCTCGAGTTTTTCTTGCTCCAAAATTGCCTTGAAGCAAGTGCCATGTGTTCATGATATGCATACTTCGTATCTTCGGGGTTGCTCTCCTCTTCTTCCTCTTCTTCTTCTTCCACGGTGAGCTTGGCCTTCAATGCAAGGTTAGGCTTCTTTGCCCGTTGAGAACGGAGCACCGCATTGTCGGCGGTCTTGTCCAAAATGTTCATGGCCACAAACTCATCCAACACTTCGCTTGAGGTCAAAGTGTGGAAGTCCGGTCTTTGACGAATGACGGAAGACATGGCCTTGTGGTAGGGCATCATTGCCTTGAGGAATTTGCGCTTGATCCAATTGTCATCCGTGTCCTTGCTCCCGTGATCTCGTAGTGAGACCGCGAGTTTGGTTACTCTCCGATAAAGCTCACGAGGTTCTTCATCTTCCTTCATTGCAAACTCATCGGCCTCATCTTGTACCACTTCATAGTTGGAGCGTTGAATGCTTGCGCTTCCCCGGTAGAGAGACACGACACAATGCCATGCATCTTTGGCCAAGGCGAAGGGACGAAGATGAGGTAGGTCTTCGGGTGGAATTGCATCTTGAATGATGAAGAGAGCATTCTCATTGAATTGATTGTCCGCGGCTTCTCGAGGAGTGAAGTTGCTTGGATCATGTGGATAGAAACCTTCTTCAATGATTCTCCAAAGGTTAGTGTTCACATGATTTAAATGACGTTTAAAGCGGTAAACCCAAGAATCAAAATCCTCATTTTTCACAATCTTAGGGGGAGGACCGGCATGATTCAAATGAGTGGAAGGAACCGGTCCACCATAAACAAGTGGTGGTTCCACATGGGCAAAGATGCCGGTGCCATTCTTGCCACTAGAAGAAGGAGCCTTTTCACTACTAGCTTCCCCCTTGTCGGGGATAGCATCCGACACCTTGATGGCGGGATCACCCACTTTCAACGGTGCGGTGGATAGTTTAAGCCCCTCAAGAAATTTAGTAAACATGCTTTCAACTTCGGTCGTCATGGAGGTTTTCAATGTCTCCAAGGCCACATTGAACTCCTCACGAGAGACCGAAGTTCCCCCATCGCCCGTAGACGAGATAGGATTCACACCGGAGTGTTCCTCCGCACCGTCTACGGTATCAACCATACTCTTTGGACAGTAAAGTCCTTAATAAAGAGACGAGGCGCTGATACCAATTGAAAGGATCGATATGGTTGACTAGAGGGGGGGGTGAATAGGCAACTAACAATTTTTAGCTTTTCTTTAGCAATTTAAACTTTGCATCAAAGTAGGTTGTCTAGATATGCAACTAGATGAGCAACCTATATGATGCAACACGAATAGGAACACAAGCAAGCAAGATATATGAAACAAATAAGCTACACAAGTAAAGGCACGAGATAACCAAGAGTGGAGACGGTGGAGACGAGGATGTGTTGCCGAAGTTCCTTCCCTTTGAGAGGAAGTACGTCTCCGTTGGAGCGGTGTGGAGGCACAATGCTCCCCAAGAAGCCACTAGGGCCACCGTAATCTCCTCACGCCCTCACACAATGCGAGATGCCGTGATTCCACTATTGGTGCCCTTGGAGGCGGCGACCGAACCTTTACAAACGAGGTTGGGGCAATCTCCACAACTCAATTGGAGGCTCCCAACGACACCACGAAGCTTCACCACAATGGACTATGGCTTCGCGGTGACCTCAACCGTCTAGGATGCTCAAACACCCAAGAGTAACAAGATCCGCAAGGGATTAGTAGGGGGAATCAAATATCTCTTGGTGGAAGTGTAGATCGGGGCCTTCTCAACCACTCCCGAGCAAATCAACAAGTTTGGTTGGCTAGGGAGTGAGATCGGGCGAAAATGGAGCTTGGAGCAATAATGGAGCTTTAATGGTGGAAGAGGTGAGTCAACGGGGAAGAAGGAGACCCTTTATATAGTGTGTGGAAAAGATCCAACCGTTACCCACCAACCATCCCGCGGTCAGCGGTACTACCGCGCCTGGCCAGCGGTACTACCGCAAGGCCGCGCGGTACTACTTCTTGCAACCAAGCGGTACTACCGCACGGCAGTGCGGTACAACCGTACCGTCCCACGGTACTGCCGCGACCCCAGCACAGAAACAGACGCAAGCTGGGGGCGGTACTTCCGCACGCGCGGTACTACCGCGCCCCTCATGTGGTACTACCGCAAGGCAAAAGTCCCAGCCAGGGGGAAGGGGAACTTTCATGCCTACTTCCGCAAATAAACGGAAGTAGCAAAAACCCGACACAGTAGTACTGCCGAGGGGCGGTACTACTGCCTGACCGCATAGCGCGGTACTACCGCACGGCGAAAGCGGTACTACCGCGGCAGGTGCGGATGTAAAAAATTACATCCGCTCCTACTACCGCAAGGGGGCGGCACTAGCCTGGTGGGCAGCGGTAGTGCGGCTCCAGGGGAGTGGTACTACCGTGAGCACCAGCGGTACTACCGCGTCACGGCGCGGTACTACCGTCGATGCCTACGGTACTACCATTGATCCAGGAGCAGCACTACCGCAACCACAACAGCAGCCAGTCAAAGGAGGCAGGAAAAAATGGAGGAAGCTCCAAGGAAGAAGGAGGGGATAAAAGGAGACGTGTACGTGATGATTCCACCCAAACCTTTCCAACGCGGACCCCCTCTTAATAGTACGGCTTTCCTATGACTCAAATCCACCAAAAAGAAACGTAGAAAAGACGTCGTCTTCGTCAGTCTTCGAGGGGCACCCAATCGTCTTGTGCCTAGCAAAGAAGTGTCTGAAAAACTCATGGCACACGATTAGTCCGCAAATGCGTTGTCATCAATCACCAAAACACTTAGGGATAAATATGTCCTTATACTAGTTATTGTAAATAATGATAAGAGATAACCCACCAGACATGTTTTTATTATCACTCTAAATTACGTGCAAGCCTTAAGGTAAGACTATCTTATAAACCACTGTATATGCCCTAAGTGGGTTAACCCAGGAAACGCCCCAGTGTCCCGCGAGTCTAGTGTAGACTAGCAAGTTCTTTTGATCGACTTTCTTTTAATTAATTTCTAAGCAGTTTTTTTACTTCGACTGGTTTTTGTTACGAAATTATCTAAATTAGATGTTCGCAAACATTCATGATTTTTTAAAACTTAAATTTCACAAATAAATCATGAATAAAAATAATCATAAAGTTTGAAATCTTTGCAAATTCAAGAAATTTTCACATAATTGAAAACAAATGATAAAAACAAAACATGTTCATCAATTTCAGAAAAATCAGGAATTTTTAAAATGTTCAGAAATTTAGAAAACATATCCAATTACCAATTATATTCAAGAATTTGGAAAATGTTCTCTGGTTTTTTAAATCCTGAATTTAAAAGTTGTTTGTCAGATTTTAATAATGTTCCCAGATTTAAAAAATGTTCATGAATTTAAAAATACTCCCATTTTAAAACTAATTTATAGATCAAAAAGTTAAAAAAATTAAACAAAAGCAAAAAAAAAATAGAGAACCCGGTGAAATAACTTAAGAAAAAAACGCTAAAACACATGTCCACGGAAGGTTTCACAAAATAAGTGTCTCAACTTTATACTAACTTTAGTACAAAGTTGTACTAAGGTTAGACACTTATTTTGGACGAAGGGAGTATATAAATAGTAGTATTAACAGCTGTAGTAATAGTAAGTAAGGTTCAGAGCACAGAGGAATTTACATCAAATGAAGTTGCTAATAATAGTGTAATAGCTCGTATCTTTCTGTTTTCGCAGCTCTATATAGCACCGGCACACCGGTTTGTACAGAAAAAATAGAAGACAAATCCCAACTAAATTCACAAGAGGATTCTCTGATCTTGATTGACACTGGACAAGGAAAATCAACAACTGTGACTTGTGAGGCCTGAGGCGTGAAGTTTCAGACCTGAAGTTAATTTTCCCTGAATCTAGAGAATCTGCCACCCCTCTTCCCTGGTCTCATCACCAGGGCAGTTGAGCTCCTTCGCACCGATGTTAGGAGCTATGTCGCCGCCTTAAATACCCAACCGATTGTCCAGGTAACACATTTGTTTCAACGACTTAATTGACTGCATAAAAGTTAAGAATGGTGATCCTTTCATTTCTGTACCAACTATACCAACCCAGAAGCCAAAGATCTGAAATCATCACTGTAATCAGACATTTGTTCGCTAAAACTTGAGTCTGTGAAACAAAAAGTTCAACTGTGTTGCAGCAGTACAAATCAATAGCCAGCGATGGATCTATCAGGTCTAGAGTGAAATCTTGGAAAGTGTTGACCAAGTGTGGATAAGTGAGTGAGGTTTTTGGCTATTTGAAATGCAAAGAAGGAAAAATGAGACCATTGTAATTGATGCTAATCGCAGTGGTGAACATGAGGAAGCGTCTGTCTCCAAGTTTATGTAAGCTGCCTGGGATGCACCCCATCAGTATCAAAATATAATCAAGACGTTTTTATAGGCTAGTTTCGCTGCTTTCGCCTGAAAAAACGTTTTATATTTTGGTACCGAGGTAGTAGAGAGCAACCCGGTATGAACATTAGAGGTCAATAGTCAAATGCCCCAAAGCCATCAGATGCTATCCGTAACAAGTTGAGAAATAAGTAATTCATAACTTCAATACGACTTTACCAATAGAAAAACTGTATTCTAAGCAAATGACAGAATGCACAAATTGGGGATGCTTTCGGCTAAAATCTACAGTGTAAAACAAATTAGACACTAAAGGAAGGCATCAGAGAAGCCACGTTGGTCACAAGCATCAAATCAGAAATTTTCCATCCCTGTGAATTAGTGGGTTGGCTTGAGCACAAGTGCCAATGGTGAACTTGAAACATGAGAGAAGGAGCAGGGTTCGGCAATTGCAAAATACTACTAATGGAGAAACTTCTCCAGCAAACAAAGCCCCAAATTGGTCCTTCAGGCGCACTTACATGTCAACCGGTGCAAGATAGTCGGCTTAACACAGTGTTCTTTCACTGCATTACGGATCGCAATAACAATTGGACTCATGCACAAACTCCACTTCAAACGCATATAGTGTCACCAACTGAGTGGATTCGCAATCCAAGATACTAAATATACTCTGCAAGTGAAAGAAACTAGCACAGGCATAAGACTCAAACACGTTCTAATAACTCTCAGCTCCGGTGGCTAAGACTCAGACAAGTTCTAATAACTCTCAGCTCCGGTGGCTAAGACTACTTGGGAGTTGATGACAGCGATAGTGGCTGACGTGACTTTCACAGAAAACTTATCTGACAGCAGCACATAATAGGAGATATGTATAACCCAGGAAAAACTGAAAGCAGCAGATGCCACACATAGCACCAGATATTACCAACCAGTGCACACATTTAAACGTTGTCAAGGCATCCAGATGAGCCTTGGTGTAATGCTGATTTATCCTATTTTCAAGTAAACCTTCTGTTAAAAGACAACAAAGGTTCCAGCAAGAGGTCAAACACTTGACCTCACATGGCATACGTGGAAGGAAACGGACCCATGCTTGTCTCAGCATGTGCGGTAGTTATGTATATATCCGTGAGTGAGTCGTGTGGTTTTGGATCATCATGTTATCATACATGTCTGTCGGACAATTGACAAGCTGTTGGGTGAATCGCGTAGCATCTGCAGTTAACCGGCTGGAGAACAATCACTTCCTTAAGCCCTCGAGAATCAGTTCGGCTAACACTTGACAATCAATCCCCCAGCATCTGATCCTCATCCCATGGGAGACAAAATGCTGAGACAAGAGAAAAGAGCTTAGCGGTTCGCTTAGTACTAATAATACCAGGGTAAGTAATGGGACAGATGCAACTGGTACTTCATAGTTGTAACATACTGCACATTTCTTAAATCTAAACATGTAATTTGTTGCGAGGGGTAAAAACAAACATCATCATGGTATGCATTCTTCAGATCCAAAATTACCAAATGAGGGATTAATTCTGAAAGATGCAAAGAGA
This sequence comes from Triticum aestivum, assembly GCF_018294505.1. NCBI lineage: Eukaryota > Viridiplantae > Streptophyta > Magnoliopsida > Poales > Poaceae > Triticum > Triticum aestivum. Next base: position 683,477,001 of record NC_057812.1, on the reverse strand, counting down.
TCTCCTGATATATTGTGATTCATTACCAACACGACGATGAAATACAGAAGCTGTTACATAACTAACAGTTTCTTATATTAAACAATTTAGTATATCGCAAATAAAAAGTATGATTGCAAAACAAAGACTGGAAAAAAAGTTCATGTAGGTTCCACAAATATACTGAATTATATGGTCAATATTTCAGTTTTAGAAAGACAGAAATAATGATTTTACACTATGGCGAGAAACAACTTCGTGTAGAAATTCAACTTGATCTGAAAACAACATTCACTGTTTCCTTACTTCTAGGAATATGGCATAACAGAAACATAAGAATCAAAACCACTATATGAAAGCACGATTTCCTTTCTAAACTTGGACAGTTTGTTCCTGAATATCCAAAGGCCCTCATTCTAAAGAGATCCAAGTTTGGTTCTTTACTGAACATGAGATAGACTGCATTCAAAGATTTCCATGACCAACTAGTGCAAACAGGTCGAATAGGAAGGAAACTAATCTTATCCTATACCACATATTAAAGGTTTTACACAATCACGATACTGATATTTATGAATGAATGTGTGTGTTCTACTAGTACAACCGAAATGTTTGCAGAATATGCACAATCACTAGGCCAACATTTCTTGTAAGACAAAATCACAGAGGGCCTGGTCCATCAGGTTGAAACAAAACTGAATGGGTAAAATTGAATTCAACATCTACATCTAATGCAATTTAAATAAAACACCTTTTTCATTCGTAGGAAAAGCATATGTTGCATTCAAAACAAAAAATGTTGCTTATGTCGAAAATTGATCTAGGCTTAGGTGGAATAATTGTTGGAATGATGAAATCTACTTTACTTTATTTTCAGTGATGGCAAGTGATGAGTTTCATATGAAGTAACACTATAGTTTGCTATGTTTAACATGATGGAACCTCACTTCAAACCAATAGCAAAAGAAAGCTTAAGAAAATGATTCAGATATACTTGCATGTCTAGGTCGGACAGGGTCATTCTTGCTCAGGGACTGTTCTGGCCTTACCATAGTTCTGCAAGATCTCAAACCTTCTCATTTCCCGATCATAGATGGCCGCACTTAAGCCCCATCCGCCAGGGTTTTTGATGGAAAAGCTAGGTGAACGGGATCCCCAACTGAAGAAAATTCCATGGTTGCCCAGCCTTCTTGACATATGCCAGCGGCCCTGTCCGGTCCTCAGCTCGTAGACCCTGAAGCAGTAGCTAGAGTCTACCTTCTCAATATAGCAAGAACATGCAAGTCTTCCATCCGGATGAATGAATAGCCTTTGGTGCACATAATTATGCTCTATCCCCTAGAGCAACTTCCATGGAAATCTGTCACTGATCACAAGCTGACTGACACTCATCCTTGTTGAGTTTATTGTGGTATGGAACACCTTACCCGTTGCGTCCCTCAAGTATGCAGTACCATCTTGTACAAACACCACATCTGTTACCTTGGCATATACTCCCATCTCTTGCAAAGATTTCTTGAAGTACCATGGATCACCCATGTGTATGACAACAATTGCATTAGAACCACTGATTAGAATCATATCCATCACAGAAACCTCTTTTTTTGAACACCATATTATATTAATTAACCAGCCACACGAGTACACTCATTCGATACAATATTCACCACACAGGGCGGTACATCATTTATAAGAATACCATCTAATCTATTGTCAAAGCTATATTTAGCGATTAAATGTGCCACCATATTGGCCGAACGGCTAATCTTTGACAATTGAAAATTGTTGATCAACTTCGAGATGCTCAACGCTTTCATCTTCAGGTCACGCATAGCAGACCTGTCATAGTCCCTGGATGCAAGAGACGCTACCACAAAAGCGCAATCAGTCTCTATAATTATAGGATTATGAAGAGAAATACCTATGTAGAGACCGGCAATGCAAGCCCTAAGCTCCGCTTCCTCCACGCTTTGACAGATATCAATGAAATCCTACGACAACCTCTTTTGATGGTACCAATCTCTACCTGAAAAGGTATCTTGAGACCCAACCGACAGTGCCATACCAACATGATATAACTCTCAATTCCAGGCACTCAGATAGTTCTCAAGAGATTTTCAGTTGCGACATGGTAGATGAAGATATTTGTTCCATTGAAGAAAGCGAGATTTTCATCGCTCCCCCAACCAGCATCATACTTGAATCACTCTTGAGAGAAATATTGAACACCCTGGTTCTCCTCCAATCCCATCCTTGTGTCCTCATTAGCTGAGCTTGCACCTGTCGGTCTTGTTTAGGCAAGTTCTCGATCCTAACATGATACTTTGAGGGTGCAACAAGCTGGAATGACTGCAGGCCTAAGCAAGACAGGCTGTGGAAGCCAGCTGTAAATACTTCTCCATGTGTAGCACACATCACAAACCAGCAAGGGTTCACAATATTTCATTTGCTGAAAAAAAATTATGTGGGATACCAGGTCCGACATAAACCCAATCGCGGAACTTCAAATTGTCCTCGTGAGATATGCAAGACACAAATTGTCAAGTAGGAACATATAAAATAAGGTTTCACTTTTGGTTGATAGAGAAAATGGTATAGTGGTGGGCTTTCATTCAGTACACCATGTGCAACACAACAACAAATATGAGGACACAACTATGGCCCTTATCACTAAATCCCGGCCCTGTTACAGTAATACCCTCACATTCCATATCTCCCCTAAACCCTTTAGGTTTCTTCCAGAGAAACACTTCAGTTCCAACATGATGAACTCAGGTGGCATATACATAGAGCTTAGAAAAAATTATTTATGATACATTTGAATCCAAGTTATTTTTCTTATTTTTTATTTAAAATTAAAATTTATTCGCCCTTTTTAACTATAATTACATTATGATTATGTCACACCCATTTTACATATTTTAAAACTTAATAAACAGATATCATTATCAAAGCGACAATGTTCGCTCTCTTTCATGTGGAGTATATTCTGTTTTGATGGATAATTGGCCTAATTTAATTGTTTTGTTTTTCATGGGAGCTCTATTCTGCCTTGATCTTTCTTACCATCATATGTATGCATACTAAAATTTTATATTCGTTATAAATTATTTATGCTAAATGCACAATCATAGATAATATATTGAGTTGAGTTGAAATTGTATTCAAAATCAAAAGTTATATTATTTATTTAATACATGCAACTCAAGAAAGATAGTTGAACAAAAAATCTTAAATGTGAGAAAATAGGAATAAAACCATGCCTACTAAAAAATGAAGTTATATTATTTATTTATTATATCATTTGCATCAATGCATTGTCTATATTTGTGTGTATCCTAACTATCTTGGTAGAGATATCTAAGTTGTGTGATATAAGAAACCTTATAGAGGTTTCTAGTTTATAATTACTCATACACAATAAAAATCTAGAGTATATATTTGTTATCTAAGAGAATCTTGTCTCTTAATCTATGGCAAGATGCTTTATCTAGTTTTTTCAATGTGTTTTACATATAGTAGTAGGTTTAGTAATCTGTTGATAAAGGGTAGAATATAGCCAAGGATGACTTGCCGGGTATGTCCATGTATGCTTCATGGGAGGGTATGCATTACTGCTTTGAATCCATGCTGATATTTTCTGGCAAGTTATTCTTGGTTAACATCTTGTTCTTGTTCTCTCATGCGGGGCCATTATATGAATTACATGTTCACCTTTAGCTTCCGGTGCAATGCATACATCATACCATTATACATTAAGGATGGGGTTAGACATTATGTCATGATTATTATTTTACTTTAGCTGAGAATGATGTACCTATTGTTGTTCATACATAACAATCTGCAGGGCTGACAGTGGCATGGTGAGACTTAGATATGATGTGCCATTTAGGTGAGGTCTTCGAAGCCTACACAAAATATATTAGATTATGTTATTGTTTATGTATATAGGCACACTTGCAACCCACAAACTAGATGTATGGATTAGTTAAAAAGATGTCGGTGTAGCGAGTGGCATATCACTTGACTTATAGGCATAGTGAGCCGTGACAAGGTTGAAAAGAGTTGCAGCGGTAACATTTAACTACCTAGGTGATGTTCAATTTTCCCCTTCTAGCTAAAAGTTCAAATACCCACAAACATGGAATCTCTAATACCTTCTTCAACACAAAACTGTAGAACTACAAGCCCCATGCTTACTCTTTTCTTTACTTTTTTGCGAATCTGTCCCACGCTTACTCAAATAGCAAAGTAGAGTATGTAGACATAATTGAATAACACACAAGAGTATCTGTCCTACCATAACTTGTCTGGGAGTGAGAAGTAAGTCAATTGGAAAATATCATAATAGCAAGCTCGATCAATGACAGTAACTATGTGGTGTGACTGCTTGTATCTGCGTTGGGAATTCCCCGAAGAGGAGAGGATGATGCAGCACATCAAAGGTAAGTATTTTCCTTAGTTATGAAACTAAGGTTATCAATCCAGTAGGAGAACCAAGCAACACTATGTAAACAGTACCTGCACACAAACAACAAAAACTTGCAACCCAACGCGTAAGAGGGGTTGTCAATCCCTCCTCAGTATTGAGATAGATTAAATTGTATGAGATTTGATAACTAGATCTAACTAAAACACAAATAAAATAAATAAAGAAAAAGTGCAACAAGGTATTTTTGGTTTTTGGATAAATAGATATGAAAATAATATGATAGGAAGTAGACCTAGGGGCCATAGATTTCACTAGATGCTTCTCTCGAGAAAATAGCATATACGGTGGTTAAACAAACTATTGTTGGGCAATTGACAGAAAAGCAAATAATTATGACGATATTCAAAGTAATGATCATGTATATAGGCATCACGTCCAAGATTAGTAGAATGAAATGATTCTATATATACTACTATTACTCCACACACCGACTGCTATCCAGCATGCATTTACACTACTAGGGAAAAGTCTATACACAGAATCTTACCAGCAGCGCGCTATAAAATCAGGCGCTGCTACTAAGTAGCAGTAGCGCGGGCTGTGGAAACTCGCTGCTGAAACAACTTTATCAGTAGCGCGCGCACTCCAAGCGGCGCTACTGCTAAAATTCCCACGCCGCCGCCGCGAGGCCAGTTATAGCAGCAACGCATTAAAATAGACAGCGCTACTGCTACGTAACGTAGCAGCAACACATTCAGGCAATAATCGCTAATGCTAAATTAACTACAGATCTCACTAGCCTCATCCACAGATCACACTCACACACACTCGATCACGGTCTCCTCCTCACCCCCCGCGCCGCCGGTCCTCCCCCGTCGCCCCTCCCCCGTCGCCCCTCCCCCGATCTGCGCCGCTGTTGCCTCATCCTCCTCGCTGGACTCGGTACCGGCCTCCTCCTCCGTCCTCCCTCCACTCGCCGCTAGCCGCCCCTCCTCGCTCCGCCTTCCTCCTTGATCCGTCCCCCCTCCACTCGCCGCCGGCCGGCCCCTCCTCGCTCCGCCTTCCTCCTCCGTCCTACTATCTTCTCCCTCCTCGAGTCGCCCCTCCTTGTCCCTCCTCCCTGATACATTTTGATTTAGTAGGCTTTCATATGTAACATTTTGATTTAGTTGATTTAGTATGCTAGTGGATTTAGTATGCTAGTTGATTTAGTATGCTAGTTGATTTAGTCGATTTAGTTGATATGATTCAGTTGATTTAGTAGGCTAGTTGATTTAGTTGATTTAGAACATTTTGATTTAGTTTGTTTAGTAGGCTAGTTGATTTAGTTGATTTAGTAGGCTAGTTGATTTAGAACCTTTTGATTTAGTTGATTTAGTAAAATGGCGCCACCACCAGCACCACTATGTCGACTGTGCAAGTCAAGGTGCGCCAGCAGCCTTGCAACTGGCAAGCTGTTCGGCATCTACTTCCATCCGGGTTTTCGTCATGCGGCGGTAAGAAATTAGATGAAATGTAACAACTATTTTATTTTTAGTGTTGGCATTACTGCATTGTGTCATTTTGCTTTTCTTACACAGATCGTCCCATGCAATGTGAGGTTGAAATTCAACAAGCTGACAGGAGACACTGTGACATTTGAGGCTCCTGGGGGGCCATACACTATGGAGGTCGAGAAAGGACGCAATATGTCGCAGATTGGAGGAGATGGATGGGCCCGTTTCCTCGCTCGCATGCGTCTTACTGGTGGTGAGTTGATCAGATTCTCCTTCAGAGCAGAAAGACCCAAGCTGGTTGTCATTTATATCAACCTGGTGGAAGATGATGAAGATGACGAAGATGATGAAGATAATGAGGACCCACTGAATGAAGATGATGAGAACCCACTTCATGAAGCCATCATAGCTCAAAGAATGAGGCTGAGCAAGGAGGAGGTGTGCAACCTATGGGACATAATTCCGCCACGTGATGACTTTGTCGGGGTGCCATTCGTGACCCGCCTGACAAGTACCATGGTCGATCGGCATGAAATGGTATGTTATACGTACTGCATGTAGTAATTTGATGATATATATATGCTTTATTGTTATACTTACAAATGCAAATTATCCGATTATATGCTTAGTGAATCCGATGATATGCTTAGTGTAGAGTCCAATGATATGCTTTGTGGAATCTAGTCGATGATATACTTTAGTGTAGAGTCTGATCACATGCTTAGGCTATTTATTAATTGATATGTTTTTCTTATTCAGAGATTGCCAAAGAACCTATATGTGAGTTGTGGTATCGAGCCTGACGAAGAAGGCTCAGTTGGACTACGCCTTACCGCAAGGGGCTCCGTCACCACATGTACTTACCGCATGGGCACAGATGGTCGCACACACTTGAACTCGGTTGGGTGGAAGAGATTCCTCGTTGGCAAGAATCTTTGTGCTAGACAGGCCATCCTAATTACTATCAGGAACACCCACCGCCCAGGCTTGAGGATGATGATCGTCGTCGATATCGTCTAGAACTACATATGATTATGTGGCTATATCATATAGAACTACATATGATGATCGTCGTCGATATCATGTAGAACTACATATGTTGATCCTCGTCGATATCATCTAGAACTAAATATGATGATTGTCGTCGATGTCACCTTGTACTGCTTGAGGATGCATGTTGAGTATATATGAAATTGTTATCTAGTACTCCCTCGGTTCCAAATTACTCGTCGTGGTTTGAGTTCAAATTTGAACTAAAACCACGACGAGTAATTTCGAACCGAGGGAGTACTACCTAGTACCTATAATGCTTTATGAAATTGATATCTAGTAGTACCTAGTATCTGGAAATTGCAGTTTATCGAAGCCGGAATGGGGAAATGGTGAAAGATATAACAGTAGCGCTGGACCGGGAAATCGGTACAGCTAAGTAATAGCAGCGCGTTCCTGAAAAGCGCTGCTGCTATAGTCAATAGTGGTAGCGCGGGTATAGGTAGCGCTACTAAGAGTTAGCTGTAGCGCCTTATTAGTAGCGCGGGTACCTGCGCTGCTGATAGGCCTAAAACCCGCGCTGCTGCTAGCCTTTTCCCTAGTAGTGTTAGTGTATAAGTTCATGGAGTAATGGAGTAATGCAATAAGAACGATGACATGATGTAGACAAGATGTATTCATGTAGGAATAGACCCCATCTTATTATCCTTAATAGAAATGATACATGTGTGTCATGTCTCTTTCTTTCACTGAGATTGAGCACCGCAAGATCAAACCCATCACCAAGCACATCTTCCCATTGCAAGAAAAATCAATCTAGTTGGCCAAACCAAACCAAAAATTCGGAGAAGAAATCATAGCAATAAAGATCATGCATAAAAGAGTTCAGCAAAGACTCAAATAATATTCATGGATAGATCTGATCATAAACTCACAATTCATCGGATCCAAACAAACACACCGCAAAAAGTCATTACATCAAATAGATCTCCAAGAACATCGAGGAGCACATTGTATTGAAGATCAAAAAGAGAGAAGCCATCTAGCTACTACTTACGGACCCGTAGGTCTACAGTGAACTACTCACGCACCATCGGAGGGGCAAGGGTGATGATGAAGAACCCCTCTGTGATCGTTGCTCCCTCCGGTAGAGTGCCGAAAAAGGCCTCTAAACTTGATCTCGTGGTTCTGGAATTTGCGGTGGCTAGAATTGTGTTTCGTCGACTCCCCTAGGTTTTTGGGATTTTATAGTATTTATAGAGCCAAGGTCGGTGGAGAAGCTTCCTGTGGTGCCCACTACCCACCAGGGCGTGCATGGGCCTTCTGGCACGCCCTGGTGCCTAGTAGGCCCCACGGGCCTCCTCCCGTGCACTTCTTTGGCTCCTTGGGTGTCTTCTGTCCAAAAAAGATCTCCAAAACTTTTCATGGCATTTGGAATTCGTTTGGTATTGTTATTCTGTAAAGTAAAAAAACAAGCAGAAAAGAGCAACTGGCACTGGGCACTATGTCAATAGGTTAGTCCCAAAAAATGGTATAAAGTTGCTCATAAATGAGTATAAAACATCCAAGAATGATACTTTAATAGCATGGAACAATCAAACGTTATAGATATGTTGGAGACGTATCAGCATCCCCAAGCTTAATTCCTGCTCGTCCTCGAGTAGGTAAATGATAAAAACAGAATTTTTGATGTGGAATAGTACCCATCATATTCATCACAAATTGTTTCTCTGTAGCATGGACATTTGGACTTTAGATGATTCAAAACAATAGTCTATAATTTGACATGATGCCCTCAATACTCAACCATATCAACAAGAAACCATATCTTTCAAAATATCAACACTAAACAAAGCTATCCCTAGCCCATTATGCTTAATCATCGATCAATTCATGAAACACACTCAAATATTACCTACATCCAATGCACAAGTATGATAATAGTGTTCCATAGTTGGTGATTTATAAGAGAAGATGGAGACTCAATAAAAATAACAATTGCATAAAAGTAAATAGATAGGCCCTTGTAGAGGGAAGCGAAGATTTGTAGAGGTGGCAGAGCTCAAAGCTTAAATTGAGAGATAAAATTGTTTCGAGAGGCATGCTTTTCCCTTCAATGAAACCGACTGTGAATTACCAATACTTTCCATGCTAGGTAAACCATAGGCAATTCCAAGCATAAAATAAAGTTTATTCATTTTCCCACCATTCTTTCACAATCCATGGCTAGCCGTAACCACGGGTGCCTTCCATACCAACACTTTCCAAGGAATTTATTATTTTACAACGTAAAGTAAATTTCTTTTTATTTCGGGACAGGGCATCGTCCCTATTACCGGCTACACTCTTGTGCAATGACAAGTGAATAAACACTCATCGTGAGAATAAAATACCTAGCATGGAAAATATTGGCCACCCCTTGCCGCTTCATGAGTGGTATGGGCACACAAAAAGGAAATTCATTTTGAAAATTAGAGTTGGCACATACAAATTTACTTGGAACGACATAGAAATACCGCATATAGGTAGATATGATGGACTCATTTTGCACAACTTTGTGTTTAAGGAGTTGGATGCACAAGCAGTATTCCCGCTTAGTAAAAGGAAATGCTAGCAAATAGATTGAGAAGCAACCAGCCAAGAAACGAAAACTATCATAAACGAGTATTAAGCATAACTAACACTAAATAATGCACCACGGGTAGGATGTAACTTCAATGCATAACTATTAATTTCCATGCTTGCATAGGGAATCACAAACCTTAATACCAATATTCTTACTAAAGCATAATTACTCACCAACATGACTCATATGTTGCTATCTCCATATCGCAAAACTATTGAAAGGAATCAAGTTTTAATATCGAGTGATCTTCATCATAGTTTTTATTATCCCTCTTGAATATCCAACACTTTGGGACTAATTTCATATATTACCATCGCTTATATCAAGCTCTCAAACAAATTTAAGTGAACAACAAGAGCACAAATATTTCTTCAAAATTTTCATCTCTCAAAATAATATAAGTGAAGCATGAGACGATATTTATTCAAAATTTACTGACTCCCAAAATAATCTAAGTGAAGCAGGAGAGCAGATTTCTTCAAAATTAAAGCACCGCCGTGCTAAAAAAATATAAGTGAAGCACTAGAGCAATTCCATAGCTCAAAAAGTTTAAGTGAAGCACACAAAGCAATTTTAACAAATCATAGCATCATTATGGCTCTTTCAAAAAGGTGTGTCCAGCAAGGTTGATTGTGACAAACTAAAAAGAGAAATAGGCAAAGACTCATATAATACAAGACGCTCCAACACTACTAGGGAAAACCCTAGCAGTAGCGCTGGTTTTGTGCTCACTAGTAGCGCGGGTAGGCGTGCTACTAATAAGGCGCTACAGCTATTGCTTAGAAGTAACGCGTGCCGCACGCGCTACTACTAGGACAAATAGCTGTAGTGCTTGTTCACTCCCACACTGCTGCTAATGTAACTACTGGCAGCGTGTTTTCTTTCCATCGCTACTAGTATTGTTTTTTAATTTTTTTAATTTTAGTGTATTTATGCGCCATCGTACAAATATTGGTACAATACCAGTTATGAGGTTTACATCATTATGTCCATAACAGTGTGTCAAATGAAGGTGGATTAGGTTCAAGTGGAGGCAATATGTGGTGCATGTCAAAAGTATACTACTAATCCAAACTTGATCTAGTTTGGACTAGTAGTACTTTCGATGTGCACCACATGTTGCCTCCACTTGAATCTAATCCGCTAGCACAAGCTATTTAATCATCATCATAATCATTAGCACCAAAAATATTTATTTAATCACCACTAACACTAGCTAATAATAATCATCAGTCATTACCACCAACACTAGCTATTTTGTCATCATAGTAATAGTGTAGCACATCATCATCCTCAAACTCATTTCTAGCTAATCACTCTTGCTGCTCTCTCTTAGGTAAAACAACATAAAACATGTGTAGCTCTCCTCCTTGATCAAGTTGGAGCATGCAGATGAACCTGTCTCCTAATTTTGGGTAGCACATCTGTTTGCTGCCCCCTAGTACTTGTCTGCGCTCTCCCATCACATATCTGGTCCAATCTTGCACTATTAAGCATTCATCGCTGATCTTGAATGCACTAAAGTAACATGTAGGATATCTTGGCCGTAAGCTAATAATACTCATGGTACCTTTAGTCTCGATCCCATAAGGCACAACATTCATCGGGAGTCCCTGTTGAAGAACATCGTATGGTCACATACTTAGCAATGAAGTTTAGCTTCACAAATAATGTATGGAAAAGATGCACTTAGGACAAATAGTAAAAATCTTACCATCCTTCCTAAATAGATGTGACCGTAGTTCATGACGAACACTATTGGTCGCACGTTTTCAGTACTAAGATTTCTAAGTCCAGGAAGAAAATTTGTCTTGACGGTATCAAGATCCTCAAGCCATGAAACATAATGACTTAGCTCCTCGCAGTTTAGTTCAGCCCCTGGACAGTAGTATGTCCTGTCTACCAAGCGCTGGACATGTTTGCTTGCACCAAAATAAGCTGACAATACAAATTAGTTGTCAACTATTTTTGAATAAACAATATCAAAGACATAAATATGGTTGAGAAACTTATATTTTGGTGTAATTGGAGGCGTCTGCACATCGATCCAGATGTCGGTATTACCTTCAATATCATCTTCCGGACGAATATCAAAGGTGATAACCATATAAGGCTAAATGCATAAGTCTTGCATAGTGCTCGCCATGTTTTGCATCCAAAATAGGTGTAGTCGTCTAAATTGTATAATTTTGCGTGGAAAATATAACCATGCTTGGTCTTCAAATAAACTTTCTTTACCTCCGTAGTATGACTGAAACCAATCTTATCCAATACGAAAACTCTTGCATGGCAGGGGATACGCTAGTAGAATAGTAAAAAAATTATAAGTTCAAGCAAATGAAGCAGATGTCATGCTTAATTATGAAAAAAGACTTGTCGTTGTGACTTACTGTATCCACTTCGAAGTTCTCGTCCAGCTTGATGCTGAAGCGCCTATCATCATCTAGGAAGATTCTGTCGCACAGGCCGCGCTCGTCTTCACAGTATTTGCAAATACCAAAATCCTTTTTGTTGTCAGACATTTCCTATGTTCATAGTTAAAACATTAATTGAAAATCGATAGAAGATAACTACCAGGATACTCAACACACAAATCCGGGGCACTCGATATTTCCTACATATTCTGGCAAAAGTCATGCCAAAATTCACGGAAAAATCCGGCATGACCTTTGCTAAAATAGGATATATCGAGCGCCTGAAATTTGCTGGAACGGAAATGAATCAACACCCCGGCAAAACATAGGCCACTCGGAGGTGTAACCTGCAAACATGATCGGCCACTTGGATATTGAGCAACACAAGATATACATTTAAAAATATCTTATAAGACTCAAATTAGCATGCATTCAATAAGCAAAAGTAAATCATCTCATGCGTCCGTACATCGTTGAATATTATCACTAATACATCCCGAATAGTGTCATACATATAACATCACTAGTACAACTAAAACCCTAGCACACGACGGGTATCGGCACGGGCGGTGGACACCCACAGAGAAGGAACCATCACGGGATCATAGCTCCAGTGAGATCCCTGGAGAACCTGCCAGGTATTGGAGAACCTGTGCTCTAACGCAAACAAGTAGCGACGGACGTGCGCGTCCTCCTCACTGACACGGTGACGCACCACCTCCGCGGAGTCCTCGAGCCTCTGGACCGTCACTGGCCCACGCGACCGCCACCAAAGAAGGTTCGGGTCAATGACAGGCTGGCTCCTCACCAACCTGCGCCCCCCAGTAGGTAGCGCCTCCCAGTACCACCCCGGTGGAGCCTAGTCCCGGACATGGCCCATCTGGTCAAGCAGGTGTCGTCCTCCGCCGACTCGACGATGAGGATGCGGGATAGGCATCGTCCACGTCGATGCGGGAAAATTGCTTTAACTAAAAAAATAGCAACAAGTTCTTACTAACTAGTTCTATTAATTCAACCAGTTCTTACTAAAAATAAACTTACTATAAATAAAAATATTCTAGTACCTAATTAGTACCTAGTTCTTACTAACTAATTAGTACCTAAGAACTACTGCCCTAATTACCCTAACTAATTTAATTGAGGTAGAAACCCTAGGCAGAGGTAGGGGAGAGGGAGGAGCAGGCGTGCTCAGCTCGGGTGCCTGCGACGAGGGAGGGGCAGGCAGCGTCGAGGTCATGGTCGGGGCTTCGGGGCGGCGTTGAGGTCGGGAGGGGGGGGGCGGGGCGGGGGCGGCGTTGAGGTCGGGGTCGGGGGCGGCGTCCCGGGCGGCGTTGAGGTCGGGGGCGGGGCCGGCATTGAATCTGGGGTCGGGGGCGGCGTGGGGAGAGTGCGCGGCGGCCGAGGGGCGGCGGCGGTGAGGCTGAGGGCGGCCTCGGGCGGCGGCGGTGAGGAGATGGCGGCGAGGGCGAGGGACGATTTGGGGAAGAATTGGTGGCCGAGGGGTGGGGTGGGGGGAATAAGTGAAACATAACGGCAACGCGTTTCCGGAAACGCGCTATAGCTAAGTTAGCTATAGCGTGTTTACTGAAACCCGCTACTGCTATTCCTTTCTCCTTATTTCCCTTTTTTCTTTTATTTTTCTTTACATTTTATTTTTTCCCTTTCTGCCTTTTCTATTTCTTTCATTTTCATTTACTTTTCTACTTGTTTTTCACTTTATTTTATTTCCGTCAGTAGCAGCGCTTTACACGTAAGCGCGCTGCAGCTAAGGAGATTAGCAGTAGCACTGGGCCATTATACGCGCTACTGCTAGGTTGGGCTAGCCATGTGCGCCCAGTTCAAACGTAGTAGCAGCGCTTTTCGTTAGTACGCGCTACTGCTAAAGTCATAGCAGTAGCGCGATTTATTTACGAGCGCTGCTACTAAGTAGCAGCAGCGCTTGATTTTGTATAGCGCTACTGGTAAAATTCTGTGTATAGGCTTTTCCCTAGTAGTGCAAGCAGAACTCATGATATGTGATGAATAAAAATATAGCTCCAAGTAAAATTACAGATGGTTGTTAGAAGAAAGAGGGGATGCCTTCCGGGGCATCCCCAAACTCAGTTGCTTGGTTCTCCATGAATATTACCTTGGGGTGCCATGGGTGAGCACTACAGAAAAAATACACTTCCGTGAAGATACGTGTTTGTCACAGTAGGTCACGTTTTCTGTCATGCATGTACATCCATGATGATTTTATGACAGAATCAAGATAGTCATACATGTGCTGTCGTAGAAGTGTTCCATGACATTACCAAAATTATCACCACGAAAGTGTCCACTTCCATGATGATAAATCACGCGTCATAGAAGTGATTTCGCAAGGGTGACCAACACATGGCATCGATCGTAATGGGTCGCCGTTAAGCTATCATGTCTGGTTTTGGATCCGATAACCCATTAACATCCCGGACCAATGGGGATTTTCCACGTGTAAAATTCTCATTGGCTGGAGGAAACACATGTTTGCTCCTCGATGGGCCAGATGTTCTCCGTTCATTGGAGGAGACATGCCTATGATACATCGACATGTGGCAGGGCCAAACAGAGGCCCATATAGGTTAAAAAGGCCGGCCCAGTCAAAGGCCCATAGTACTTACTCAGGTACTAGTGGCCCAACCCAATAACGACCTGTTTAATAAAGGCCCATTTACGGCCCGAAGCCAGAACTGGCCCGTTAATTATTCGCCGAATATTTGGGCCCAATTACAGCCCAGTGATTTTTGGCCTGTTAGAGGCCCGATGTAGACATGGGACCATTTCAGCCCGGTGTGTCTTTCGGCCTGGGAATGGCCTGTGCTGCCCATGGGCCATATATGGTCCGACATGACATCCAGCCCACTAACGGCTCATGATAAAGGTGGCAACAGTTCAGCCCAACATGACTTTGGGCCTGTTAAAGGCCTGTCGTATAATTCAGCCAATTGATGCCTGTACTAAGCTTTCGGCCTCTTAAAGGCCCATGATATCAGTGGGCCAACTAAGGCCTGAGATATGTTTCGGCATGGTAATGGGACGTCGTATAACTGTGCCAAAAAAGGCCCGGTCTACATTTCAGCCTGTTGAAGGCCCGTCGACGACTAGTGAAAATTGAGGCCTAACATGAATTTCAGCCTGCTAAAGGCCCATGGTTTCTTCTGGGCCGTAACAGGCCAGCAGAATATTCATCCTGTTAATGGCCCATCGCTACATGGGCCAAACTAAGCGCTGGGTCCACAAAAGGCCCAACTAAAATTTGGGCCGAATATAGGCCGGAGTAATTTGTGGGCTTGGCGCAAAGTGTGAAGGCCCCAATGGCCATTCGGGCCCAAGAAAGATGCAAGCCGGCCAAATTGTGGCCCACTAAAAACCAGGCCCATTACAGGCGAATGTTTCGGCCTGGTCGACTACATCAGATTTTTTCCTGATAGCGAATGATGGTAGTAAATAGTAGGAATTAAGAACAAACCTAGTCTATACAATAAAGAAATTACGGCATAGTAACTTAGAATAAACCTACACTATACAATAAAGGATTTATGGTATATTACATCCGCTAGGCATCGAAGTTCGCCACCAGTGATCATAAAGTGCAACGAAGAAGCAGATTACAAAAACTGGGCACCATTGCAGCGTAACAAAATAATATTGAACTGAGACCACTTCCAAGATTGTTCAAGGAAGGTTAGCCTTGCGCGGGAACTGCTACGCAAGTTGCTGAGCAAGGCTACGAGACCGGCCTAGCATGTCGGTCATAGCTTCCAGGTGTAGCTGTTTAGCAATGAGGTTCTCATTGTTGTTCTCTGCAATCTTTCTTAGAGATAGGACTTCAAGTCCAAGTTGAGTTGCAGAATGCCTTTCTGCTAGAACTTGGGACTGAAGAAGTCGAACTAATTTAGACAGTGAATTCTGTGAGCTTGTCTGACTGCTAGTCTCAAGTAACTTGAACACTGCATCAAGACAAGACTTTGGGGTTGTCTCGCTATCTTCAAGATGTTTTGCCTTCTTTGCTACAATATATGTCGGTTTTGTCTCACAACCTTCAGCAGACTTATGCATGCCATCAGGTATATCACCCTGAAACAAGCAGAGAGATGACAGGTTTTGCACGTGTATAAACAAAGATGATAATTGTGCTGTCAATTCCATCCAATTTCAAATTAGAAAATAAAAGTACAAAATATCAATAGCATAATTTGGCATTGTTCATAATGTGGGGAGCTTCGCCACACTACCGGATTACCATGCCAACATAACAAGCATAGATGAAGGACAAAGACAATCATTGTATCTATTTTGGTTAATGTGCATGGCATGTTGTTCATATCATTAGCCACATTAGTAAGATAAAACAGGAGATGACAAGGTGCAAACGTGGGCTGCTTCACCACACACTGGATTATAGATCCACAAAACAAGCATACATATAGGGAGTATTGAGTAATGTGCATGGTATGAATAAGGAATTTGGTTTTACAAGTAAAACTTGGAAATTACGGTTGTTGCGAACATGCATTTTGATAGAAACAGCAAACTAAACAGCAGTAAATGATAAGGAGTATGAGCAAATTAAACAAAAGTTGAGGATAAAGACTTTAGAAGGACTGACTTACATTAACAGTTAACACTGGCTTTATAATGCCCTTCTCCATGTCAAGGGAGGGATAATTCAAGAATTTCATCATAGAATCTTCTTCATAAGCATTGCCTGTACTCTACATTTTGTAGAGAGTAATTATAGATATGATAATACTGTAAGGGATAGAGGATAATGAAGATAAGATGCAGATTGATGCTACATAATCAACTACCAATCCCTGGAAGTACAAGCGTTACAGGACCAAATGTACTGACAAGAGCAATGGGCTACACTTCAGCACCAATCCCTCAACAGGGGTAAGTACAGTGATATACGACATTCAATCCTTACAAGAGAACCGTAGAGCTAAACCTCTTCAAAAGCATTGGGTTGATTCTAAATTTATCTAAGAGTCCATAGGATCTTATAATGTCCACCAAATGGACGATAACGAGGCTAACATGTGCAGTGATGCTACATAATGAAACAACTATGAAAGTAAGTATGGTCATACAAGGCAAGAGGTACTCACAAGAGCAATGCAGTGTGCATTATAGTTGCGAGATTCTGTGGTCCCTTGAGAATGAATGTTCTTCTGCTAACAGTTTTCGTAAAAGTGAGACGTTAAGGCAAATGCAGAAATGTAGTTCAAATTGTGATGTGATATCATAGACAATACCTTACGCTGCAGACGAGACCAATGTGTAACAAGATTATTCCAGTCACTGTCTGATAAATGTAGCATTGGAGACTTTACAGAAATTTCGTTTAGAGGCTTGCCATCGAAGTGCGCTTGTCTCAGCTACAAATGATACTTCATCAACGAGTGCTTGAAAAGCGCAACCAACCCTTGTTCATCTTGACAATCCATTTTTGTCCTCGCCTATTTAAAAGAATGACATCTTGTGTCTTCTGTCAGCAGAAACATATGCAATAATTACCATGAATAACATTAGTACATTACTTACGCGTAAGTTGCGGAGGAAGACTGGAAATTGTTCTGTGTCTGCGGTATAATCTTTCCATGAAGGAAAGATGCACACAAAGTTCCTGACAACAATATAAGCTTCATCTTCTAAACTAGGAAGAAATGGAACAGGGGTCCTATTTTGTTGTAGGGTGAAACCCTATGGGGGATCTTTTCACACTTGGAGGGGGAAAAGAGGAAGAACACTCAAGAACACAAGGCACAAATCACTCAAATAAACCCAAATATCACATCCACTAGAGTAGCATACATGAGATCCACAAGATTACATGAACAATTCAAGGAAAATAGCACTAGGATAAAGGTTCTTCCCACTAGGTGAGGTCTTGCATCCAAGAGGATCTTCTCCAAGAGGAGGGCTTGATCTCCAAGAGGAGCTTCTCCAAGAGGAGGTCTAGATCTCCTAGAGGAGGAAGATGAGCAAAACCCTCTTTGTGTTCTAAGTACTTTGCTATCCCTAAACATAACCCTAGGTACGGTTTATATAGGCTTGGGGTCGAAGGTGAGGAAGAGGGGCTCAAACAGGGGATCTCAGCCGGCCATCCTGGGAGGCCTGTGCGCATGGGGTAAGTTGGGCCCGTGCGCACGGGGGTCCCATGGGCACGGTACATGCTCATGCGCATGGGGTTCCCCGATGCCAACTCTCTGGATAGTACGTGGGCACGGGGCTTCGAGGGGCCCATGCGCATGGGGTCTCCTGGGACTTCCAGTGTTGCTGATGTTGCACTCCGTCTTGGTTCGCGTAGCCTTGGGGTGGTCCTTCTTCTCCTTGGGGATGCTCCTGAGCTTCTTGGTGGTGTTCCTCTTCGTACCTAATGAGACATAACATATTTTGGTGAGGTAGCAACAATGTTCCGTCGTATCCGTATGCAAGTCAAGTAGGAAGGAGTTCACCTTGGTTTCCAGTGCACGTGCTCTAGCTCTTGTCATAGGTCCACGTGGGGCTTGATGTATCGGTGTAGAGTCCATGGGGGTGATGGAAGGATGCTCCGCATCATCTCCCCCCCCTTGGGAGAGATCCGTCCACGGATCATCATCTTCATCATCATGGTACTTGGCCAAGTCTTTGACATTGAAGGTGTCGCTCACATTATACTTGTCTCATGGAATGTCGACCTTGTAAGCGTTGTCGTTTTAGCATGCGAGCACCTTGAATGGTCCATCGGCTCTCGGAAGGATCTTGGACTTGCGCTCCTTGGGGAAGCGGTCCTTGCGGAGATGTATCGAAACTAGATCACCCAGTTGGAACACCATTGGAGACTTGTGGGTGTTGAGCTTGGAGGTGAGTCCTTGTACTTGGTGCTCGATCATGGAACGTGTTTCTTCATGCATCTTCTTGAGGTAGGTGGTTCTTGCACTAGCGTCCATGTTTGCTCGTTCTTGAAGCGGTAGAGGAAGAATGTCCAATGGTGACAATGGGTTGAAGCCATAGACAACCTCGAATTCCTGCAACAAATTAGAAAACACTAGAGGAAGAGGATTAGAAGTGTTAGTTTTTGCCACCTCATCTTTGCATAGGAGGACAAAGTGGATGACACTCGATGAGTTCTCACACACTTATCTTATCTCTCTTTTTGTGGCTAGGAGGACTAAGTTTTTCTCTATTGGTGAAGAGGCGCTCAATTTTGGCTTGTGGCTCTCACTTTCTTTTTGGTGGTTCACTCTCTCACTAGGATCTCCACTATGGGTGGATGCTTGCTTATCGGCGATCACTTGGCTTGGTGACATTGGTCTAAACACATATTCCTTGCCTTTCATCTTGAAGCTATAGTAGTTGGTTCGTCTGTTGTGGATGACTCCGCGGTCAAATTGCCAAGGTCATCCCAAGAGAAGGTGGCACACTAACATAGGAACTACATCACACTCCAAGGTGTCGTCGTAGGCGCCGATCTTGAAAGAAACTTGCACCGTATGGTCCACTTGAATACTGTCGGAGTCGCTTAGCCATTGCACCTTGTAGGGATGAGGGTGCTTCTTCTTGACCAATTGGAGCTTGAACATAGCTCGTCGCTTGCCAAATTGTGACAACTTCCTCTTTCGATGATGACCTTCACAGAATGTCCGTTGATGCCGGCCTTGGTGTGGAAGATGTGGCACCATTGGTCTTCATCTTGATGGTCTTGGAGCGTCAAGACCTTGAAGACCACGAGAGAGGAACTTGAATCGTTGTCACAAAACACTTGATCATCTTCATCTTCGTTGACGCGCCGGTGCATGGCCACATGCTCAAGGGATTCCATTTCTTTTTCACTCATCGAGTCATATGTGCCATCATCATTGAGGATCATGGTTTACTTGTTTGTGCACTCGAAGGACTTGTGTCCTCGGCCACCACATGTGAAGCACTTGAGAGAACTTGTCCTGACGGGGTCGTTCGGTGGCGCCGAAGATGAGGGAGTCTTGGATTTGTAGTTTCTTGCCGGGGAACGAGTCGAGGAAGGCGTATCTTGCTTGGAACTTGACTTGTCTCCGGTACTTGGTGATGCTCTAGTTGATGTAGGAGTTGCTGAAGTCACGGGAGCTTGAGAGTAGGAGCCGTAGGTCTTGGACGAGTACTTGGCATATTTGAAGTCATCTTGGACTTGTCGCTCGGCCTTGGTCTCTTGATGAACTAGCTCGAGAAGGTTTGAGTATGGTTGGAAGTCGGCAATCCGCTTGATTGGGTGGTTGAGGCCGTTCAAGAAGCGTGCCATTGTTTGCTCATCGTCTTCCTTGACATTGGCTCATATCATGGCAATCTCCATTTCTTGGTAGTATTGTTCCACCGTCTTCGTGCCTTGTTTGAGGAGTTACAACTTCTTGAAGAGATCATGGGTGTACTGTGTAGGCACGAAGCGGGCTCTCATGACATCCTTCATTTCCGACCATGTTGTGATTGGTGGTTCGCCTCTTGTATGTCGTCGCTCGATCACTTGTTCCCACCAAATGAGAACGTAGTCTTGGAACTCGAGGGAGGCCATGGCGATATTCTTTTCCTTGTCGTAGTTGTGAAGATGGAATATTTTATCCACCTTCAAGGCCCAAGAGAGGTATTCTTCGGGATCATTGCTTCCGGAGAACTTGGGCATGGTGAACTTGAGCTTGCTGTAGCGGAGTTCTTCATCATAGTGGAGGTATTGATGTCTCTCTTGCCGTGGAGGGAGGTCCTCAAATGCTCATTCCTCACGTTGTCGCTCTTGTCGTGGAAGAGGACAAGGAAGATGCGCGTGGTTGCGCCTTTCTTGTTGTTCTTCAAGTCGAGCGGCTTCTTCTTGTCGCGCTTGGCGAAGTGCATCTTCTTGTTCACGGACTTGGCGATTGCGCCCTTCGACGGCTCTAGTGGCCTCGTTGAGCGTTCGTTGAGCTTCGAGTGCTTGAGCTTCATGTTCGAGGGCTTGTGCTTGACGGCGCTCTTGTGCTTGTGGAAATGCATCACCGTCTTGAGATGGTTGACGTTGCACTTGAGGAGGTATTTGCTCTTGCTCCATTTCTTCTTGCGCTTGATGGCGCACCCTTTCACGTGCGCGAACTCGGTCTTGTAAGCCATTGCCATAGAAAGGATTTTCTTGAGGGACTCGAGCTCATGGCGGACTTGCTTCATAAGAGGAGTAGTCCGAAGATTGCTGACTTGAGCGGCGGCTGGAGTGGCGCCGTCTTGTTGATGAGGAAGAGGAAGAAGGGCGCCACATGACCATGTTGCGGATTTCTTCCATTTGTGTAGTGAACTTGTCGTTGATGTAGCTGCGGTTCCTTGCTTCCAATTGGCGAAGGTCGGCGGCAAGTTGGTCAAGGCGTTCACCCAAGGCTTCACTCTCTTGACGGAGAGCTCGTTGCGCGATGAAGAAGTGGCCCTTGGTGACATAGTCGGAATCAACACCTTGCTCCTTGAAAAGCAGGTTTTCCGACGAGCTTGGCCTATCCATCATAACCAAGTGGGGTGAGTAGGAAAATGAGAGAACAATACCGAAGTTACCTTTTTCGAGGATTGAGGATGTAACAAGTATCACTCAATGTAATGCCACAATAGTAGAATTGGAATCGGGTTTGTATCTCACACCTACAAGTAAAAGGCTTATGGAGTAGCTCGGTTAGGATGGTGGCAAGTCAAGCAAATGTTAGTCAAGATATCGATAAGGTTGAGAAGGTTCACAAAAATGCAAGTAAAGCGAATAGATCAAACCCAAGGATATCACTAGGAACACACACACGGAAGATAGATGGGATCCGCACAACCAAGGCGTGAGCTCAAAATGTGCAACCACGGAAAATGCTCTTGTTGTGCGAATGCTAGAGAGACACTAGCTCGATTGCTCAAATGGGCAAGATACGCTTATGCACCAACCTATGAGAGAAACGTGCCGTCTTCAGTCCCAACTATGCTTTGTATGCGGTGACCAAGATGATATGACTATGCAAAATGGCCCAATGATATTGCTTACAAGCTTTTTGTTTCTCCTCTTTTGCTTAAAAGTTTTTTTTGATGCTTGATGCTTGAGCCAAGTATGATATGAGACAAGTATGTAAGATATTCATGGGAGATACTTATGGCACTAAGATATTGACAAGATCACTACGGTGCACAATAATGTGGCCCGACAATTCTCAACTCTCTAGTCTCGATGGGTAAGCGACGCAAAGTGGCTCGGGTTATCAAAGCAAAAGCAAAGGTGAGAGTCGTCGAGGTTACCGTCCGATCCTACGATAAGAATGAAGTTGTTGAAGCCGGTGTGGTGTCTGAGTCGATGATCGAGTGGCGGCGATGATGATGTCCAAATGCGCCTAAGTAGCCGAAACACCTTAGGACACTAGAGAAACCGCAGCCCGAAACTCAAACAACCACGAGAAATATCGCGGAAGAGCACGAGTGGTGGTTGGAGGACAAAAAGACGCCAAACATAAAATGGCTGAAAGTCTCTGGATGGTCCGTGCACACGGAGTAAGTGAGGCCCGTGTGTACGGGGTCTCGAAGGCCCGTGTGCACAGGGTGTGCTGGGAGCGGACGAGGTGCTCCAAATCCGTGGTTATCACCAATTTTGAGGCCAAATTTGAGGTAAAGGAAGGTGGGGAAGCTGGAAGCTGGGTAGATCCACTTGCCAAACACCAAATTCGTGGACCAAAACCCAAATCTCACAAGATCCAACAAATTGCAAGACAAATTTTTGGGGCTATTTTTGTGGGGATTTTCGAATTTGGACGAAAAACAACAAAATCAAGCTAGGAAATGGGGGATGGGACTCCAAGATATGAATCAACGTTTCTCATGATACCAAGATGTTGTAGGGTGAAACCCTATAAGGGATCTTTTCACACTTGGAGGGGGAAAAGAGGAAGAACACAAGGCATAAATCACTCAAACAAACCCATTATCACATCCACTAGAGTAGCATACATGAGATCCACAAGATTACATGAACAATTCAAGGAAAATAGCACTAGGATAAAGGTTCTTCCCACTAGGGGAGGTCTTGCATCCAAAAGGATCTTCTCCAAGAGGAGGGCTTGATCTCCAAGAGGAGGTCTAGATCTCCTAGAGGAGGAAGATGAGCAAAGCCCTCTTTGTGTTCTAAATTCTTTGCTATCCCTAAACATAACCCCAGGTACGATTTATATAGGCTTGGGGTCGAAGGTGAGGAAGAGGGGCTCAAATAGGGGATCTCAGCCGGCTATCCTGGGAGCCGGCTATCCTGGGAGGCCCGTGCGCACGGGGTAAGTTGGGCCCGTGCACATGGGGTGCCCCGACGCCAACTCTCCGGATAGTCCATGGGCACGGGGCTTCGGGGGGCCCGTGCGCACGGGGTCGCCTGGGACTTCCAGTGTTGCTGCTGTTGCACTCCGTCTTGGTTCCCGTGGCCTTGGGGTGGTCCTTCTTCTCCTTGGGGATGTTCCTGAGCTTCTTGGTGGTGTTCCTCTTCGTACCTAATGAGACATAGCATATTTTGGTGAGGTAGCAACAATGTTCTGTCCGTATCCGTATGCAAGTCAAGTAGGAATGAGTTCACATCGGTTTCCAATGCACGTGCTCTAGCTCTTGTCATAGGTCCACATGGGGCTTGATGTATCGGTGTAGAGTCCATGGGGGTGATGGAAGGATACTCCGCATCATATTTGCTGCAATTGGGGCTCTCTCTGGTTCGAAAAGCGATTTGGCAACTGGATTTGGTGTACTCTTTGCTAGAATGGGGGTTTTGCGTCGTAGAGCTGGTGCTATGTGAACTGGCATCGTCATACTGTTTGCTGTAGTTGGGGTCTGCTGAGTTGGGGCATCAGAAATGACCAGTGTAGTAGGGCTAGAGTCTGCTAGAGTTGGGGTGTTTTGTGAGTCAGGTGATATTGCAACTACACCTAATGGGCTATTTGATTTATCAGATGTCACTACCTTTCCCATATACTTTGCTCGTGCTCCTCCGTGATCAGCAATCGCCCTGTTCCTTTTGAACGTTCGATACACAAGAACAACATTTGAATGGACAAATATGGTATGATGACAGATGGAATATGTACTGAAAATGGATAGGCAGGGCGTATTCACATACACGATGTGTAAACTAAGCTAATGGCAGTGCAACAAAGTAGAAGCAATGCAAAGCATCAATTGCAAGATATGTGCGACCAATATAACCTTGGAAAGTTAGAGCAAGCACCTTGATGGGTGAATAAGATAGGGCATCTACCTCTGACTCCTCCATTAGGGAGCTACATTGACTTAGGTCTCCTTCTAGCTCAGAATCACTGTTAGGATCATATTTTGAGCATGAATCTATAGGTGGAGAGCATTTGCATTGCATTGCATCTAGACTTGATTTCAGTCCCTTAATGCCAAGTTTGACAGCCATGGCATTGTTCTGCTTTATTCTTTTCATGCACGCAAGCTCATAATCATTATGATGCTGTTTAGAATCTGAGATTCATGAAAACATAAAAAGTAGTCAGATTATCTATGGAATGCATTGTGGATTCAACTCAAAGAGTGTCTCCCTATAAACCCCTGCATATGCAAAGTTCACCCCCAACCGTGCTGACCCAAACACACACGGAAATACAAACCTCTCATGTCTCTATAACAGGCAGACACACATTTCAAAATTGAAGTAGGAACATTAGAATCATATCAAATTCATATTTGAACAAATAAACTAAGGAATTATCAGTGGCATAATGTTTAGCTTCAAGGGTGGAGTGCTGGTAGTGCGACACAAAGCAAGTAGGCAGATTGTATTCCATGTAAAAGATCGCAGTCTATGTAAAAGCTGGAAATGACACTTTCTTTCTATACAATGCAGTGTTTGTTTCCCACACATGATGGAAGAGATCACACAGAGAAATACTATTCACTCATGTCTACGATTCCAGTATTTTGAAACAGGGTGGTCCACCGTAAAAGAATATTGACAACAAATATGACAAGGCAAGCATAGATGTAGTGAATCAATCATTTACTTGTGAGCTTACTAGGACAAGTATGCGGAATTGTAACTGTAGTAAGAGATCGTCCAAAATCTGAATCAAGAAGTTTGTCTAGCACTTATTGTTTGCAAATAATCGACGTGAATAATTGGATATCATATCAAATGAGTAAGAAAGACAAGTAAAATTGTCAGCAAACCTGACCTGCAGTAGTAATCCGGGTCAATGTCACTATGACCAACAATCCAAAATGACTAGTGTCTGTTCCTAGGACCGGAATATTGAAACCCTGTGAACTTTACAGGTACTAAAGATTATTGAAATACATCTGAACCATTAAGTGTAGGTAGCACTCGGCACACAACATAGTCCTGCCTAATGAGTAATGAATCAATTAGAAAATGGGTGATGAGGAGTGGCTGCTGAGTGTTGAGGACCTATGTCAGGATAAATCGGGTTGGCTTAGTGGGTGCTCCACACTTGAGCCCTGAACGAACTGGGAAGGTAGGCACGGTGGCGCGCCCGGGCAGCGGTGACGCTGTTGGGCGAGCAGCTTCTTACCTCCTATTAGTCCGGAGTTTCCTCCTAGAGTCATGTCGTTCGGGGACGACAAGTCGCCGGCGATGCAGGCGGCTGGGGGCGAGTATAGATCGGAAGCGCGCAACAAAACAAAGGGGAATCGGGGCCTGGGCCGACCCAAAATCCCATGGTGGGCCGCGGCCCAGCGTGGGCACCCTGTAGAGATACACACCCGAGCGGTGAACATGCATTTTCGAAACTAAATTAGGAGCATTTAGCTGACCAATTAAACGACTCTGTTTTAATAACATCAGATTCGTATTTGAACTAATTTTGTTTAGCTTGATGGGTGGAGCAGTGCTATTATGACACGAAGCACGTATGCTGATCATAAAAGGGGGAAACCCTAGGTATTTTTTGAGCAAAGAGGGTTTCCCCTCCGATTTCTATTAAATAAACCACCACAAAACCAACATGATCAATTAAACCCTAAGAATGATCAATTAAACCCTATTATGACTATGCCATGGCAGATTTAAAGCTGCAAACTAGGGAAATGCTATTTAGCACCCATTGTTTGCTTCAAACTAAGAACTAAATTCTAAGAGCGGAAAAGAAAGTACAGTAACCAAGTTACGATCTATTTTCTGGTTGAGATCAAAAAGTTGAGGAGATATGAAGTACCACCTCTCTTGCGGCGCCTTGTAAGCATCGGGGGTGCAATGGCTGTCGGTGGTGTTGAAGCAGATCTGCGACGGTAGACGGGTGCATCGAGGGATAAGTCCCGTTGCGGTGGAAGAGAAGGTCGTGTGAGCGACCCCGACAAAGAGGACGACGGCGCCGATGAAGCGAGAGGACGCGATGCAAGGCTCTTCGTCTGTCGTTGTGGATGAGAAATGCCCATCTCTAGCAGTGGATGATGCGGTCTTGGTAGGCGCTCCGACATGGTGGAGGACGGTGGCGATGGATGGGGTGGAGGACGACGGCGATGGATGGGGTGGAGGACGACGTCGATGGATGGGGTGGCAGACGGAGGATGCTGGTGTGGGGATGGTGTTCTAGCGCGGACGGTGTATGGATGGGAAAATGGAGGGAGAGGTACGAGTGTAACGCCCCAGACACACCCGCCGGTGGTCGTTACTCCTGGCGGGATCTAGACTGGCCCCACAGATCAATACTAGTCTTCTCTGTGCACTTTGTCCTCATTCATGCGCACCCGGGAGCAACTTCCCGGGCGGTCACCCATCCTGACACTACTCCAAGCTGAGCACGCTTAACTTTGGAGTTCTGTCCAAATGGGCTCCCGGAAAAGAAGGAATTCCTTATTGATATAAGTAATCTATCATCCCTAATAAGCCAGGACATCACATACACCCCCACTCGGAGGAACCGACGTCCTCGTAGGGCCACAGGAACATTCCCTTTTGGTACATACGTCTGTGCATCCAGTCCGGTACATGTACCATGCCGTGTGCCACGACGGGTCACAAACGTCATGAACAACATGACCACGCACATGTCAGCAACCATCCGTGTAACCGCGAGGGTCGGCTCTGATACCAACTTGTAACGCCCCAGACACACCCGCCGGTGGTCGTTACTCTCGGCGGGATCTAGACTGGCCCCACACATCAATACTAGTCTTCTCTGTGCACTTTGTCCTCACTCATGCGCACCCGGGAGCAACTTCCCGGTCGGTCACTCATCCTGACACTACTCCAAGCTGAGCACGCTTAACTTTCGAGTTCTGTCCGAATGGGCTCCTGGAAAAGAAGGAATTCCTTATTGATATGAGTAGTCTATCATCCCTAATAAGCCAGGACATCACAACGAGGAACCATGTTTTTGGGACGCGCCTGTCTGAAATATGAGAAAGTTACAAACTTAGACCCCGTTTAAAATTTGGACGTCTCGTCGGTTGGGGATAGGACTGTAATCTCGCATCTCACAAATATTTGCCCAGAGCGATTTCCGGCGAGGAGAGGGTGTTTTGGTGCCCATGGTTGGCACCCACCGTGTATGAACGGGGCTGATAGGTGATACGTCTCCAACGTATCTATAGTTTTTGATTGCTCCATGCTATATTATCTACTGTTTTGGACATTATTGGGCTTTATTATCCACTTTTATATTACTTTTGGGACTAACCTATTAACCGGAGGCCCATCCCAGAATTGTTGTTTTTGCCTATTTTAGGGTTTCGAAGAAAAGTAATATCAAACGGAGTCCAAACAGAATGAAACCTTCGGGAACATGATTTTCGGAACGAACAAGATCCAGGAAACTTGGACCCTACGTCAAGAAACAAAGGAGGAGGCCACGAGGTAGGGGGTGCGCCTACCCCCTAGGTGCGCCCTCCACCCTCATGGGCTCCTGTTGCTCCAGTGACGTACTCCTTCCTCCTATATATACCTCGTACCCCCAAACGATCAGAGACGGAGCCAAAAACCTAATCATAGCCCACCCCTAGGGCCAGCGCTACGCACGGCCGCCAACACATAACCTACAAACACCAGAAACTAGTTGCAACTCCTGGACAGAGTACGAGGGTGATTAAGAAGCCAAGAGGGTCAATTAAGGATCCCAATGAGTGGTAGTAGCTGTTCATGGATCACAGACACAGAACTCAGTTCCTGAGGACGGTTTCAATGAGACAACCCACCATGTACTCCTACATGGCCTCTCATCGCTACCTTTACCAAATCGTGTTCACACACTTAGCTCACACACAGTAGGACATGTTCACACACCTCTGATTCATCCCCGATGAATCAGACCTGACACAACTCTATGCAATAGGAGGCATGACAAACAAGCATGGATGAGTAGGCACATCAGGTCTCAAACAACTCCTACTCATGCTAGTGGGTTTCATCTATTTACTGTGGCAATGACAGGTCATGCAGAGGATAAGGGGTTCAACTACCGCAGCAAGTAACAGTTGAATCGTTGTTGTCCGAATGCAGTAAAAGAGAGCAGGAGCGAGAGAGTGGGATTGTATCAGAATGAACAAGGGGGTTTTGCTTGCCTGGCACTTCTAAAGATATTAAAGCTCTTCATCGATGTCATCGAACTCATCGTCGAAACCACGTCTATCGAGAGGGGACAAATACCGGCAACAGAGAAAGAAACACAATCAATGCAATGCACAATATGATGCATGATCATGATATGGTA
Source organism: Triticum aestivum (assembly GCF_018294505.1). Taxonomy (NCBI): domain Eukaryota; kingdom Viridiplantae; phylum Streptophyta; class Magnoliopsida; order Poales; family Poaceae; genus Triticum; species Triticum aestivum. The sequence goes on along the minus strand of NC_057812.1, from coordinate 683,448,400 downwards.
AAATGAGTGTGTTGGGCTAATGCAACTACAACCAGATGGGTTTGAGCTATTTTGAACCAAAAATTCAAAGTTCAAACTCATTTGTGATCTTAAATAGTGCTTATCATGTTTTTGCACTAAACAGCAAGTTAACTTGTTTAAACATGCATGAAACAAGTACAGATGGATAGATTGGATTTTTCTGATCATTTTTCATATATAAATCTTTGCATTTGGAGTTACAGATTAATTTCTATGAATTTTGAAGTTTGCAACATTTTCTGGAATTTCCTATATAAAAATAAATCTAGAAAATACTTATTGCGTCAGCATAGCATCACTGTGACGTCACCAGGTCAACGGGGCGGTCCAGGTCAAACCTGACCTGTGGGTCCCATGTGTCAGTCTCATCACTAACTTAACAGAGTTAGTTAGTGTTAGATTAAGCACTAATCTAAGTTAATTAGCACTAAACTAAACCTAACTAAAAATTAACAGGGCGGGCCCACGCGTCAGTGACCCTGGGGGGGGGGTCAAACAGGGGTCAAACAGGGGTCAAACACGGGTCAACTCGCCGGAGTTGACCCGTGGCTCGTCGCCGGCAAGGCCAGAGACGGCGGAGGGGCTCGGGATTCCTCCTCCGGCGACCAAATGGCCGGCGGAGGGCATCTACGTGGAGCTGGGACTCGCCCGCATCCATTTGTGCAAACGGCAGGGGCTGAGGTGGCCCGAGCTCGCCGGAGGAAAGCTCGCGGCGGTGGCCGGAGTTCGGGCGCGGACGGTGTCGATGCTACGGTGCACAAGAGGAGAAGACGAAGAGTGCTACGTGCTCCTGGGAGTGTGCTGAGCGGGCTGATGGGCTCGGACGTGAGCTACAATAGTTGTGGCCGCGGCGGCGCCATGGCCAGCGGCGAGGAGCGCTCGGCAAGGTGGTTAGGGCGGTTAGGGGAGGCAATCGAGCACGGGGTTAGGGGGAAAAGGATCGTGGCCTCACAGCGGTTGCAGGGGCCGTAGAAGCGGGCTCGGGGAAGCTCGGATGGCGGCAAATTGACGGTGGAGTCCGTGGCTGTGCTCGGGGAAGACGACTCGTGGCGGCGATGTGGGGCTCCCGCGGTGGCGTGCCTCGGGGTGGAAGAAAGAGGGGATCAAGGCAGAGCCTCTGGGCCGGTCAGAGAAGCGAGGGAGAGGCGGTGGCCGCGGTGGTGGTGAGCGGCGGCGATGGTTGCGTTCGGGTGGCCGTGAGGGGGAGAGCAGAGGAGAGGGAAGAGGCACGGGGAGAGTAGGAGAGAGGTCGGGGGCTGCGTGGCGTCACGAGGGAGGGCCAGAGCGATGAGGGGGCAGCCAGGCAGGGTGGAGGTGGCGCGCGTGCGGCGAGCACACGCCCGACGTCCTCCTGGCAGCAGCTGGAAGAAGACAAGGAAGGAGGTGGGCTAGGCCAACAGTGCTGGGCCACAGCTGGGCCGCCAGGTTTGCTTTCTCTCTCTACTTTCTGTTTTAATTTTGTTTTCTACTATTCTGTAGTCTTTAGGGCTTTATTAAAAATACTTAGACACTTCCAAAAATCATGAAACTACTCATGATCACTGTTGGGAATATATCCTACAGTAAACATTTTAGTTTATGATTATTTTAGCATTTAAAATATTTAATGGCATTTAAATGCCCAAATGCAAATAGAGTATGATTTAATCCAGAGCCCAAATATGATTTAATCCAAGAATGATGAACATTTTTTAAAGCCATTTGGATTTACTGGAAATATTTTGGTTGAACCTAGTGAATTCCTTTAATGCTAGGGTTTAGGCAATCCCCATTTCAAGTTTCTTTCAAAGTTTAAACATGATGCACACATGAAGTTACCCTAGTGCAATGCCAGAAGCTAGGGATGTGACATTATTGGGCTTTATTATCCACTTTTATATTACTTTCGGGACTAACATATTAACCGGAGGCCCAGCCCGGAATTGCTATTTTTTTTTGCCTATTTTAGGGTTTCGAAGAAAAGGAATATCAAACGGAGTCCAAACGGAATGAAACCTTCGGGAACGTGATTTTCGGAACGAACAAGATCCAGGAGACTTGAACCCTATGTCAAGAAACAAAGGAGGAGGCCACGAGGTAGGGGGCGCGCCTACCCCCCCCCCCAGGCCCGCCCTCCACCCTCGTGGGACCCCTGTTGCTCCACTGACGTACTCCTTCCTCCTATATATACCTACGTACCCCCAAACGATCAGAGACGGAGCCAAAAACCTAATTCCACCACCGCAACTTTCTGTATCCACGAGATCCCATCTTAGGGCCTGTTCTGGAGCTCCGCCGGAGGGGGCATCCATCACGGAGGGCTTCTACATCAACACCATAGCTTCTCCGATGATGTGTGAGTAGTTTACTTTAGACCTTCGGGTCCATAGTTATTAGCTAGATGGCTTCTTCTCTCTTTTTGGATCTCAATACAAATTTCTCCCCTCTCTTGTGGAGATCTATTCGATGTAATATTCTTTTTGCGGTGTGTTTGTTGAGACCAATGAATTGTGGGTTTATGATCAAGATTTTCTATGAACAATATTTGAATCTTCTCTGAATTCTTTTATGTATGATTGGTTATCTTTGCAAGTCTCCTCGAATTATCAGTTTGGTTTGTCCTACTAGATAGATCTTTCTTGCAATGGGAGAAGTGCTTAGCTTTGGGTTCAACCTTGCAGCGTCCTTTCCCAGTGACAGTAGGGGCAGCAAGGCACGTATTGTAGTGTTGCCTTCAAGGATAACAAGATGTTTTTTTATCATATTGCATGAATTTATCCCTCTACATCATGTCATCTTGCTTAAGGCGTTACTCTGTTTTCATGAACTTAATACTCTAGATGCATGCTGGATAGCGGTCGATGAGTGGAGTAATAGTAGTAGATGCTACTTGTCTCAGACGTGATGCCTATATACATGATCATACCTAGATACTCTCATAACTATGCTCAATTCTGTCAATTGCTGAACAGTAATTCGTTCACCCACTGTAAAATACTTATGATCTTGAGAGAAGCCACTAGTGAAACCTATGGCCCCCGGGTCTATCTTCATCATATTAATCTTCCAATACTTACTTATTTACTTTGCTTTTTTACTTTGCTTTTTATTTTACTTTGCATCTTTCTCACAAAATTACCAAAAATACAATCTTATCACATCTATCAGATCTCACTCTCGTAAGTGACCGTGAAGGGATTGACAACCCCTATCACGTTGGTTGCGAGGAGTTATTTGTTTTGTGCAGGTACGAGGGACTCACGCGTAGCCTCCTACTGGATTAATACCTTGGTTCTCAAAAACCGAGGGATATACTTACGCTACTTTGCTGCATCATCCTTTCCTCTTCAAGGAAATCCAACGCAGTGCTCAAGAGGTAGCAACAGGTAGGGCGGTTGTGTCACATTTGAGTGAAGTTACAAACCTGCCCCTATTGAAAATATTTGCCTACATCAATTTCGGCCGAGTCGAGTTTGTTTAGCCACCCACCGTGTATGAATGGGGAAATGGAGGGAGAATTTAACTCCCCAGACACACCCGCCGGTGGTCATTACTCCTGGCGGGATGTAGACTGACCCCACAGATCAATACTAGTATTTTCTATGCACTTTGTCCTCACTCGTGCGCACCCGGGAGCAACCTACCCATCCTAAAACTACTTCAAGCTGAGCACACTTAACTTTGGAGTTCTGTCCGAATGGGCTCCCGGAAAAGAAGGAATTCCTTATTTATATGAGTAGGCTATCATCCCTAATAAGCCAGGCTGTCACATACACCCCCACTCAAAGGAACCGACGTCCTCGTCGGGCCACAGGAATGTTCCCTCTTGGCACATATGCCTGCGCTCCCAATCCGGCACATGTGCCATGCCGTGTGCTACGACAGGTCACAAACGTCATGAACAACATGACCACGCACCTGTCAGCAAACGTCCATGTAACCGCAAGGGTTGGCTCTGATACCAACTTGTAATGCCTCGGACACACCCCTAGTGGTCATTACTCCTGGCGGGATCTATACTGGCCCCACAGATCAATACTAGTCTTTTCTGTGCACTTTGTCCTCACTTGTGCGCACCCGGGAGAAACTTCCCGGTCGGTCACCCATCCTGAAACTACTCCAAGCTGAGCACGCTTAACTTTGGAGTTCTGTCCGAATTGGCTCTCGGAAAAGAAGAAATTCCTTATTGATATGAGTCGTCTATCATCCCTAATAAGCCAGGCTATCACAGAGAAACAGATGTCTTTCGGACGAGCTTGAATCAAATGTGTTTTGCCGCCCATGTTTAGCGCCCACCATGTTGGAATGGGCTCAGAGGCGGTCGTGTCATGTCTAATTGAAGTTACTAACCTACCCCTATTGAGATAAGTGGAAATCGGGCCGATGGATTGTCCGTGTAAGGGGTAGACAGTAATTTCCATCTCCCAAACACTTGGCTTCGGGCAGCAGACGTGGGAGTGGACATTTTGCGGCTTCTTTCAAATTTTGGGACCATAAGCATCCACGTTTACCCTGGCAACTAAATTCGAATCCATTTTGTGTTCCTATATGAATCTTTATAAATCATTCTATGTGTTTTTATAGATCTTCAAAAGCACGACAAAGATGTATTCCACTGTCATATATGAATATGATTTAGAAATGCCGATACTCGAATTCAGAAGCTAGAATCTAGTTTAAGGTGAATTTGAATATTTGGAACACTTTATGTTCAACTCAAATGTCACACGCAGCATAATGTGTACTCCCATTTAGATATGTACACAAGCGATGTATCTAGATTCAAATACCGAGTCAATCAACCAATAATATACAAAACTAACAGACATATAAACACTTATAGAGTATATGATCAATAATATCAACTAACATACATAATCCAGGCCGATGTACTTTTTTTTGCTATAAGGGCATCCTTCTTTTAGCAAAGCTAGTACAACATCTTGGCCCTTTCCGATGCGTACCACTTATGGTCCATCTATACTACTATTATTGCTGAATGCACATTCAGCCTGATTGGCATATTTGTAGGTATGGCACAACAATCAAAATGAAATGTCTCTGAGTGTTATCAATTAATACAGACTTGTGCTCAAATAAAATTACAAACCAAAAAACAAAAAACAATTATTACATGATCTCTAAAACAAATGGTTTGATCGATTACATGAACAAACAACACAAAGGTTATTCAACGATGGAAAGAACATTTCATCGATGATTTACCAAGTGGGAATTTAATTTCCTTTTTTCCTTCGGGACCTTAACAATGCGGTCAGTCTCAGCTTGCTTCGTTTGGAAATCCACCAAATATTTAATGGATGTCTTGAGTACTACTTGTGATTGTGTTGTTTGCTTCCTCAACATGTCAACTTCATCACTAAGTGCAGAAGCAGAATCTCTTTCTACCACTAGTTTAGCTTATAAAGCATCAGCAGTTGGAAATTCATGATGCACGATTGGGCCGGTGCCACTACTGTGGGATGATACAACGCCCATGGGGACCTCCCTCTTTGATCTTTGGCTAACCTGTTTTGCCAATAAAGTTCTAATTGGATTCTGAAAAGTTGAAGTTAGCAAAACATCTCAACTGGGAGTTATAACAACAAACCAGTTAAACAAACAAGGAATTAAGGAGTTTCAATTGGATGCTGAAAAGTAGTTATTAACATCATTGTAACCGGTTGTTGCAGCAGCAAAGTAGTTAAACAAACAAGTTTTGCAAAAGGTACCTGTTGTGGCATTGGAGTTTCTCTTGGATCCTGAAAATTTGAGTAGCCAGTAACGTGATTAGAGCAACCGGTTGCAGCAGCAAAGCAGTTAAACAAATAAGTTTTGCAAAAGGAACCTGTTCTGGCACTGGAGTTTCTCTTGGATCCTGAAAAGTTGAGTAGTCAGTAACTTGATTAGAGCAACAAGTTACAGCAGCAAAACTGTTAGACAAATATATTTTTGAAAATGTACCTGCTATGCAATTGGAATTCCAATTGGATCCTGAAAACTTGAAGTTGGTAAGATGATTACATCAACAAGTTACAGCAGCAAACCAGGTAAATAAGGAAGTTTCTGAAAACATACCTGTTGTGCCAATGGAGTTTCAGTTGGATCCTGCAAACTTGAATGTTAGCAATCAATAAATAAAGTTTTGTAAGAGCCATAAGAAACTAACATCAAACTAGTAAAACTAACCAGTTTTGGCAACGTATTTAATTACACATCAACTAGTAAAACTAAAACAAGTTCTTGGCAATGTATTAAAGTAATAAGTCGGCATCGTTTACCAGCAACATAGACATGTGTAAATTTCTTTGGTGTAAGCAAAATGATCCCAACACACATATAAGTTAAAAAGATGGTGTCCCTCATATAAACCTGATAATTGTCTATCTATGAACATGCAAACATTACTAGTGCTACAAGTGATAACAACAAACCATTTAAACAAACATGGTATCAGAACATAAATTACACGTGAATTCTGCTGCACCCTAGAAGTACATATGAGCATCTATTTATGTGCTTAAGTACCTAATTAAGTTCAGGAAAACATGTAATTCTTAACAGTAAGTATCAAACACATAGATAGGTGCAGTCTATAATAGGATCAACAGGCTATGGCATTATGTAATCAGTAGCAAACTAAATTAAGCCAAGCAACGTAATTGAACAATTTTGCAAAAAGTGGCTAACTAAATTCCCGAGAAGCAGGTAAGTGAACTTACGCTAGCTCTTTGTACATGCACACTGCAACTTCTTTTTCGCTTACAAGGTTGTATGAAGGAGTCCATGGCATCAATTTCTTGGATACGCAGTTCCAATACTTCTTTCTACCCACACTGCATTGGTAAGTTGAATGGTTAATCTGGTAAGATGGTGCGCCCTTGATATGTTATATGAGGATGTGTATTAAGACTAGTTGTAGCCACACACATCACACTGGCTTTTACTGTATATTTCATGCGATTACATTTGGCATATCGAGATTTAAGCAATCTACAATAGGATGAAAAGACTGGCATCCTTCACATTATTGGTGAACTCAGTCCATAGAAATAAGCAATTCAACCATTCTGTGGGTAAATCAAAAGCGCCACTGGAATATTTTTCACTACCCCAATCATACACGCAAAAAGGGGCGACGCCACCATAGGGGTTGGTATGGGCGGCCGCCTCGGGTGGCTGGAAAGTGTACACCTAGTTTGAGGCGTCCAGGTTGGCCCAGGCTAGTTTTGTTCGTCCCAACGCACGAGCAGGCAATGTAGAAAATGAAGAAAAATGTTTCAATTTGGATGGGCCAATAACGTAAGTGCAAGGCAGGCCCTATAGCAGGCTCGCGGCCCAAACAAGCGCCTCCCATATTGATCGACAGTAGGAAAAAATCCCAATTCCTTCGCTCCAGCCTCTAGTCTGGTTTGCTACTAACCTAGCTGCCGCTGGACAGACCGACACAACACTTCCTCGCGCCTTCATTGGGGGGTGGTCTCTGGGCTTCAAGAGAATGGAAGGACAAGAAGATGAAGATCCAACCTTGGGTGTATCCTGCGTGGGAGGTAGCGACGGCAGGAAGGGCATGGCATCGAGTTTGTGCAAACGGACAGTCGCAGCTTGCAAGAGCGGCATGGGCAACGAGCAGGTACATCACGTCCCTGATTATATCTAATTCAACTGTTCAATTTCTGTCCAATAGATAAACCCGACGGTGTTGTAAAACTACTTGTATGTAGGGAATTTATGAGAAAATGAAACCAATTTATGCTTATTTTATAACTCCCCCAATCAGTACTGAACTGACTGAATCTGATGTATCTAATCAAGTTTCCGGTGCAAACATACAAGCTCATGTTGTTCTTGAGCCTGAAGTGTCTAATGAACAGACTTCTAATGAAGGATTTGATGCAAACATTTTACATGCTGCTGGTGACGAACATATAGTGTCTAATGAGGGATCTAATGCAAGCATTTTGCAAGCTCCCATTAAAGGATTTAGTTTCTAATGATGATCTGCGAAGTTGAGAGAGACATAGAGATTTGCAGGCATTGATGACAAGCAAATTATAGTACATTTTCATGGCTCGAGGAAACGTCGAGGCCATCTGCCAGAAGTCCCCATATCATGAGAATGTAGCATAAATACTTTTCTAATCTGTTGTTTGAAACTATTGGCATACTTGTGCAGGATAGATATATTGATATGCAGTTTGCGCACTAGTTATAAGTGCAATTACACTTTGATATTTTTAGCCAGAGAACGAATAATTCAAGCAGGTACAGACCATGTTAGTAGTCCTTGTACACCATGTTGCATTTTGTGTTTTTTGGTGCTTGCATCATTTAGTGTTTTATAATGTGAACTACTTTGGATCATTAGTTGGTTTTCAAAGTGCATGTAGCTTCACATTTCTCAAGTTATGTTGATTTCCGTAGTGCAAGTGCCTTCGAATTTTTTAAGTCAAATGTTCGCCCCTGGTAACTAGAATTCGTGGATCCGCCACTGCACACAAATCATACAAGCATGCTAGTACGAATTAAATGAAATGCAGGGACTTACGCTAGCTCGTTGTACATGCTCACTGCAGCTCTTCTTGCGCTTGGGATGTTCCATGTACAAGTCCATGTTACCACTTGCTTGGATGTGCAGGCCTTGTGCTCCTTGCATTGCCCTCTGCATTTTTGACATGGCTAATGGTTGATCAAATAAGAGGAATCGACCTTGCTGTTGTACCGGAGGACAAATACTTACAATGTTATACGGGTGTGCAGGATGTGTACCAGATCCCGTAGCGCCATCATGCTTCGCTAAAAAATGGTTTTGCTTGTTTCAGATGATATCTCCAGAAGAAACAAGAGTTAAAGTCAGAGTTGCATAGGTGTGTAAGCTAAGAGAGCAGTGAAAGGATATCCAAACATCGTCGGAACAGTGCACAAGGGAGTGATGTGTGGATACCTAGTTCGGGCTGGCGTTTGGGCATGCTCGCCTAGCTAGAGTGCGAGTCACTTCAGAGTCGTTGAGGGTGATGCGCTGGCTGGCCGCGCACGGATGCATATCTTGAGTGGTAGCGGAGTGCTACGATGCGGTGGACGAGACCGTTGGTGAAGCCCCAACGGCCTTGGGGGGCGGCGGTGCGACGATGTGCTCGGTGAAGTAGCCTCGGTGAGGTGGGAGACGATGTCAGTGAAGCGCACCTGATGCAGTGGAAGTCGGTGTCTGTGAGGCACGTCGGTTGCGGCTGCCGACGTTGTCGGTGGACCACCCGGTGCGGTGGATGAGGGCGTAGATAAGGTAGCTCCGGTGCGGTGGTGAAGCGCGACCGTCGTCTTCGTCGTCGTCATCCGGCATAGAGGTGGGGAAAGAGACGAGATAAGGGGCAATTCAAACTTTGCTTGGGTTGGCGGCGAATTAGGGATTTGAGCAATTTGGGCATGGAAGGGGACGGTGGAGAAGGGAGATTTTGTAGGTCTAGAATTGGGGCCGCCAGATATTTCAATCCGAAACATAGAAGCGCGAACTTATTTTGTCGTCGTTCTTTTTTGGGGGGGAGGGGGGAGGGAGGGAGGGGGTGGGTGGCTGGGTGCTAAGTGCCCGTATGACACACGCGGCCACCACGACACGACCCTGGTATGCCTGGTGCGCCTACATTTGAGAATGCAAATGAATCTTCATTCATTTGCAAACAAATCTGTATGTATTACCATGCACGTGTTTTCCTTGCAAATAATTAGTCATTTCAAATGAGATACTATATTAATTAATGAGGAGTTACTTGAAAAAAATAGAAACAATATCCACGGTATCCACGCTAACGTGGATTAGAATGTGTGTCACATAATTAGTTATTTGAATTTGAGTGTGTGTCACATAGTAATCTCCAATTCTAACGTGGATTTCGCATTTCACGGTATCCATGCTACTTTTTTAATACAAATTCATATGTATATGATGAACACCATGGTAGTGAGAAAACTTTGGATGGATTCAAACATAGGACCTACAAAATAGCACAACAATCGAGTCAATGTCAACTTTTCCAAACCTAATATGGCACAAATTCGAAATAATTACCCATATGCATGGTCCTCAGTTCAAATCTTATAATGTACACGGAATTGAAACATCGATATTAAGTCTCGTACTATCTACATTCAAATGTTGTTTTTAGCCCCCCCCTCGGCACACACGCTACATACTTCCTATATTGGTCAATCTTCCTCTCCTAATCACCTTAGGAAGCTATCGGTTTCCGACACAGGTTCATTCTTTCTCTCCATGTTTCGATCTCTAACTCTCTCAACTACACAACCCCCTTTTCCCACTCTGTTACCAAATGTATTTACCTCACACACCCACCATTGCACCCCATGCCGAGCTCTCCCTCTCTCTCTCCCTCCTACCCTCTCTTGCTAGATACATGCATTGCCTATCTAGCCCCCAACCTCTTGTGCGCACGCACACACGCTGTCTATCTAGGTCACTCCCTCGAGACTGTCTCACTCTTTCTTCCGCACAGCGGGCCACACTCGCTCAATCTCGCTCTCTTTATCTGAGTCTCGATTAACCTAGTTTTCTTTCACAAACAAATGATATATCTCCCTGTTAGGGCCTCGATCGACACTCTATACTCTCTCACGTAGATTGTCTATCTAGGTCAATCCATCCAAGCCCCCCCACTCTTTCGACCTCATGGCGGGCTACGCTCGCTCAATCTCTCTCTCTCTCTCTCCCTCCCCCATCTCTCTATCTCTCTGTCTCTCTTTGTATGTCTTGATTGACCTCGCTCTTTCTCGGACACAAACGGTATATCTCCATGTTTAAGCCCAATTCGACATATTCATATTGTATACTCTCTCACGCACATTGTCTATCTAGGTTACTCTCTCCAACCCATCTCACTCTTTCGATCACACGACGACCCACACTTGCTCAATCTCTCTCCCTTTATATATGTAATCGATTGACCTTGCTTCCTCCCACGCACAAAATATATCTACATGTCTGTGACTGGATCATCTCTCAAGCTCTAGCTTACAGCCCGCACCCTTCCCAAAAGCTCAACCCGACAATATTTCTCCATAGCATATATATCTTTTCAATGAATGTCAGACCACACTCACTTTGTCTCTCTATCTACATGTCTCTCAGTTGACCTTGCTTTCTCACGCCGTATCTTCCACACATTGAAGCTACCTCTCCTTCCCTCGCAAAGCTGCGGCTATTTACATTGCGAGGGGGACTCCAACCTTGGATTAGTTTGTGTAGGCATTTATTCCCGTGGGTTTAGATTATATTTTCATAGCATTCGGCCAACAACTACTCCGAACACCGTTGCAACCCCCGCACCTCCCCCAATTGGTTTCCCTCTGGCTCGGTCATCACTCTCTCGCACGTCCTTTCTCGCCTTCAACGTCGCACTATGGTATTATTGCAAAAAACTCTGTTATTCTCTTTAATTATTACAAATAAGCTACAAAACTACACACCGATAGTCCACCTGTAATGGAACAAATTTCGACCAACAAATTAAAGTGCTACAAAGTACACACCGAGGGGCCCACCTGTCATGAACCAAATTTGGACCCATATAAAAATTAAAAAAATAAAGGACGAGGATCGAACATGCGACTAGGGCCTTCAAGCTGCACGTCAATAGGCAACATACGTAGAACAACAATGTTTGTTGTACCCCCCTTTGTTCATATAATGTTTTTATATTACCACAACCTATTTAATGGATAACATGTACTATTATTTTTAGTACATTAGTGGGACCGACTCATTAGCACGTACTTTTCGCCCTCACTTACTGGTGGGTTCCATGTGCTCTCTCTCTCCTCCCCTTCTGCATTTCAATGCACGGGCAAACACGAAGAACTCGCGGGCGATGTTGCCGTTGACCATATATGGACACGTTCACAAGTTACGGCACCAGTTTCACGTACTAGTAGTACTAGTCAATGTGTACGTGCAATGCACGTTAATTTGGAAGTATATTAAGTGCATGCGGATATTAAGTAGGATATTATTTGCTTGTTATTATGTGATTATCACTATTTTTGGCATGAAATTAACTGCATGCTAAACGTGTTGACTGCTCGACATTGAAGCAGTCTAGGTTGTTGGATGAGAAGAAATACATGTGGCTTGATGATGTTTTATATTTAATGTGATACGACTCTAGTAGAACATTCAATCGATCAAACCATAGATTTCATTCAGTCTGACTCCGACTTTACACATACGACGATCGATCTAAAATAAACGGAAATGATAAACATTCGGATTTTAAGCATGGCAATCCGAACATTTTTCATGGCAAATTTAGATTACGCGGCGGCGGCAGGGGCGTCTTGCGGTGGGAAGCGGCTCCTCTGTCGTGCTCTGTGTGTCGTCGGGCCACTGACCGATGGCGACGGCGTGCGCCGTTGTTGACGTACTCCTGGTCGTTGGCCCTAGCTTCAAGGAAGGCCACAATATTCTGGACTTCGGTCTCCAGGAGCGAGTCAACTGGCGGGAGGAGGCGACTGGCGTTGGTGCAAGGAAGCGGTCGACAGCGGCGATCCATGCCGCTGAGGGGGCCACTGGCACCCGCGCGGGGACATGCACTAACAATGGCGCGACGGAGACATTCATGTGCATGGGCACCGACACGGGTGCACACGTCAGTGCACGTGCAGGCGCATGCGCTGGCAGGTGCGCGAGCGCGTGAAAGTCGGCGGGGACCTCATGGAACCCCGTGGCATCAATCTCGGTGACAATGTGAGGCTCCCAGCCTATCAATACCACGGGGATGGGCGCTGGCGCAGTCGGGGCGACGGGAGCCAGAACAGGAGCGGGGACAGGCGCGATGTCTTCCTGATGTCTACTACACAACCTTCTTCTTGTAGACGTTATTGGGCCTCCAAGTGTAGAGGTTTGTAGGACAGTAGCAAATTTCCCTCAAGTGGATGACCTAAGGTTTATCAATCCGTAGGAGGCGTAGGATGAAGATGGTCTCTCTCAAGCAACCCTGCAACCAAATAACAAAGAGTCTCTTGTGTCCCCAACACAGCCAATACAATGGTAAATTGTATAGGTGCACTAGTTCGGCGAAGAGACGGTGATACAAGTGCAATTTGGATAGAAGATAAAGGTTTTTGTAATCTGAAATTATAAAAGAGCAAGGGAACTAATTGTAAAAGTGAGCATAAACGGTATTGCAATGATAGGAAACAAGGCCTAGGGTTCATACTTTCACTAGTGCAAGTCCTCTCAACAATAATAAGATAAATGGATCATATAACTATCCCTCAACATGCAACAAAGAGTCACTCCAAAGTCACTAATAGCGGAGAACAAACGAAGAGATTATGGTAGGGTACGAAACCACCTCAAAGTTATTCTTTCCAATCAATCCGTTGGGCTATTCCTATAAGTGTCACAAACAGCCCTAGAGTTCGTACTAGAATAACACCTTAAGACAAAAATCAACCAGAACCCTAATGTCACCTAGATACTCCAATGTCACCTCAAGTATCCGTGGGTATGATTATACGATATGCATCACACAATCTCAGGTTCATCTATTCAACCAACACATAGAACCTCAAAGAGTGCTCCAAAGTTTCTACCGGAGAATCACGACGAAAACGTGTGCCAACCCCTATCTATAGGTTCATGGGCGGAACCCGCAAGTTGATCACCAAAACATACATCAAGTGAATCACGTGATATCCCATTGTCACCACAGATACGCATGGTAAGACATACATCAAGTGTTCTCAAATCTTTAAAGACTCAATCCGATAAGATAACTTCAAAGGGGAAACTCAATCCATTACAAGAGAGTAGAGGGGGAGAAGAAACATACGATCCAACTATAATAGCAAAGCTCGCGATACATCAAGATCGTGCCAAATCAAGAACATGAGAGAGAGAGAGAGAGAGATCAAACACATAGCTACTGGTACATACCCTCAGCCCCGAGGGTGAACTACTCCCTCCTCGTCATGGAGATCACCGGGATGATGAAGATAGCCACCGGAGAGGGATTCCCCCTCCGGCAGGGTGCTGGAACGGGTCTAGATTGGCTTTCGGTGGCTACGGAGGCTTCAGGCGGCGGAACTCCCGATCTATTGTGTTCCCCGATCGTTTTAGGGTATATGGGTATATATGGGAGGAAGAAGTACATCGATGGAGCCACGAGGGGCCCACGAGGGTGGAGGGCGTGCCCAAAGGGGGTGGGCGCGCCCCTACCTCCTGGCTTCCTTGTTGCTTCCCTTACGTGGACTCCAAGTCTCCCAGGTTGCTTTCCTTCCAAAAATGAGTTCCGTGAAGTTTCAGGTCAATTGGACTCCGTTTGATTTTCCTTTTCTATGAAACACTGAAACAAGGGAAAAACAGGAACTGGCACTGGGCTCTGGGTCAATAGGTTAGTCCCAAAAGTAATATAAAAGTGGATAATAAAGCCCAATAATGTCCAAAATAGAAGATAATATAGCATGGAGCAATCAAAAATTATAGATACGTTGGAGACGTATCAGCATCCGCAAGCTTAATTCCTGCTCGTCCTCGAGTAGGTAAATGATAAAAATAGAATTTTTGATGCGGAGTGCTACTTGGCATATTTTCAATGTAATTCTTCTTAATTGTGGCATGAATATTCAGATCCGAAAGATTCAAGATAAAAGTTCATATTGACATAAAAGTGATAATACTTCAAGCATACTAACTAAGCAATTATGTCCTCTCAAAATAACATGGCCAAAGAAAGTTCATCCGTACAAAATCATATTGTTTAGTCATGCTCCATTTTCATCACACAAGGATGCTCTCATCATGCACAACCCCGATGACAAGCCAAGCAATTGTTTCATACTTTAGTAATCTTAAACCTATAAACTCTCACGCAATATATGAGCGCGAGCCATGGACATAGCACTATGGGTGGAATAGAATATGATGATGTGGGTTATGTGGAGAAGACAAAAAGGAGGAAGTCTCACATCAACGAGGCTAATCAATGGGCTATGGAGATGCCCATCGATTGATGTTAATGCAAGGAGTAGGGATTGCCATGCAACAGATGCACTAGAGCTATAAATGTATGAAAGCTCAACAAAAGAAACTAAGTGGGTGTGCATCCAACTTGCTTGCCCACGAAGACCTAGGGCACTTGAGGAGGCCCATTGTTGGAATATACAAGCCAAGTTATATAATGAAAAATTCCCACTAGTATATGAAAGTGACAAAACAAGAGACTCTGTATCATGAAGATTATGGTGCTACTTTGAAGCACAAGTGTGGCAAAGGATAGTAGCATTGTCCCTTCTTTCTTTTTCTCTCTCTTTTTTATTTTTTTATTTGGGCTTTTCCCTTTTTTATGGCCTTTTTTGGGGCCTTTTTTAATTTCTCGTCCGGAGTCTCATCCCGACTTGTGGGGGAATCATAGTCTCCATCATCCTTTCCTCACATGGGACAATGCTCTAATAATGATGATCATCACACTTTTATTTACTTACAACTCAAGGATTACAACTCGATACTTAGAACAAAATATGACTCCATATGAATGCCTCCGGCGGTGTACCAGGATGTGCAATGATTCATGAGTGACATGTATGAAAGAATTATGAACGGTGGCTTTGCCACAATACGATGTCAACTACATGATCATTCATAGCAATATGACAATGATGGAGTGTGTCATGATAAACGGAACGGTGGAAAGTTGCATGGCAATATATCTCAGAATGGCTATGGAAATGCCATAATAGGTAGGTATGGTGGCTGTTTTGAGGAAGATATAAGGAGCTTTATGTGTGAAAGAGCGTACCATATCACGGGGTTTGGATGCACCGGCGGAGTTTGCGCCAACTCTCAATGTGAGAAAGGGCAATGCATGGTACCGAAGAGGCTAGCAATGATGGAAGGGTGAGAGTGCGTATAACCCATGGACTCAACATTAGTCACAAAGAACTCACATACTTATTGCAAAAATCTACAAGTCATCAAAAACCTCGGCACTACATGCATGCTCCTAGGGGGGATAGATTGGTAGGAAAAGACCGTCGCTCGTCCCTGACCGCCACTCATAAGGAGGACAATCAAATAACACCTCATGTTTCAAATTTGTTACATAACGTTTACCATACGTGCATGCTACGGGACTTGCAAACTTCAACACAAGCATTTCTCAATTTCACAACTACTCAACTAGCACGGCTTTGATATTATTACCTCCATATCTTAAAACAATCATCAAGCATCAAACTTCTCTTAGTATTCAAAACACTCATAAGAAAGTTTTTACTAATCTTGAATACCTAGCATATTAGGATTATTTAAGAAAATTACCATGCTATTTAAGACTCTCAAAATAATCTAAGTGAAGTATGGGAGTTCATCTATTTCTTCAAAATAAAACTACCACTATGCTCTAAAAGATATAAGTGAAGTACTAGAGCAAACAACAAACTACTCCGAAAGATATAAGTGAAGATCAATGAGTAGTCGAATAATTATGCAACTATGTGAAGACTCTCCCATATTAAGAATTTCAGATCTTGATATTTTATTCAAACAACAAGCAAAACTAAATAAAATAAAATGACGCGCCAAGCAAAACACATATCATGTGGCGAATAAAAATATAGCTCCAAGTAAAGTTACCGATGAACGAAGACGAAAGAGGGGATGCCTTCCGGGGCATCCCCAAGCTTAGGCTCTTGGTTGTCCTTGAATATTTCCTTGGGGTGCCTTGGGCATCCCCAAGATTAGGCTCTTGCCACTCCTTATTCCATAGTCCATCGAATCTTTACCCAAAACTTGAAAACTTCACAACACAAAACTTAACAGAAAACTCGTGAGCTCCATTAGCGAAAGAAAACAAAACACCACTTCAAGGTACTGTAATAAAATCATTCTTGATTTATGTTGGTGTAATATCTACTTTATTCCAACTTCTCTATGGTTCATACCCTCCGATACTACTCATAGATTCATCAAAATAAGCGAACAACACAATGAAAACAGAATCTGTCAAAAACAGAATAGTCTGTAGTAATCTGTAACTAACGCAAACTTCTGGAACCCCCAAAATTCTAAAATTAATTGCTGGACGTGAGTAATTTTTCTATTAATCATCTGCAAAAATAATTAACTAAATAGCACTCTCCAATAAAAAATGACATCAATTCTCGTGAGCGCTAAAGTTTCTGTTGTTTACAGCATGATCATAAAGACTTCACCCAAGTCTTCCCAAAGGTTCTACTTGGCACAAACACTAATTAAACACATAAATCCACATCTAAACAGAGGCTAGATGATTAATTTATTACTAAACAGTAACAAAAAGCAAGGAACAAAAATAAAATTGGGTTGCCTCCCAACAAGCGCTATCGTTTAACGCCCCTAGCTAGGCATGATGATTTCAATGATGCTCACATAAAAGATAAGAATTGTAACATAAAGAGAGCATCATGAAGGTTATGAATAGCACATTTAATTCTAACCTACTTCCTATGCATAGGGATTTTGTGATCAAACAACTTATGGGAACAATAATCAACTAGCATAGGAGGGCAAAACAAGCACAACTTCAAAACTTTAAGCACATAGAGAGGAAACTTGATGTTATTGCAATTCCTACAAGCATATGTTCCTCCCTCATAATAATTTTGAGTAGCATCATGAATGAATTCAACAATATAGCCAGCACCTAAAGAATTCTTTTCATGATCTACAAGCATAGAAATTAAGCAAAATTCTTCTCATTCGGAATAGTGGGAGCAAACTCAACAAAATAATTATCATGTGAGGCATAATCCAATTGAAAACTAAAATCATGATGACAAGTTTCATGGATATCATTATTCTTTATAGCATACAAGTCATCACAATAATCATCATAGATAGGAGGCATGCTTTCATCATAGTAAATTTGCTCATCAAAGCCTGGGGGACAAAAAATATCATCCTCAGCAAACATAGCTTCCCAAGCTTGTGTCTTTGCATATAATTAGCATCATGGATATTCAAGGAAGTCATATTAACAACATTGCAATCATGCTCATCATTCAAATATTTAGTGCCATACATTCTAATGCATTCTTCTTCTAGCACTTGAGCACAATTATCGGAATCCTTATTCTCACGAAAGACATTAAAAAGATGAAGCATATGAGGTAACCTTAATTCCATTTTTTGTAATTTTATTTTAAAACTAAACTAGTGATAAAACAAGAAACTAAAAGACTCGATTGCAAGATCTAAAGATATACCTTCAAGCACTCACCTCCCCGGCAACGGCGCCAGAAAAGAGCTTAGTTGACGGGGTGTGAGTGCCACTTACCCAGCCTCCCCGACAACGGTGTCAGAAAAGAGCTTGATGTCTACTACACAACCTTCTTCTTGTAGATGTTGTTGGGCCTCCAAGTGTAGAGGTTGGTAGGACAGTAGAAAATTTCCCTCAAGTGGATGACCTAAGGTTTATCAATACATAGGAGGCGTAGGATGAAGATGGTCTCTCTCAAGCAACCCTGCAACCAAATAACAAAGAGTTTCTTGTGTCCCCAACACACCCAATACAATGGTAAATTGTATAGGTGCACTAGTTCGGCAAATAGATGGTGATACAAGTGCAATATGGATAGAAGATAAAGGTTTTTTGTAATCTGAAATTATAAAAACAGCAAGGTAACTAATAGTAAAAGTGAGCATAAACGGTATTGCAATGATTGGAAACAAGGCCTAGGGTTCATACTTTCACTAGTGCAAGTCCTCTCAACAATAATAACATAATTGGATCATATAACTATCCCTCAACATGCAACAAAGAGTCACTCCAAAGTCACTAATAGCGGAGAACAAACAAAGAGATTATGGTAGGGTACGAAACCACCTCAAAGTTATTCTTTCCAATCAATCCGTTGGGCTATTCCTATAAGTGTCACAAACAGCCCTAGAGTTCATACTAGAATAACACCTTAAGACACAAATCAACCAAAACCCTAATGTCACCTAGATACTCCAATGTCACGTCAAGTATCCGTGGGTATGATTATACGTTATGCATCACACAATCTCAGATTCATCAATTCGACCAACACATAGAACCTCAAAGAGTGCCCCAAAGTTTCTACCAGAGAATCACGACAAAAATGTGTGCCAACCCCTATGCATAGGTTCATGGGCGGAATCCGCATGTTGATCACCAAAACATACATCAAGTGAATCACGTGATATCCCATTGTCACCAAATGTACGCATGGAAAGACATACATCAAGTGTTCTCAAATCTTTAAAGACTCAATCTGATAAGATAACTTCAAAGGGGAAACACAATCCATTACAAGAGAGTAGAGGGGGAGAAGAAACATAAGATCCAACTATAATAGCAAAGCTCGCGATACATCAAGATCGTGCCAAATCAAGAACACGAGAGAGATAGATCAAACACATAGCTACTGGTACATACCCTCAGCTCCGAGGGTGAACTACTCCCTCCTCATCATGGAGATCGCCGAGATGATGAAGATAGGCACCGGAGAGGGATTCCCCCTCCGGCAGGGTGCCAGAACGGGTCTAGATTGGCTTTCGGTGGCTACGGAGGCTTCTGGCGGCGGAACTCCCGATCTATTGTGTTCCCCAAGCGTTTTAGGGTATATGGGTATATATGGGAGGAAGAAGTACGTCAGTGGAGCCACGAGGGGCCCACGAGGGTGGAGGGCGTGCCTAGAGGGGTGGGCGCGCCCCCTACCTCGTGGCTTCCACGTTGCTTCCCTTACGTGGACTCCAAGTCTCCCAGGCTACTTTCCTTCCAAAAATGAGTTCCGTGAAGTTTCAGGTCAATTGGACTCCGTTTGATTTTCCTTTTCTGCGAAACACTGCAACAAGAGAAAAAACAGGAACTGGCACTGGGCTCTGGGTCAATAGGTTAGTCCCAAAAGTAATATAAAAGTGGATAATAAAGCCCAATAATGTCCAAAACAGAAGATAATATAGCTTGGAGCAATCAAAAATTATAGATACGTTGGAGACGTATCACTTCCCGCAAGGCCGGTTCAAGCTCGTTCCAAAGATCCTTATGTTCTTGAGACTCCGGTTGGGTGTCTTCCTTAGGAAACTAGAAAATTAAGGGCAGACCATCATGATGTGGCATGGCGTACAGTTAGGTCAGGCTGGTTGGAGGTAGACAACAGAAGAGTCAGAGAGGAAGAAAGAAGATTGTAGCGATACCGGGTAGTGAGGGGTGGATTTTAAATTGCTACGTCAACGACATTAAAAGTGGGAGCAGTTGGGACAAAGGTGAGCGGCAGAGCCTGGTCAAAGGGCTCGCCTCCCGGTGAGCCTGCGCATCGGTCTGCTTGCACACCTCCCTGTCAGCCGGCGCAGCGGTCTGCTCGCACACCTCTTGTCGACTCACACGCTTTCTCGGAGGGCACCTGCCGATGAGAAGCAGGACTCGTGGCGGCACATAAACACCCACAGTTTCAATAGTGAAAGCGTTCACCTTAACATGACAGGTCTTTGTTCCAAAATACCTTGGCTCTTCATTTGTGCAACTTCTCATAAGCAGCTTTTCTCAAATTGAAGAAAAAAATCACGTAGGAATATTTGTGCCATATCATGTGACCATGCTCAGTTTCATGAATTTCTGGTCACTTATGGATTTTTTGAAATTTAAAATCTAGGCTTTGAAACAATATCATAACCTGCATCATGCAATAAATTTTCAAGTGATACATCTTTCCTGTTGTATTTCTTAAGAAAGGATTTGGTCAAACATTTTCTTAGTTAGACTTCAGACAAGTTATATATGAAGAGTAAAAGCATAATCGCTCCGTACCAAAGCATTGCCTGATATATTAACTAAGTACTAGGCACGAACAAACGGCTCAATTCTGTGCTCATCCTGGTGTAGTACTCCTATTAGTACTAGGCAATGCAGTTGACGGGTGACCTTGGGTAGCGGCGACCGAGGGAATTGAATCATGCTCGGCACAGTAGGTAACATTGTCTAGTTACTAAAGGATCCCTCCATTGTTCATCGGTAGTCATTATGGACCAGGGACATGAGGGGAATTTCCTAGGGCTGGAAGTCTGGCCGCCAGATATTTCGACTCAAAACGCGGAGGCTCGACTGGTTGGGGTTGGCTAATGTGCATACCACGCACGCCAACAGAAGGACACGAGCCTGTTTTTTAGGATCAACATGAGCCAAGGCCTGGCTGGTACGCCGTTGGGTCCTACTATTCGAGAATACGAAAGGAATCTTTTAAATTGCCAAACGAATCTATGTGTATTACAATGCCCGTATTTTCCTCGCAAATAGTAATCTCAACGTGGTAATTGATTTATGGCAAGTTCTTGAATTAGATGCTATATGCTGATACGAGTTGCTTGGAGCTTGTAGATCTGAGATATAGCAGCTCACAGGATGTCTTAATATTTTTACAGGAAACCTTAATGAGTATGAGAATTGCACACAATTTGTACAAAAACTACTCAGATGCCCTTGGATCCCATATCCAACGACCTCGAAGCTGGTATCGCCGTAGCATCTAAGATGATGGAGGATATCATATTCTCCTGTATGTAAGAATATCATGTGCTACCACACCTTAGGTGCTTTGGTGATAAAAGCTCTTCGGAGCCGTTGGATTTGTGACCCAACAACTCCTGGGTGGTTCGAATGTTTTTTTTGCATAAAAGCCCCCAAAGAGTTCGGCCACTGCTTACAAGCACAAAGTCTACTCAGATGCCATTGGATCTGAGATCAAACGACCTCGAAGCTTGTATCACCATAGCATCCAAGCTGTGAGAACACCTGATGTTTTCTCGCACAGGAGAATATGAGGTGCTCCCGCACCGTAGGTTCTTTGGTGATACAAGTTCATGGAGATCTAATGGCTCACAGTAGGAGGTTTGAATGTTTTTGCAATATACGCCTGAGAGAGTTTGGGAATTGCATAGAAAGTACAAGTACTACACATGTGGCATCTGATCATAGATCATACGACCTAGATGCTCGTATCACCGTAGCGACTAATTAAGCTACGACGAGCACCTAATATGAGAAACGGGGAGCCGTTGGATCCAAGATGCAGCGGCACACATGAGGCCTGATGTGACGCCCGGGTAATTAAGCTACAGTAATCCCCGCTAATGATGCCACGTCACCTCGGTTACTGTGGTTAAACTCGCGTTAGTTCGGAACCTAGTTCGAATTTCAAATTCAAAATCGAGCAAACAATAAAAGTTTTCAAATATTAAAATTTAAATGTTCGGAGTGAACCAAATAATACATAGGTAATGATGGTGGAGAAACCAAACTTTGATAAAATGTTTAAAGGTCCTAAAACAATTAAAACAATAGTGAAAACAATTAAACAAATGCCTATTGAATTTATAAAATGCTAACACTATTTTATTATGGGTTAAGAATTAATCTCGTAGTAGTTTATTGGTAAATACAAATTAGGCACTAGTGGTAATTTTATAAAACTGAAAATAAAAGAAACTACAAATAAAAAGAGACAAGAAAATATATAAAAAAAAGAAAAAAAGAAAAGGAAAACAGAAAACAGGACACCCCCCCCGCTGGGCCAAGTGGCCCAGCTGGCCTCAGCCTCCCGAACGGGCTGGCCCACCCCACGGCCCAGCCGGCCCCCCCCACACACTCACTTAACCCCCCCACCCGACCGAAACCCTAATCCCCCCCACTCGCCCCACTCCCTCCCCCGATTCCCCTGGATCGGGATCGATCCCCACCTCTCCCCTCGCCTCCCTCACGCTTCCCCACGATCCAACCTGGATCGGGGACGACTGCGCCGCCCGTCGCCGCGCTGACCCCGCCGCCACCTGGCGCCGTCGCCGGTGCCCGCCCCCTCATCCCTCCACCCCGCATGGATCCGGTCGGGGCAGCCGACGCCCCGACGCCCCGCACCTTGCCGCTCGCCTACGTCGGACCACCCCGTCGCCGACCGTCGCCGCCGCCTCGTCCTCCTCCTCGCCGGTCCTCCCCGACCGCCGTCACGCCCGCTGCCAGTGCCCTACAGTCCCCCCCCGTGAGCTCCCTCCTCTCCCTTCTCCGTCACCGGCGCCGTATCCCCCCCGTTACGCCGTTGCCGCCCCGCCGTGGGCCGCACGCGCCGGCCGCGCCCTGGGCACGCGCGACACCAACCGCGCCGGACCGTCCCGCCCCCGTCTCCTCCTTTCCCCGCGCTCGTCGCGCTCACCGTGGCCCTCGCGCCCGTGGCCGCGCCCTCTCCCCCAGGTCGCCTCGCCTCCAACCCCGGCCTCCTCTCCCTCCGGCGACGCTGGCCCCGTGCTCCCCCGCCTCGGCCAGCGCCCCTGCGCCCATCCCTGCCGTCGCCCGCTCCCGCTCCGGTCGGCGCCCCATGGCCCCGTGCCTCGGTGCGCCTCGTCTCCGCCCTTCCCTCCTCCCGCGGCCGCGCCACCGCGCCCGCCCGCGCGCCACTGGCCGCGTCGGCGCCACCCCTCGCCTCCGCCCGCCGTGGCCCCGGTTGGCCGCGCCGGCGTGCCGCGCCGTTGGTGCCCCGGCGGCCTCGTCCCGCCCTGCGGGCGAGTGCTCGTTCGGGTGGCGCCCGTAACCGCACGCCCGCATAGGCTCCTTTGGCCCACTGACAAGGGGCCCCACCCCAGAACGTTTGAAAAAGGAATTAAAAAAATAAAAATAAATAAATATATTAAATAAATAATAATTAAAATAATTAGAATATTAATTAATTAATTAATTAAGTTAATTAATCCTGATTAGATTAACCTAATCACTAATTAAATTAACTAATCTGTAATTAAACTAAACAGAGAATGACAGGTGGGTCCCACTGGACCCACACGTCAGGTTGACCAGGTCAATGGTCAACGTTGACTACTGACATCACCCTGATGTCATGCTGACATCAACATTTACTATTCTGGATAATGTTGGATTAGATAATTAATTAAATTCCAGAAATTAATAAAATCTTTAGAAAATCATATCTTTTAATCCGTAACTCGGATTAAAATATTTTCAACATGAAAGTTGCTCAGAACGACGAGACGAATCCGGATACGCAGTCCGTTCGTCCGCCACACCCCCCTAACCTATCGAACTCGCAACTTTCCCCCTCCGGCTCCTCTGCCCGAAAACGCGAAACACCGGGAATACTTTCCCGGATGTTTCCCCCCTTAACCGGTACCACCTCATACCACGCTAGGGCACGCCTAGCATCGTTACTTGTCTTGTCATGCATCGATATGCATCTGTTTACATGGTATTCATTGTTTCTTCCCCCTCTTCTCTCCGGTAGACTACGAGACCGACGCTGCTGCTGCCCAGTTCGACTACGGAGTTGACGACCCCTCTCTCTTGCCAGAGCAACCAGGCAAGCCCCCCCCCCTTGATCACCAGATATCGCCTATTCTACTCTATACTGCTTGCATTAGAGTAGTGTAGCATGTTACTGCTTTCTGTTATACCTATCCTGATGCATAGCCTGTCCTTGATACTACTGTTGTTACCTTTACCTGCAATCCTATATGCTTAGTATAGGATGCTAGTATATTCATCTGTGACCCTACATTCTTGTCCGTCAGCCGTGCTATACTATCGGGCCGTGATCACTCGGGAGGTGATCACGGGTATATACTATATACTTTATACATGATACATGTGGAGACTAAAGTCGGGTCGGCTGGTGGAGCACCCGCGAGTGGATCTTTGTGGCGGAGCGACAGGGCAGGTTGAGACCGCCTAGGAGAGAGGTGGGCCTGGCCCTGTTCGGCGTTCGCGGATACTTAACACGCTTAACGAGATCTTGGTATTTGATCTGAGTTGGCTACGAGCCTATACGCACTAACCAACTACGTGGGAAAGATATGGGCACTCGGCGTCGTGGTATCAGCCGAAGCACTTCGTGACGCCAGCGACTGAGTGGCGCGCGCCGGATTGGAACGTAAGCCTGCTCTTGTATTAAGGGGGCTAGTTCTGCTTTCGGCCGCGTACGCAACGTGCAGGTGTGCTATGGGCGATGGGCCCAGACCCCTGTGCGCTTAGGTTTAGACCGGCGTGCTGGCCTCTCTGTTGAGCCTAGGTGGGGCTGCGACGTGTTGATCTTTCGCGGCCGGGCATGACCCGGGAAAGTGTGTCCGGCCAAATGGGATCAAGCGTGTTGGGTAAGTTGGTGCACCCCTGCAGGGAAGTTAATCTATTCGAATAGCCGTGATCTTCGGTAACAGGACGACTTGGAGTTGTACCTTGACCTTATGACAACTAGAATCGGATACTTAATAAAACACACCCTTCCAAGTTCCACAGACAACCCGGTGATCGCTTTTCCACAGGGCGACGAGGGGAGGATCGCCGGGTAGGATTATGCTATGCGATGCGACTGGAGATGCCTGGAGATGCTACTTGGAGATGCTACTTGGAGATGCTACTTGGAGGACTTCAATCTACTCTCTTCTACATGCTGCAAGACGGAGGCTGCCAGAAGCGTAGTCTTCGACAGGATTAGCTATCCCCCTTTTATTCTGGCATTCTGCAGTTCAGTCCACCGATATGGCCCTTTACACATATACCCATGCATATGTAGTGTAGCTCCTTGCTTGCGAGTACTTTGGATGAGTACTCACGGTTGCTTTTCTCCCTCTTTTCCCCTTTCCCTTCTACCTGGTTGTCGCAACCAGATGCTGGAGCCCTGGAGCCAGACGCCACCGTCGACGATGATTCCTACTACACTGGAGGTGCCTACTGCTACGTGCAGGCTGCTGACGACGACCATGAGTAGTTTAGGAGGATCCCAGGCAGGAGGCCTGCGCCTCTTTCGATCTGTATCCCAGTTTGTGCTAGCCTTCTTAAGGCAAACTTGTTTAACTTATGTCTGTACTCAGATATTGTTGCTTCCGCTGACTCGTCTATGATCGAGCACTTGTATTCGAGCCCTCGAGGCCCCTGGCTTGTATTATGATGCTTGTATGACTTATTTATGTTTTAGAGTTGTGTTGTGATATCTTCCCGTGAGTCCCTGATCTTGATCGTACACGTTTGCGTGCATGATTAGTGTACGATTGAATCGGGGGCGTCACAAGTTGGTATCAGAGCCGACTGCCTGTAGGAATCCCCCTTCCACACTCCTTGGCCGAAGTCGAGTCTAGACTTTACAAAACTTTTACTAACTTGGCTGTGTGGCCCATGGGCCCACGTCGCCATTGGGTGGTATTAGGATCTTTTACTCCTCGACCTTTACTCTGGGATTCTGAACTCTCTTCTATTCGGGTTAAACGATTTTTACTAAATTCTAACTTTTAGGTTCTCGAAAATACTTTCTACCGGAGGGGCCCTTCAGTCCGGATGATCACCGACTGCACCAGAAGATTTCGGAGATACTCTTTGATATTCTCTCGAGACTTTGTGCCCATCACTTTTGCTATTCCCGACCACCGATAAATCCGTATGGAAAACTACTTACACTTGCCATTCATACGATCATCCCCCA
The DNA here is from genome assembly GCF_018294505.1 of Triticum aestivum. NCBI lineage: Eukaryota > Viridiplantae > Streptophyta > Magnoliopsida > Poales > Poaceae > Triticum > Triticum aestivum. The sequence goes on along the minus strand of NC_057812.1, from coordinate 683,421,922 downwards.
TTGATCTTGTTATTACAAGATACCCCGAAGTTTTCTCTATTGTTCCGAGAATACTTTGTGCCTACTGCCTAGCAGTTCTTTGCCACATGAATACCCCTTCAAATAATTTCTCGCACTTATCGAGTATCCACTCATCCCCAGTTGATTCATGTATTTCACAAAAGTCTTCGAAATGCCATTCGATCTTCCGAAAATCCCGAGCAGCCTATTCCTCTTGAAATTCTTGCTTGCTTGCATTATGGTTAGTCCCATAAGTCTCATAGTCTTATTGACATTCCTTGTCATTATCATTTTGAGTCTGTTGACTCAATATGTTTGCGAATACCCGCAAACATCATTGATCCTTATAAATTACCTTTCCGGCTGAGCTGCCATTCTTTTAACTGGAATTGGTTCTCGACCAATCCAATTGTCGTTGATTGTACCCTAAGGCTATTCAACTTATCCATCCCTAATCAGAGCATTGCTTCTGATCCCTTGATTTGGAAATCATAATTCCTTTGCATTTGACAATTGAGTTAGTCAGTTGTTTCTATAATTTGATCTCCTTGCACTCTTCTTCCTCTAGTTGAGTACCGATGCTCACGTCAGATCCCTTGTGGACCATCAGGTCCATTGTTGGATTTTATCCGTCAGCATCCTTCATATTCAATAACTTTGTGAGACCTTCCCCTGATACATAATGCCTTTGGTAAATTGTATCCTCTGCTTTGTCAACCATGCTCTACCTCCGAGCTTGAGTTATTTACCCCTGAAGTTGATGGTATACGTTCCTAAGATGCCTTGATGGGTTGAACCTATGCCCTCCTTAATATGTGTGAACTCGAAAATTTTCACGAGTCATACTCTTCCAGTGTTTTGCTAGATAAAGTTTAAACATTACAACTTCTCCGAAAAATGAGAAGTGAATGGAAGGTTATGCATTGAGGAAGTGGGAGTCGACCTTGAACCTTTGTGTTCATGCCCATGGACACGATGTAGATCCTATCATGGAAGCTTCTTGAAATAATAACTATTCCTTTGGTATAAGTTCATCTTATATCTGGGATCTGGCCTTTTGCAATCGTGGTTCCGACCATGTTCTCTTTTAAATACCATTTCTCGTGCAAGATTAAGCACTTGTCTTCTGTAGAGCAATACCCCCAGTCCAACCTCTACTTTGGTCTGTCATCGAGTATTACCCCCCTGGTATCTCGAGATTATCATGGAACTGCATAACATCTTATGAGTTCTTCATCAAGTGCTACATTCCCACTGGTTCCAATTTTTTCACGGGCTTGAGTTATTAAACACTCAAAGACACCGATAACTGACTCGAGTCCGCATCGCGATTAAGCAACTCTTGTAACCCTCATTACTTACGAGTTTGAACTCAATCACGTCATCCCTAGCCTGATTGGCTATATCCTTGTCGTGCCGATCTTAACTGGGCTACCTGGTCCTTCTTCCCAGAGCGTAATTTTTACGATGAGCTAAGCTTACGTCGAATTTTCCTCATCATATCATTTCACCTTAAACAACAAGCTTGAGTTCGAGTTTGTTTCGTAACTGTGGTTCCAATAACCTCTTGCTTCATCATTCCTTCGACTTGATGTCATCGCTGATTGATTACATCTGCATGAAATCTCTCGACAATTGTGTCGTGATCATCATCAACCTTATGAGCTCTTCCAGGAATTCAATTGAATTCATGATGGGTAATACCATCCTTGCCCCTCGATGATTCCTGTTCTCATCGACCACTTTATTGCCTTCCGTTCAACACAACTTGTTCGTGTTTTGTGTAAACCTTGAGATCCCTGCTACCCAGCAGTTGATCTTCCTTACCTCGGAAGTATTACCATCTCTTTTTGTCAAGAATGTGGTGAGAATTTCACCACCTCTTAAGAATTCTTGATAACATAATACTTCTTTCCATCTTCGTACATTCCTTGGTCCCCGTATTGTTTTCAACCGGAATACCGACAATTGAGCTATGACGTGTGAATTCAAAACTTCTAGCAACCCTATTGCTTTGAAGTGAATGGGCGATAGTTCATTCTAAGTCTTTCGATAATTGAATCACCATTCTAACATTGGCCGTGCAACCCAACCCATATTTCGGGTGCACCGTTCAACCAATGTTTAATTATGTATGTTTTCCTCGAGCATATCCCATTATATCATTTGATCTAACAAATGTCATCTTCTTGTTCACATTATCGTGGAAATCCATCCGTTTGGAATTCTCGATGAATTGTCGCTGAGCCCATCAGCCACCTTCTCATCCCCTCCTTGGTTTAATGATGAACTATTGCTTCAGAAACCCGCTCCCATAGTTCATTCCTCGAGAATCTTGCAATGTCATTTCGTCGGTTTGTGTTGCACCTTTTCCTCTCGGACCCCCTGAGTTTGAGGTATCATGACACCAATTGGATATGAATCTCGGTCAGATATGATGGTTGGGACAACTTTCCGAGAGTTATGATGTTGATCCTTTGGTGACCCGGTAACCTGATGTCATGCCTAGCACCCCCCCCCCGGCTGGAGGACCTATCATTATAGATTCCTTTTCAGCAAGGTTATTCATTCATCCATGAGGAAATTGTAAGACTTATTCTACAAGTTATTCCTGATGGATCCTTCGTGTTTCCAAAGTCTGATCTTCACCTGAAGACCATGTCAATGCTATCTCGAAGCATGTCAATGGTACTCCGATTTTCAACAGGAACATTTGAAGCACGATGCTAAATTTTATTTATCATTTATCCTAACACCGTGGTATGGGTAATATCATGAGATTCCTCCCCCCTTACCTAAATGGTTTTCTACTTTATATCCTGTCATGGATATCTTGCTCTGCTTGTCCTTGGGAAGGATATCCCCTTGAAATATGTGTTTAAACATATTTTCCCTTCCATTGTTCTGTTTAATCTGATGATCATATTTTCCTTCCATTGGTTTGTTTGAACCTTTTCTATGATCTATATGATATAAGCAGTAATAATCCACTGCTTGTGCAAACACCTCGAGGTACAACTCTGTCAGTAAGACCCTGTTACTATTGTTGATGACATTCCGGTAGCCACCGATGGACGAGAACCTTGCCTATTGGTCCGCCTCGTTCAACGAGCAGGAAAGTGGTTCTCTTCGTCCCTCGCCCTCGGTACCAACGTTGATGCCGACATAACTGACATGGTACTCTCTGACATGCCTTGCTATCATGACCGTGAAAGATGTCACTGCTCCTAAAAAAAAACCACATGGTGGGCCCATAACCCACAGTTCCACAGGATCGAAACCTGACTGTCCTGTACACCCCCTATTCCCAAAGTTATTCCTCGCGCGTGGACTCGTATGTAATCCACGGGCCACTGTCCTAGTGATCTATTCTGGTATCAGACGCAATACTTACTCTCGCTACTCTGAACCCCTTTCTCACTCTGGTTCAGGCTTCGAGCAACTATCTATCCGCTTGGAGCCTATTATGGTACCTTCGTACCTTACTCTCGAGGTATTTCATATGTTCAACTCGAGAGATAATCTTATACTAATTCATGGGTTAACCCCAGATTGTTTCCCTCAAAAGCATTATGTCGTAGTGAGCTGCCCCTTATCTTTTCGTAAGTACGATGGAGTTCCCGAAGAAATGATGACAAGTTTATCATGATGCATCGGAATAAAGGATTGAAGACACCAGCGAAAGGGATTAACTTCTTCGAGAAGATCCGTTAGAATATCGTAACCAGAACTTTCCCCTTACTCCCCTCTTAAATCTCGGGACGAGATTTCTTGTAGTGGAGGAGAATTGTGACGCCCGGGTAATTAAGCTACAGTAATCCCCGCTAATGATGCCACGTCACCTCGGTTACTGTGGTTAAACTCGCGTTAGTTCGGAACCTAGTTCGAATTTCAAATTCAAAATCGAGCAAACAATAAAAGTTTTCAAATATTAAAATTTAAATGTTCGGAGTGAACCAAATAATTCATAGGTAATTATGGTGGAGAGACCAAACTTTGATAAAATGTTTAAAGGCCCTAAAACAATTAAAACAATAGTGAAAACAATTAAACAAATGCCTATTGAATTTATAAAATGCTAACACTATTTTATTATGGGTTAAGAATTAATCTCGTAGTAGTTTATTGGTAAATACAAATTAGGCACTAGTGGTAATTTTATAAAACTGAAAATAAAAGAAACTACAAATAAAAAGAGACAAGAAAATATAAAAAAAGGAAAACAGAAAACAGGACACCCCCCGCTGGGCCAAGTGGCCCAGCTGGCCTCAGCCTCCCGAACGGGCTGGCCCACCCCACGGCCCAGCCGGCCCCCCCACACACTCACTTAACCCCCCCACCCGACCGAAACCCTAATCCCCCCACTCGCCCCACTCCCTCCCCCGATTCCCCTGGATCGGGATCGATCCCCACCTCTCCCCTCGCCTCCCTCACGCTTCCCCACGATCCAACCTGGATCGGGGCCGACTGCGCCGCCCGTCGCCGCGCTGACCCCGCCGCCACCTAGCGCCGTCGCCGGTGCCCGCCCCCTCATCCCTCCACCCCGCATGGATCCGGTCGGGGCAGCCGACGCCCCCGACGCCCCGCACCTTGCCGCTCGCCTACGTCGGACCACCCCGTCGCCGACCGTCGCCGCCGCCTCGTCCTCCTCCTCGCCGGTCCTCCCCGACCGCCGTCACGCCCGCTGCCAGTGCCCTACAGTCCCCCCCCGTGAGCTCCCTCCTCTCCCTTCTCCGTCACCGGCGCCGTATCCCCCCCGTTACGCCGTTGCCGCCCCGCCGTGGGCCGCACGCGCCGGCCGCGCCCTGGGCACGCGCGACACCAACCGCGCCGGACCGTCCCGCCCCCGTCTCCTCCTTTCCCCGCGCTCGTCGCGCTCACCGTGGCCCTCGCGCCCGTGGCCGCGCCCTCTCCCCCAGGTCGCCTCGCCTCCAACCCCGGCCTCCTCTCCCTCCGGCGACGCTGGCCCCGTGCTCCCCCGCCTCGGCCAGCGCCCCTGCGCCCATCCCTGCCGTCGCCCGCTCCCGCTCCGGTCGGCGCCCCATGGCCCCGTGCCTCGGTGCGCCTCGTCTCCGCCCTTCCCTCCTCCCGCGGCCGCGCCACCGCGCCCGCCCGCGCGCCACTGGCCGCGTCGGCGCCACCCCTCGCCTCCGCCCGCCGTGGCCCCGGTTGGCCGCGCCGGCGTGCCGCGCCGTTGGTGCCCCGGCGGCCTCGTCCCGCCCTGCGGGCGAGTGCTCGTTCGGGTGGCGCCCGTAACCGCACGCCCGCATAGGCTCCTTTGGCCCACTGACAAAGGGGCCCCACCCCAGAACGTTTAAAAAAAGGAATTAAAAAAAATAAAAATAAATATATTAAATAAATAAATAAATAATAATTAAAATAATTAGAATATTAATTAATTAATAATTAATTAAGTTAATTAATCCTGATTAGATTAACCTAATCACTAATTAAATTAACTAATCTGTAATTAAACTAAACAGAGAATGACAGGTGGGTCCCACTGGACCCACACGTCAGGTTGACCAGGTCAATGGTCAACGTTGACTGCTGACATCACCCTGATGTCATGCTGACGTCAGCATTTACTATTCTGGATAATGTTGGATTAGATAATTAATTAAATTCCAGAAATTAGTAAAATCTTTAGAAAATCATATCTTTTAATCCGTAACTCGGATTAAAATATTTTCAACATGAAAGTTGCCCAGAACGACGAGACGAATCCGGATACGCAGTCCGTTCGTCCGCCACACCCCCCTAACCTATCGAACTTGCAACTTTCCCCCTCCGGCTCCTCTGCCCGAAAACGCGAAACACCGGGAATACTTTCCCGGATGTTTCCCCCCTTAACCGGTACCACCTCATACCACGTTAGGGCACGCCTAGCATCGTTACTTGTCTTGTCATGCATCGATATGCATCTGTTTACATGGTATTCATTGTTTCTTCCCCCTCTTCTCTCCGGTAGACTACGAGACCGACGCTGCTGCTGCCCAGTTCGACTACGGAGTTGACGACCCCTCTCTCTTGCCAGAGCAACCAGGCAAGCCCCCCCCCTTGATCACCAGATATCGCCTATTCTACTCTATACTGCTTGCATTAGAGTAGTGTAGCATGTTACTGCTTTCTGTTATACCTATCCTGATGCATAGCCTGTCCTTGATACTACTGTTGTTACCTTTACCTGCAATCCTATATGCTTAGTATAGGATGCTAGTATATTCATCTGTGGCCCTACATTCTTGTCCGTCAGCCGTGCTATACTATCGGGCCGTGATCACTCGGGAGGTGATCACGGGTATATACTATATACTTTATACATGATACATGTGGAGACTAAAGTCGGGTCGGCTGGTGGAGCACCCGCGAGTGGATCTTTGTGGCGGAGCGACAGGGCAGGTTGAGACCGCCTAGGAGAGAGGTGGGCCTGGCCCTGTTCGGCGTTCGCGGATACTTAACACGCTTAACGAGATCTTGGTATTTGATCTGAGTTGGCTACGAGCCTATACGCACTAACCAACTACGTGGGAAAGATATGGGCACTCGGCGTCGTGGTATCAGCCGAAGCACTTCGTGACGCCAGCGACTGAGTGGCGCGCGCCGGATTGGAACGTAAGCCTGCTCTTGTATTAAGGGGGCTAGTTCTGCTTTCGGCCGCGTACGCAACGTGCAGGTGTGCTATGGGCGATGGGCCCAGACCCCTGTGCGCTTAGGTTTAGACCGGCGTGCTGGCCTCTCTGTTGAGCCTAGGTGGGGCTGCGACGTGTTGATCTTTCGCGGCCGGGCATGACCCGGGAAAGTGTGTCCGGCCAAATGGGATCAAGCGTGTTGGGTAAGTTGGTGCACCCCTGCAGGGAAGTTAATCTATTCGAATAGCCGTGATCTTCGGTAACAGGACGACTTGGAGTTGTACCTTGACCTTATGACAACTAGAATCGGATACTTAATAAAACACACCCTTCCAAGTTCCACAGACAACCCGGTGATCGCTTTTCCACAGGGCGACGAGGGGAGGATCGCCGGGTAGGATTATGCTATGCGATGCGATGGATGCTGGAGATGCTACTTGGAGATGCTACTTGGAGATGCTACTTGGAGATGCTACTTGGAGGACTTCAATCTACTCTCTTCTACATGCTGCAAGACGGAGGCTGCCAGAAGCGTAGTCTTCGACAGGATTAGCTATCCCCCTTTTATTCTGGCATTCTGCAGTTCAGTCCACCGATATGGCCCTTTACACATATACCCATGCATATGTAGTGTAGCTCCTTGCTTGCGAGTACTTTGGATGAGTACTCACGGTTGCTTTTCTCCCTCTTTTCCCCTTTCCCTTCTACCTGGTTGTCGCAACCAGATGCTGGAGCCCTGGAGCCAGACGCCACCGTCGACGATGATTCCTACTACACTGGAGGTGCCTACTGCTACGTGCAGGCTGCTGACGACGACCATGAGTAGTTTAGGAGGATCCCAGGCAGGAGGCCTGCGCCTCTTTCGATCTGTATCCCAGTTTGTGCTAGCCTTCTTAAGGCAAACTTGTTTAACTTATGTCTGTACTCAGATATTGTTGCTTCCGCTGACTCGTCTATGATCGAGCACTTGTATTCGAGCCCTCGAGGCCCCTGGCTTGTATTATGATGCTTGTATGACTTATTTTATTTTTAGAGTTGTGTTGTGATATCTTCCCGTGAGTCCCTGATCTTGATCGTACACATTTGCGTGCATGATTAGTGTATGATTGAATCGGGGGCGTCACACCTGAATGTTTTATTTGCAAAAAACCCTTGGAGAGTTTGGAAATTTCACATACTCCCAAGCCATTGGATCTTAGTTGCAACGATGAAAAAACTCGTATCACCATAGCATCTAAGCTGCCGGGTGGATGTGATATTCTATGCCGCTATCATTTTTGTTCGTAAACATGCAAAATACCTGTAACTCATGCCGTTACTTGTCTAACTGCGCAAAATGTTTGTTCAAAAAACATCCTACACTAGAATATCGGAACAATACACAGGTGTCCCACTTGTCATTTATCAAATTTGGACCTAAAACTAACAAATCTAAAAGACGAGATTTGAACTGGCAACCTGGACTACAAAGCATAAGTCGATAGCCTGAAACAACAACTATTGTGGGCTTTGTCCCATAACTTTATTTTATACAGTATTACGTTGAGTAGAGTAGAGGGAGTGGCTCGTCAACACATGCATGACCGTTGACCCACTTACTGGTGGGTTGTCTGCAATCTCTCTCTCCTCTCCTTTCGACACACGGGCACACACGAAGAGCGGTGCTAGCTTGCCGTGGTGTTATTATAACTAAAAAAACTTGGAAAATAGAAGAATCTCCTAGAACAAGAGATGTTGTGGCTGGTTGAGGTGGAGCTAACCACACCTATCCTCCGTGTCACTTTAGCATGATGAAGCTGTATGGCTAGTTGGGTGTTTTTGACCGACTGGCTGGGTCCCGAGGTCGAACCATAGGTACTTGATACGACTCCATCGTATCTATAATTTTTGATTGTTCCATGCCAATATTATACAACTTTCATATACTTTTGGCAAATTTTTATACTATTTTTGGGACTAACATATTGATCCAGTGCCCAGTGCCAGTGCCAGTTCCTGTTTGTTGCATGTTTTTTGTTTCACAGAAAATCCATATCAAACGGAGTCCAAACGGGATAAAAACTGACGAGGATTTTTTTTGGAATATATGTGAATTTTGGGAAGTGGAATCAATGCGAGACGATGCCCGAGGGGGCCACGAGGCAGGGGGCGCGCCCCAGGGGGGCAGGTGTGCCCCTGACCCTCATGGACACCTCGTAAGGCGGTTCATGCCCTTCTTTCGCTGCAAGAAAGCTAATATCCTGATAAAAATCGTGTTCAAATTTCAATCCAATCGGAGTTACGGATCTCCGGGAATATAAGAAACGGTGAAAGGCCAGATCTGGGAGCGCAGAAATAGAGAGAGACAAATCCAATCTCGGAGGGGCTCTCGCCCCTCCCGTGCCATGGAGGCCATGTACCAGAGGGGAAACCCTTCTCCCATCTAGGGAGAATGTCAAGTAAGAAGAAGAAGAAGGGGGGCTCTCTCCCCCTCTCTCCCGGTGGCGCCAGAACGCCGCCGGGGCCATAATCGCGATAACGATCTACACCAACAACTTCACCGCCGTCATCACCAACTCTTGCCCCCTCTATGCAGTGGTGTAACCCCTCTTTTACCTGCTGTAATCTCCACTTTAACATGGTGCTCAATGCTATATATTATTTCCCAATGATGTATGGCTATCCTATGATGTTTGAGTAGATCCGTTTTGTCCTATGGGTTAATTGATGATCGTGATTGGTTTGAGTTGCATGTTTTATTATTGGTACTTTCCTATGGTGCTCTCTGTGTCGCGTAAGCGTGAGGGATCTCCGCTATAGGGTTTGCAATATGTTCATGATTTGCTTATGGTGGGTGGCGTGAGCGATAGAAGCACAAACCCGAGTAAGTAGGTTGTTTGAGTACGGGAGTAAAGAGGACTTGATGCCTTATAATGCTATGGTTGGGTTTTACCTTAATGATCTTTAGTAGTTGCGGATGCTTGCTAGAGTTCCAATCATAAGTGCATATGATCCAAGAAGAGAAAGTATGTTAGCTGATGCTTCTCCCTCAAATAAAATTGCAATAATGATTACCGGTCTAGTTATCGATTGCCTAGGGACAAATAACTTTCTTGTGACAAAAAGCTCTCTACTAAGACTAACTTAGTTATTTCTTTATCTAAACAGTCCCTAGTTTTTATTTACGTGCTATTTATTATCTTGCAAACCTATCCAACAACAAAGTACTTCTAGTTTCATTCTTGTTCTAGGTAAAGCGAACGTTAAGCGTGCGTAGAGTTGTATCGGTGGTCGATAGAACTTGAGGGAGTATTTGTTCTACCTTTAGATCCTCGTTGGGTTCGACACTCTTACTTATCGAAAGAGGCTACAATTGATCCCCTATACTTGTGGGTTATCAAGACCTTTTTCTGGCACCATTGTCGGGGAGCAATAGCATGGGGTGAATATTCTCGTGTGTGCTTGTTTGCTTTATCACTAAGTAAATTTTATTTGCTGTTCTAAGTTGTTCTCTATTTTTAGTTATGGATATGGAACACGAAATACCAAAAAAATTAGGTTTACTTGCTACTCATGGAGACGGGGAACCTCCTAAAACCCTCGATGCTCATTATGTGAAAGATATTATGTACTACTTTGATAATCCTGAGAAAACCCCATTCAACTTTGTAATGGGAGACACGTTGGATCAACATGAATACTTTAGGGATTATCGGTTGAATCAAAAGGGGAAACTATTATGGGATCAAATTTATATGTTGTATTGGTATGCTAGGCAACTATGCTTGAGATATGATTATACTTGTTGCTCTAGGATGAAGGCTCCACACCTTCCCTTTTCATGCAAATTTAATGATGATAAAACCTTGGCTTCTTATGCTAATGGTATATATGATTACTATGATGTGGAACAAATAGAATAATTCATTGCTTTTATGGGTGCTTATGAAATTGAATCTTTGTTTAAAGAGTGTGAAAATCTTGATGATGTTGTTTACAGACCTGAAAATTTTGCTATACTTAAATATTGCTATGAGAATTATGAATTCAATTCCGATATTGTTGAATTTATTGAGAGAGTCTCCGCTGTCCAAGAAGAGACTAAAATTTTGCAGGAATCTATGGAAGAAGAAATTAATGACATTGTGAGCTCATTGGATGAAAAAGATGACGAGGAGAGCGAAGAACAAAAGGAGGAAGAGAGGATTAGCTACCCGTGCCCACCTTCTAATGAGAGTAACTCTTCAACTCATACATTGTTTAATTCCCCTTCGTGCTTACCGAATGATGATTGCTATGATGATTGTTATGATCCCGTTGATTCTCTTGAAATATCCCTTTTTGATGATGCTTGTGGCCAAGATGCCAATTTGAATTATGCTTATGGAGATTAACTTGCTATAGTTCCCTATGTTAAACATGAAATTGTTGCTATTGCACCCATGCATGATAGTCCTATTATCTTTTTGAATTCTCCCCGCTACACTATATCGGAGAAGTTTGCCCTTATTAAGGATTATATTGATGGGTTGCGTTTTACTACTACACATGATGATTTTGATAGATATAATATGCATGTGCTTGCTGCTCCTACTTGCAATTATTATGAGAGAGGAACTATATCTCCACCTCTCTATGTTTCAAATATGATAAAATTGCAAGAAACTGTTTATACTATGCATTGGCCTTTACTATGTGTGCATGAATTGTTCTTTTATGACATGCCAATGCATAGGAAGAGAGATAGACTTCGTTGTTGCATGATATATGTTACTTTGTGCTCACTACTAAATCACAAATTGTTGTTAATTAAAAATTGGCTTTGATATACCTTGGGATCCGGGTGGATTCATTACTTGAGCACTATATGCCTAGCTTAATGGCTTTAAAGAAAGCACTGCTAGGGAGACAACCCGGAAGTTTTAGAGAGTCATTTATTTCTTTTGAGTGATTTTATATAGTTTAAAAACAAAAAAAATAAAGAGGGGAACCCAAAACTTTTCAAAAAGGAAAGTGAAAGTGAGAGAGACAAGCATTGTTGAAGTGGGGGAGCTCCTTGAACTTTGTTTATGCTCACGGAAACTTTGTGGATCTTGATTACAGAAAATTTTCAACAAAAATAATTATCCCCTTGTACAATTCAATTGTATTATAAAAATAATGTGCCAAGATTTACCTTTAGGATGTTTACATTGCTTGTTGGTTTGTGCGGTGCAGAACAGAAACTTTGGCTGTAGTGCCGATTTTACATTTTTTATTGGAACGTCAAACGGTTCTGAAACTTTTTGCACTGTATTTCTATTTTTTTATTTTTCCTAATTGTTTCAGAATTTGTGGAGTACCAGAGGTATATATGGTGAATGTTCAGATTATTACAGACTATCCTGTTTAAGACAGATTCTGTTTTTGATGCATTGTCTGCTTGTTTTGATGAAACTATCGATTTCTATAAGTGGATTAAGCCATGGAAAAGTTATATTACAGTAGCTACAATGCAAAAACAAAATATGAATTGGTTTGCAACAGTACTTAGAGTAGTGATTTGCTTTATTATACTAACGGATCTTACCAAACTTTCTGTTAAGTTTTGTGTGATTGAAGTTTTCAAGTTTTGGGAGAGATCATGATGGATGAAGGAATAAGGAGTGGCAAGAGCCTAAGCTTGGGGATGCCAGAGGCACCCAAAGGAGATATTCAAGGGATCCCAAGCAACCAATCTTTGGGATGCCCCGGAAGGCATCCCCTCTTTCTTCTAACAATCATCGGTAATTTTACTTGGAGCTATATTTTATTCGTCACATGATATGCGTAAATCTTGGAGCATCTTTTGCATTTAGTTTTCACTTTTCTTTCATGCACCATTCTGGTATGAGATAGTCCTTGGTTGATTTATAGAATGCTCATTGCACTTCACTTATATCTTTTGAGTGTGGCTTTATAGAATGATTCATGTGCTTCACTTATATCATTTAAAGTTTGGATTGTCCGTTTCCCTACACATAGAAAACCGCCATTTGTAGAATGCTCTTTTGCTTCACTTATATTTGTTAGAGCGTGGGAATATCTTTTGTAGAAAGAATTAAACTCTCTTGCTTCACTTATATCTATTTAGAGAGATGACAGGAACTGGTCATTCACATGGTTAGTCATAAAATCCTACATAAAACTTGTAGATCACTGAATATGATATGTCTGATTCCTTGCAATAGTTTTGCGATATAAAGATGGTGATATTAGAGTCATGATAGTGGGTAGTTGTGGATTGTAGAAATACTTGTGTTGAAGTTTATGATTCCTGTAGCATGCACGTATGGTGAACCGTTATGTGATGAAGTTGGAGCATGAGGTATTTATTGATTGTCTTCCTTATGAGTGGCGGTCGGGGACGAGCGATGGTCTTTTCATACCAATCTATCCCCCTAGGAGCATGCGCGTAGTACTTTGTTTCGATGACTAATAGATTTTTGCAATAAGTATGTGAGTTCTTTATGACTAATGTTGAGTCCATGGATTATATGCACTCTCACCCATCCATCACTGCTAGCCTGTTCGGTACTGTGCATTGCCCTTTCTCACCTCGAGAGTTGGTGCAAACTTCACCGGTGCATCCAAACCCCGTGATATGATACGCTCTATCACACATAAGCCTCCTTATATCTTCCTCAAAACAGCCACCATACCTACCTATTATGGCATTTTCATAGCCATTCCGAGATATATTGCCATGCAACTTCCATCATCTTCATATACATGACTTGAGCATTTATTGTCATATTGCTTTGCATGATCGTCAGATAGCTAGCATTATGTTTTCATGGCTTGTCCGTTTTTTGATGTCATTGCTACGCTAGATCATTGCACATCTCGGTACACCGCCAGAGCCATTCATAGAGTCATATCTTTGTTCTAGATATTGAGTTGTAAGTAAATAAAAGTGCTATGATCATCATTATTAGAACACTGTCCCATGTGAGTTATCGAAATAAAAGAGGCCAAAGAAGCCCAAATAAAAAAAAGAGGCCAAAGAAGCCCACCAAAAAAATGAGAGAAAAAGAGAGAAGGGGCAATGTTACTATCCTTTTAACACATGTGTGCTTCAGAGTAGCACCATGTTCTTCATATATAGAGTCTCTTGAGTTATCACTTTCATATACTAGTGGGAATTTTCATTATAGAACTTGGCTTGTATATTCCGATGATGGGCTTCCTCAAATGCCCGAGGTCTTCATGAGCAAGCAAGTTGGATGCACACCCACTTAGTTTCCAGTTTGAGCTTTCATACACTTATAGCTCTTAGTGCATCCTTTGCATGGCAATCCCTATTCCTCACATTGACATCAATTGATGGGCATCTCCATAGCCCGTTGATTAGCCACGTTGATGTGAGACTTTCTCCTTTTTGTCTTCTCCACACAACCTCCACCATCATATTCTATTCCACCTATAGTGCTATGTCCATGGCTCACGCTCATGTATTGCATGAAAGTTGAAAAGGTTTGAGAATGCCAAAAGTATGAAACAATTGCTTGGCTTGTCATTGGGGTTGTGCATGATTTGAATATTTTGTGTGGTGAAGATGGAGTATAGCCAGACCAAATGATTTTGTAGGGATAACTTTCTTTGGCCATGTTATTTTGAAAATACATGATTGCTTTATAAGTATGCTTGAAGTATTATTGTCTTAATGCCAAATGATAGACTATTGCTTTGAATCACCTGTGTCTTAATATTCATGCCATGATTAGATTACATGATCAAGATTATGCTAGATAGCATTCCACATCAAAAAATATCTTTTTTTATCATTTACCTACTCGAGGACGAGCAGGAATTAAGCTTGGGGATGCTGATACGTCTCCGTCGTATCTATAATTTTTGATTGTTCCATGCCAATATTATACAACTTTCGTATACTTTTGGCAACTTTATATATTATTTTTGGGACTAACATATTGATCCAGTGCCCAGGGCCAGTTCCTATTTGTTGCATGTTTTTTGTTTCGTAGAAAATCCATATCAAATGGAGTCCAAACGGGATAAAAACTGATGGAGAATTTTTTTGGAATATATGTGAATTTTGGGAAGTGGAATCAACGCGAGACGATGCCCGAGGGGGCCACGAGGTAGGGGGCACGCTGCTGACCCTTATGGACACCTCGTAAGGCGGTTGCTGCCCTTCTTTCGCCGCAAGAAAGCTAATATCCGGATAAAAATCGTGTTGAAATTTCAATCCAATCGGAGTTACGGAACTCCGAGAATATAATAAACGGTGAAAGGCTAGATTTGGGAGCGTAGAAACAGAGAGAGATAGAGAAACATATCCAATCTCGGAGGGGCTCTCGCCCCTCCCATGCCATGGAGGCCATGAAACAGAGGGGAAACTCTTCTCCCATCTAGGGAGAAGGTCAATGACGAAGAAAAAGAAGGGGGATCTCTCCCCCTCTCCCCCGGTGGCGCCGGAACGCCGTTGGGGCCATCATCTCGACGACGATCTACACCAACAACTTCACCGCCGTCATCACCAACTCTTCCCCCCTCTATGCAGCAGTGTAACCCCTCATTTAACAGCTGTAATCTCTACTTAAACATGGTTCTCAATGCTATATATTATTTCCCAATGATGTATGGCTATCATATGATGTTTGAGTAGATCTGTTTTATCCTATGGGTTAATTGATGACCGTGATTGGTTTGAGTTGCATGTTTTATTATTGGTGATGTCCTATGGTGCTCTCTGTGTCACGCAAGCGTGAGGGATCCCCGCTGTAGGGTTTGCAATATGTTCATGATTTTCTTATGGTGGGTGGCGTGAGTGATAGAAGCATAGACCCGAGTAAGTAGGTTGTTTGCGTATGGGAGTAAAGAGGACTTGATGGCTTATAATGGTATGGTTGGGTTTTACCTTAATGATCTTTAGTAGTTGCGGATGCTTGCTAGAGTTCCAATCATAAGTGCATATCATCCAAGAAGAGAAAGTATGTTAGCTTATGCCTCTCCCTCAAATAAATTTGCAATAATGATTACAGGTCTAGTTATCGATTGCCTAGGGACAAATAACTTTCCTATGACAAAAAGCTCTCTACTTAGACTAACTTAGTTATTTCTTTATCTAAACAGCCCCTAGTTTTTATTTACGTGCTCTTTATTATCTTGCAAACCTATCCAACAACAAAGTACTTCTAGTTTCATTCTTGTTCTAGGTAAAGTGAATGTTAAGTGTGCGTAGAGTTGTATCGGTGGTCGATAGAACTTGAGGGAATATTTGTTCTACCTTTAGCTCCTCATTGGGTTCGATACTCTTACTTATTGAAAGAGGCTACAGTTGATCCCCTATAGTTGTGGGTTATCAGTACTACGTCTGATACATTATATTTTTACATAGACATTTTTTCTTCATGCCGAGACGTGGCACACCCTACCGCGCAGTTTCGGGGTCCTCCCGGGTGGTGCACACATATATTCCTCCTTGCTGAGACGTGGGACGCCCTACCGCACGTTTTCTGGGTCCTCCTCGGTCGTAGTGGCGAAGCAAGTAAATGAGTCATCAAATCACGAAAGACCACCTTTCCCGCCGAGTACATCAGTGAAGCACCGTGGCTAGCTAGTTGGGCTAGTGCGACCGATTAGCTAGGCCGACGCCAAATTTGTTTTTTCACCCTTTTTTATCTCCTTGCTGGTAGGTAAATTTAAATATCCACCGCGGCATTGCTCTGGTATTTTGGTGCGGTAGGCGCGGCCGGATTTTTAATTTATTGATTGACGGCAGCAGGCGCAGGTGCAATTTAGTCACGATGACTCCGCCTGTAAAACCCACAGCTTGCTGATGTGAAAAGTCGTCGACTGGTGTTTTCCCATGGTGAAAACCAAAAGATTCACCCTGCTCCTTGGCTGGCTCCCTCCGCCTTCCTGTAGATTGCATTGCCTTTCAGCCGTTTCTCCCCCTTTGCTTCCTCTCCCCATTGCTTCTACCTGGTGCCATGGCGGCATAGCAGATCACGGAGTCTGAGGTGAGGCGCCTGACACATGAGCTCCATGCCAAGGATGCGGAGCTCAGGGCCAAGGATGTGGAGCTCCGTGAGCTCGAGGAGGAGAGGAGTGCCATGCTCCTCCGTTATGTGCAGGAGTTCATGGAGCTTCAAAAGCGGCAGGCGTCCACCACGAAGATGCTCAAGGTGTCGGTGGCGTTGCTGCAGAAAGCGGGAGATATGATAGGCTGTCAGGGGAGCCGGCTGGAGTGCGAGCGGGTCGATCATGACAAGATCCAGGATCGCCTCAGCCAGTTGGTGGAGCAAGTTTCCATGCATGTGTTGCGGCTGCGTGATGCCTACCGTCGTGCCAGCGCGACCATGCCGGCCGTCGGACTAAACCCGTTCGACCACCCCGTCGACTTCAATGAGCTGCGGCTTCCTGACCTGGTCTCCTTCTTCACCTATATCTCCGAGGAGCTGATCCATCTACGCGCGATGGTGGGGCGGAGCTGGACAAGGAGGGGTTACTGGCTGCCATCGCCGGGCGAATCCTCTCAGGGCTTCATCATCGGAATCCATTCGTGCCATTGGACGCCGTCTTTGATGAGCTGGCTCCCGTCGACCGGGAGAGGGCTCTGTGGGCAGTTGAACACTGCATCACCAATGTCGTGCGCCTCGAGAAGCAGAGGGACTTCGGTGGTGTTTAGGCATCCTCTGCATGGGCATGTCCATGTCTCAGCGCAACATGACCGTTGGATCAAACTCAGATGGTGCAGATCGGTCACTGTAGCACAAAGTGTGTGGGTGTGTTTGGTTGCATTCTCATCTCAATATAGTTGTTCCCTCTTTTTTTTGTGTTAACCTACTAGTGTGGACTCATGCACCCTTCATGCACTCTGCCAAACACCCAAAAGTGGGTCGAGAAGGGAACTTTTGCTCCCATCCCGTGCACCTTTCATACACCCTGCCTAACACTGATTCGTGCTTCATATGGTTCATGTTTCATGGTGCACTGTAGCACCGTACTCTCCGTGCGTTGTAGACCTAGTTTTGTTAACATCGATCTCACCATTCATTCTCAATCGCACAGCCGAAAAAGCGGTACTTTGTTACATTACTGTTCATATAGTTGACATGCGCACAACATCATTTGTTATCGTCATATCTTACTACACTAGCAACAAGTACTGACGTATGAACCACTGCACATGCCTACTAGTAGGAGCACTGTGTATGTTCAAGTGGCTGCTGTGTTTCGCACTGCTCTATTGTAAGAGTTGAAACGCTTGTTGTAATCATATTGCAAGTAATCCCTCTGCTCTCATGCCTTTGAAGACATGTTCTAGTGTCTTTGTTCACTCATTTATGTGCGTATATGTAGTCATATATCGAGTAAAATATTGAAAATCATCTTATATTTCTAAACGGAGGTAGTAATAAAATATCTGGTTTCTGTTTGAATTAGAACCAGGTCCGCGGTGGAGATGAAGTTCTCAAAGTCATGCCGTGTGAACTGGAAGACCTGAGGATGAGTTCTACTGCTAAACTATCCAGCTATTGTGTCCTTGTCGCCATGTGTATTGAACTAGTGTTTTCCTGTAGCATTGTTGTCAGGCATGTTCTCGAGGTTGTACTTGACCGCAACAATTTCCTGGCTGTGCTTTCGATTACGAAGGGTGTGGTTCTTGTAAAGCTTCCCGACAAATCTGATGCGGCCTGTCTTCATCGTCCTGTTTATGAGAGGAAAGACCACTCTGTTAGGTTCTCCAACGTTGAAGAGATGGTGATGGTGCAGGTAGATGATACGTCTCTGTCGTATCTAATTTTTGATTGTTTCATGCCAATATTATACCACTTTCACGTACTTTTGGCAAATTTTTATATGATTTATTGGACTAACCTATTGATCCAGTGACCAGTGCCGGTTCCTGTTTTCTGCATGTTTTTTGTATCGCAGAGTATCCATATCAAACAAAGTCAAAATGCAATAGAAAATATAGAGATTTATTTTGGAATATTTGTGATTTTTGGGAGTTGGAATCACCACAAATGGAGGACCACACAGGGCACGATACACCAGCGCACGGGCCAGGAGCCTGGCATGCGGTGGTGGGTTGTACCTACCTCGTACGTTGGTTGGAGATATACTTCTGGCGCAAGGAAGCTTATATCCAGAAAGAAGTCGTGTTAAAATCTCAGCGCAATCGGAGTTACGAATCTCCGGGAATATAAGAAACGGTTTTCGGCCAGATCTAGGGAGCGCGAAATAGAAGAGAACAGAGAGGGAGATCCAATCTTGAAGGGGCTCCCGTCCCTCCGCAGCCATGGAGACCAAGGACCAGATGGGGAACTCTCCTCCCATCTAGGGGGGAGACCAACAAAGAAGAAGAGGGAGGGGGTCTCTCCCCCTCGCTTCCGGTGGCGCCGGAGTGCCGCCGGGGCTAGGATCGTGACGGCGATCTACACCAAAAATCTTGGTACCGTCAACATCAACTTTCCCCCCCTCGATGCAGCGGTGTAACACCTCTTCTCCCCGCTGTAATCTCTACTTAAACATGGTGCTCAGTGATACGACAATTTTGCATCATGCTTTTATATCGATATTTATCGCATTATGGGCAGTTATCACACGTTATGTCACAATACTTATGCCAATTCTCTCTTATTTTTACAAGGTTTACATGAAGAGGGAGAATGCCGACAGCTAGATTTCTTGGCTGGAAAAGGACCAAATATTAGAGACCTATTTTACGCAACTCCGAAAGTCCTGAAACTTCACGGAAGTCATTTTTGGAATTAATAAAAAATACTGAGCGAAGAAAATACCAGAGGGGGCCAGCCACCGTCCACGAGGGTGGCCCTCCGATGCCCATCTTTGGCTATATGAAGTCTTTCACCCTCGAAAAAATCAGAAGCAAGCTTTCAGGAAGAAACTCCGCCGCCACGAGGCGGAACCTTGGCGGAACCAATCTAGGGCTCCAGTAGAGCTATTTTGCCGGGGAAACTTCCCTCTGGGAGGGGGAAATCGTCACCGTCGTCTTCACCATTGATCCTCTCATCGGGAGGGGGTCAATCCCCATCAACATCTTCACCAGCACCATCTCCTCTCAAACCCTAGTTCATCTCTTGTATCCAATCTTTGTCCCAAAGCCTCAGATTGGTACCTGTGGGTTGCTAGTAGTGTTGATTACTCCTTGTAGTTGATGCTAATTGGTTTATTTGGTGGAAGATCATATGTTCAGATCCTTAATGCATATTAATACCCCTCTGATTATGAACATGAATATTATTTGTGAGTAGTTACGTTTGTTCCCAAGGACATGGGAGAAGTCTTGCTATAAGTAGTCATGTGAATTTGGTATTCGTCCTCTAGTGGTGTTATGTGAACGTCGACTACATGACACTTCACCATTGTTTGGGCCTAGAGGAAGGCATTGGGAAGTAATAAGTAGATGATGGGTTGCTAGAGTGACAGAAGCTTAAACCCTAGTTTATGCGCTGCTTTGTAAGGGGCTGATTTGGATCCATATGTTTCATGCTATGGTTAGGTTTACCTTAATACTTCTATTGTAGTTGCGGATGCTTGGAATAGTGGTTAATCATAAGTGGGATACTTGTCCAAGTAAGGGCAGTACCCAAGCACCGGTCCACCCACATACCAAATTATCAAAGTAACGAACACGAATCCTATGAGCGTGATGAAAACTAGCTTGACGATAATTACCATGTGTCCTCAGGAGCGCTTTTCTCTATATAAGAGTTTGTCCAGGCTTGTCCTTTGCTACAAAAAGGATTGGGCTATGTTGCTGCACCTTATTTACTTTCATTACTTGTTACTCGTTACCAATTACTTTATTACAAAACTATCTGTTACCGATAATTTCAGTGCTTGCAGAGAATACCTTACTGAAATCTGCTTGTCATTTCCTTCTGCTCCTCGTTGGGTTCAACACTCTTACTTATCGAAAGAACTAGGATAGATCCCCTACACTTTTTGGTCATCACTCAACTCCATATATTAATTCCCAATGATCTACGGTTATCCTATGATGTTTGAGTAGATCCGTTTTGTCCTATGGGTTAATCGTGATCTTGGTTGGTATGATTGTATATTTTATTTATGGTGCTATCCTATGGTGCCCTCTATCTCGCACAAATGTGAGGGGCCCCCACTGTAGGGTGTTGCAATATGTTCATGGTTTTCTTATTGTCATTGTTGCGAGAGTCACAGAAACTTAAACGCGGATAGGTGGGTTATGGAGTATGGGAGTAAAGAGGACTTGATACTTAATGCTATGGTTGGGTTTCACAACCTTAATGATCTTTAGTAGTTGCAGATGCTTGCTAGAGTTCCAATGATAAGTGCATATGATCCAAGTAGAGAAAGTATGTTAGCTCATGCCTCTCCCTCATATAAAATTACAAGAATGATTACCAGTACTTGTTATCGATTGCCTAGGGACAAATAAATTTCTTGTTGACAAAAGCTATTTACTTTTATTACCTTGCAATTTATTCGTATTTTTATTCTTGCAAAGTACTCGTAGTTTTATCCTTGCAAGTTTCGTACTTGTTTCCGGTAAAGCAAACGTCAAGCGTGCGTAGAGTTGTATCGATGGTCGATAGAACTTGAGGGAATATTTGTTCTACCTTTAGCTCTTTGTTGGGTTCGACACTCTTATTTATCGAAAAAGGCTGCAAACAATCCCCTATACTTGTTGGTTTTCAATAGACATCTCTCACGAAGTCCATGGCCTAGTCAATTATGCGGGGTTCACCCCGTAGGTCGGTGGCAAGAAATAGTCTGCAGAGTTTAATTAGTGCAACTTTGCTTGTCTGTAGTAGGTACTATTGTTCAATACTTGATTTGTGTTTGTGAACCGTGTATTGTTTAGTATTGCCGCTTTTGGTGTGTGGTGAGTCCTGAGAACAGTCTGTGTTAATGTCTTTCCACTCAATTCAGTCTGTATATTTTGAAGTATCTAGATCATCTTTTTTGTGAGGACGATTTATCAATTATGGTTACACTCCAATATCTGTATGCATTGCAGGGTTTATCGCACCCACCAAGATTTCCAGCATGGATATTCGGTCCATACGATTTGTCACGACCTTTGGACTATCCTACTTGTGGGAGTAGGTGGGGGCCCTGCATGCCACGCGTAGTTGGATGTTCAATCTTCTGTTTAGTACTTCAACATAGTGATTTCCTCGTGATGATTCTTATTTACTGTCTAAACCTTATTGATTTAATGTCATGTTTTCTTTATTTTGCTACAATTTTACGATGCAGGTTTTGCCATGTGACATTCATCACAGAATAAACCGTTTGGTTTGCTCTAAGATGGATTTTTTTGCAGGTTTCACTTCTTATGTCGTGTTAGTAACGAAGGCACTATCCATTACTTATATTACTAGAAAAAATTGGACCAGTCTATTGTCTGAGTACAAGCTGAATCCCTATGATGAACTACGGTATGGTTTAACAAACACGCAACAATTAGTCCTTCTCACGTTTAAACGAAATGAAGAAAAAGATTGGATCATGGTCATGGAGCCTAGTCAAGTTAGAAAGATGATCATAGCAGACCAGACACGATCGCCGCTGTCTCGCTCATCGATACCACCTTCAGCAACGGATCGAGCACTGGCAGTTGCTATAGCACTGATAGCGGCAGCAACTCAGTCTAATCTAGCCGAGGAGTGGGCACCGACCACGTTAGCAGATCAGGCTGATCTACCAGAGGATCGGGCATCGACACCGGCACCTACTCCGACACCGGCATCAGCTCTACAAGGAGCACCATCTCTGGCAGCTGTAGCGGCACTACCAGTCGCACGGGCACCAGCAATGGCTTCGACACCTGCACCAACACTTGCACTTGCGTGTGCTCCGGCCCGTGCAGCGGCAACGGAACCAGCAGTTGCACCAGCAACAGACTGGGATGCAGTTCGCACTTCATATACCAAAGTCCTTACAAAAACCGACATGTCCACCTTCTTGGTAAGCATTGGACGCCCAAGTGTTTCGTTCTTTTTTCTTTCCATGTTGTTTCACATGATTAACTGTGTTGATCTAAATGTTTGTGTATGTCTTCTTGTTTGCAAATAGAGAATTCCTAGAGCAACGAGGGAGTCGTTCAACAATCCGAGCGACCGTGGCCAAGTTTCTCTTACCATGTGTAGCCTTTGTGTGAATGAACCTGCTCAATATACCATAAGTACAAAGGATGTTCGCATGATGATTGATGCTAAAGGATGGTCAAGGTTCAAATCTAAATCATATCTTGCGGTAGGGGATGATGTCAAAATCAATCTTTCTCGGCAAGGAGAGCTGGTCCAAATCAACTTTGAAATTCTTTAGTAGCAGCACTGAACTGCCGAACTGGTCTATCCTCCGAGAGATTTTGATGTAATAATCTGACATGGTGAAACAAGTGTCCTATGTGTATAAGTAGTACGACAATATTATTTATCACATGGTATATCGTTTATAGAATTGCAACTCTAATTGCTAGTTAGGAACTATCGTCCGATTTCATTCTAACAGCTACCGTGCTTTATTCAATTTTGTGTATTCGCGTTGCGACAACATCTAAAACCAACGCTGTACTGACCGCTTGCAATATGAAAAGTGCTAAGGTAGAACACAAGGGCCCCAAACATGCAGGCCCACCAGCCTGTGGCCCAAAGTCCAGAACCATGAGCCTATCTGAGTATTATATTCTCAGCTGAACCCCCATAATGCCAGTGCGTTGCACGTAACATCAAGATGCATCAGTATGAGTATTTTATCTTGTGAGAGAAAAGGATGAACGAGGGAAGGCCTTATTTGAAAATGTGGAGAGGTGTGTGGGTGCCTTTTTGCAAAATTGTCATAGTTTCCTTCCTATCCGTCAGATATAAATTGGACGGTCTATATTGCAGGATGGCAGGCACACCATCATCATGAACTCGTCTATACCCCGTTCAAAAAACCCTCTGTTTTTTATAATTATATATGTTATATATATTCCCCTTCATTTTTCTTATGTATAAAGTTGTGATATAAAATATTTTTATATTTACAGAGGGAGTATCTCTCTGTCAAAATATATTTATGTGTAACTAGTTACTCCTGTCTTTCTACTTCCTTTCGCTGATATGTTGGGCATTTTGGTAACGGGGTCCACGTGCCATATGCACCAAATTAGAGTGCACAACTGCACTGTAGACACACCTCGGTCGTAGCGCCGCAGTAATGCCCAATGAGCCGTCGAATCACAAAAAACCCCACCTTTCCAGCTTTAGCAGTAAGCTGGACGGACGAAGTGGCAAAATTTCACTGGGCCTGAATTCCCTTCTCCGCCTTCTGCTTGTTCAGAGAAAACCCCTGCTCGGCGATTGCATAGGGTTTTCTCATGGAGAACCTGGTACGAATTCTTCATCCATCCCCGATAAATCCAAGTCCCTTGGCCGCGGGTAATCCTAGAATGGCAGCCGCCGCTGTTGATGCATTTTTCTTCCTACCGAATCTAGTGTGTTTCATTTGCAGTGCCCAAAGTGCGAGGACCCTACAGGTTTCTGCGCCCTCCATGAGACGCCACACTTGTTTCTTCTCATCCTAACACATGATTTTAAAACATGCACAATATGTTCCTTGAATCCTCTTTTCTATCCGAGAGGGTGGGTTTTTTTTTGAACATGCTCTCGACTAATTTGAAAATTTGGATTGCTATACTTGGATAAAAGGTACTAGTACCATGGTCAACACTGACGGGAAGGAGGAAATTATTTCTAGATTCGGATAGGGAACACAGTGTGTTCTCATATTATTTTTCCTGCAGTGCATTCCTTGTTCTGCCAGAACACATGTACTCAAGATGCTCGGCCTTGCCATAACTGAATACACTAGTTGAATGGTCACAGTGAAGACAAGCCATGGTATAAGTTCTGAGTTGGGTTCATGAACCAAGAAGATCGCTGCTTTTTTATGGCCGAACTTGGATAAACTTTCTCAAGTGTTAGGGACTGAAAGTTGGCGCATGAATGTTGATGGAAATAGCACAACCTGGTCTCATCTTCACTGCGATCTTCCACCCTGATTCCATTCCAATTGTTCATCCATGTTAGTTTTGTATCTGGTTCTTGCTTTTTGCCTCAATTACTTCTTAATCCACCTATTCTGTCTAACTAATCACAATTTAACTTTACAAGTAGAAACAAATCTCTCACTAAGATGCTACTTCTAACTAATATTTTTTTATAATTGGTGGCACGTGTAGGTTTTTTTTCTAGAATTAACCAGGCTACTCGTTTGTTATTCTGTAAGAACTCGGCTATTACTGATGGCACTGAAGTTGACTGGGAGAACATTCACATGTTCCTACATTTTATTGATCGTCTTGAGGTCCTTGTGGGGGCGTTTCAATGGTGGAAGGCCACGTGGGATATGTGTGCCACTGCTGCACTCGTTGAACATGTCCAACTGTGTCGAGAAAATTATGGTACGAGTTGTTTTCTGTTATATATGTTGTTCATAAACCCTTGCTTTATACACAGTTTTATAGCTGCAATCTTCTTGAAACAGAAACTGCCCAGTTCTATTGTTCCTATACAGATGCCTGACCATGGTCCGGTCAGACTTGTGCTTGGTCACAACATGATTTTTATGTTGACCTACTCCATTCCCCTTGGAGGTGAAAAGATACTTATTCATGGGTGGTCTCAAATAATGAAGGCACGTCCATCTTGGAGAATAGGACAGAAGATTATGATCTTGCTTTTCCATGGCCCTAAAGTGAATATACTGTTTATTCACCACATTGCGAGATGAAGCCGCTTTCAGAGGTTGTGGATGCGCGGGGTGGCGCCTGGGCCTTGTCCTGGGGCTTGGCGGCCTCACCCTTGGTTAACTGTAGGCAAAGTAGCACTGTTTGAGGCGTGTTTTGTACGGTTGAACCTGTATAAGTACTCATATTGCTTTCAGCTATGGTTGTTAACTGCTCCTGCTGGTTTCAGTTAAGGTTGTTAAGTACTCCTACTGCTTTTACAGTATGTCATGTTTCTTCAGTCCTATCTTCCTCCATCCGCCAAAACCAAACCAGCGCCGGCGAGGCCGCCTGCTTCCGCCTCCCATGGCTGGCTACACCTCAGCGCACGCATCACCGCTCCACCATCTCCTAAATCCTTAACGCCAACGTCCGAGGCCTCACCGTCGTCCTCCGCGCAGTTTGGTGCGCTCGCCACGGCACCGCCCTCTCATGTTGTCAACATGGTCAACAAACAACAGGAATCGTAAGAGGACTGTACTTGGAGAGGATGACAGTAGGGGCCCACCATGTCCATGGCCGGACGCAAGGAAGTTCCTCATTTTTTGTTATATATACTCCATCGTCAGCGTATGGAAAAAGAAAATGCTTCCTCCTAGTGGTTTCCTGACATCTGGGACCGGCGACATTGTCAACGTATATAGTCAATAGACAAGAGAACATCACAAGATTGGTTGACACCTGGGACATAGCTGCTTGAGCAGTATTTTTTGTTATTATTGAGACGGACCAGGGTTTCAACTGGGCTGTGGCCCGTCTAGCCCAGGCTTATATTTTATGTTCACCATATGACTAGCCCAGCTATCTTTTCTTTGTCAAAATGAGCCCAGTTTATTTTTTCCTGAAGAATACCCAATCCAGGCCTACTTATTTTTCTACGCCCTGATGGGCTGCAACTCTTTGAAGATGCCTGCAAATCTTGAAAGTAATATGAAATGGGTTGTAAATATAAAAACACATGACAAATTGGCAATTACTTTATAATTTCTGATTTTTTTTCACATTTTAAGATTCCTATTTCACTCTTCTTTAACCTAATTTAAATATACCTTCAAAGTACTTTAAATCTGGCTCGACATTTTGGTATTAAAAATAGTTTGGAACCCACAGAAATATGCGAATTTTTGTTTAAAAGTTTAACCCTGGCCCTGGCCAACAAAAAAACGGACTGCAATAAATTGCATAAGAAGTTGCGATGAGCTATATATAAATTATTAAAAAAAATAGGGAATGGTTTGACTTGTGGGCCTATTAAGTTGACGTGTATGCAAGATTTTTTACTTATTATATACATAAACAAACGATTCTAGCAGATGTAACTGTTGGATGTCAATCCAACGGCCGTCGTGTTTCTTCAATCTCTAATCTTCTTGCTCCAGCCACCAAATCTAGCGCCGGCGAGACCGCCTGCTCCCGCCTCCTGTGGCCGGCTGTGCTGCCGCGTAGGCCTCACCGCCCCCTACAACCCCCACTGCTGGCCAGGCCATCCCTCTACTCACCCACATCCCTCCACTGTTGTCGCTTCGCCACCTCTGGGTCGTCCATCGCGCTGGTGTTCTCGGCACGACGTGGTCAACATTGGCAACAAGCGACAACATCGAAAGAGGGATGTACATGGAGAGGCTGACAGTTGGGACCCACATGGTCCATGGCTACATGCAAGCAAGTACCTCCTTATTACGCCAAAAAGAACGAATACTCCCGCTGACAGCTCAGACCCACCATCTATATCTTCGCACGCAAGGAAATGCCTCCTTATTACGCACAAAAAATGAATACTCCCCCTGCTTGCTGGGACCCACCATAGTGGTAGGCTGACTTGTGGGCCTACTAAGTTGACGTGGACGGAGGGCTTTGTCAAGTTAGTCAATATGAACGATCCTAGCTCCAGTGACCGTACGATGTCCATCCAACGGTTGTAGTGCTTCTTCAACCTCTGGTCTTCTTTCTCCAGCCGCCCAAAGCAGCGCCGGTCATGCCGCGTGCTCCTGCCTCCAGTGGACGGTTGTGATGCCGTGGAGGCCTCACCGCCCCCTACTACTCCCACCACTCGCCAGGCCCTGCGGTAATGGCAGCCTCACACCGAAGCCGAACCAGTGAACCCTCATACTCCTCTCCGTGTGGGCTTCCACTGTCGCGTCTTCCCTGGCTCTGCATCGTCCCCTTCCTAGGCCTCACCGTCGTCCACTGCCTTGGTGCTCTCAGTGCCGCGTGGTCAACATGGTCAATGAACAACATCCATCGGACGTGGACTGTTCATGGAGAGGCTGACAACTGGGTCCACGGCTGCAGCAAGGAAGTGCCTCCTTATTACGCAGAAAATAATGATTCCTCCACCTGATAGCAAGGACCCACCAGACGGGCCACCGTATTTCGCGAAAAAACATTTCCCCCTGACTGATGGGACCCACCAGCTACAACTTCGCACGCAAGGAAGTTCCTGCCAGTCGGGACCCACCTGGTCGAAGCATACGTAGTGTTGTCATTCTGGTCGTGAAGGTGTACGTCCATACTAGTCGATGTAGAGGCGTGCACGTGTCATAGTAGAGGCATGCACGTAGCATGTACACGTACGTACAGCGGCGAGGATGCAAGAAAGTAAAAACGGCCACGTACGTACATATGGGCGTGGTCTCGAACGCCTACTCGCGCATACGTACGGCCAAGGGTCGTGTACATGGCTAGGTCGGAACGGAGAAACTGCATCGTCATCGTGTTCATGGGGAGGAAACAAAATGCGCCATGTTCATCAGGAGGCAACAAAACGCGTGCTGTTCATTGGGAGCCAACTGGCTTGGACGGAATAGCTGATGGAAACGAGGCCTGGCGCACCACAGAACGGAGGAAACGACCTTGTGTTAGACCGGCCGCAGTCGAAACGGGATCCTGTTCATCGGGAGGGGTCTGGCGTACCGCAAAATGGAGGAAACTGATTTCTCTTGGACCTCCTATGGTCGAAACGGGGTCCTGTTGATCGGGAGGGGTGTGGCGTACTACAAAATGGAGGAAACGGACTTGTGTTGGAGTGCTACGGTCGAAACAGGGTCCTGTTCATCGGGAGGGGTGTGGCGTACCGCAAAACGGGACTCCACGAGATACTGTTCATCTCCACCATCGACCTCCTCCGGCCTCCACGGGCTACTGTTCATCCACCGTCGACCTCCTCCAGCCTCCACCTGCGACTTTTCATCCACGGGCTCCTGTTCATCCAGCCTCCACCGCACGCTCCTCTGCCAGCTACTGTTCAACCAGTCCTCTACACAGGGTCCTGTTCAACCACCCCTCCATGGGCTACTGTTCATCCAGCCCTCCACCGGCTACTATGCTACCAGCCCTCCATGGGGTCCTGTTCATCCACCCCCAACTGGCTCGATCGGGGTCCTGTTCATCCAGCGGAAACGGCCTCTACTACCACGGGTCCCGTTCATCTAACCCCCACCGAGATTTGTTCATCCAACCCTCCGCCTCCCCC
This sequence comes from Triticum aestivum, assembly GCF_018294505.1. NCBI lineage: Eukaryota > Viridiplantae > Streptophyta > Magnoliopsida > Poales > Poaceae > Triticum > Triticum aestivum. The sequence continues at coordinate 683,393,061 of NC_057812.1, read as the reverse complement.
CAACAACGCTCACTGTTCATCCAAAGGCAGCAGCGATCGGCTTCAGTTAGCAGCAGTACCGAAGGAATCACTCGGGTTCAGTTAACAACAAGGGATCGATCGATCGCTCAGGTTCAGTAACGCGTTGCTTGTAGTGCAATAGCTCGGGTTCAGTTAGAGCCCAGCACCTCGCACACACGCGCGTACGTACGAGAGAAACGCGCATCGCTCGGCCCTCGACCACCCACCGTAACCGAGAACTCCCCTGATATTTTCCTCGCCCTCGCTTCTATCACGGTTTTTTCCGTCATGGACGGCCCAAAGAATGTCATGTAGCTGCATCTCCGGCCTGCCCAGGACAAAAAGCTCATTTTCTATCATGATTTTTTGTCATAGATGTAGGAGCCCACCACAACTATGATGATACCGGGTTTTGTCACAATTATCGTCATAGAAGTGTCATAAGCATGATAGAAAAAAACAGTTCGTCCCAAAATGTCATGGATGTGTCTTTTTTTGTAGTGGAGGGAGTCCTAGATTAGGGGGTCCTCGGGTGTCCGGGCTATGTGATATGGGCCGGACTGATGGGCCGTGAAGGTACAAGGTAGGAGACCTTCCCCCGTGTCCGGATAGGACTCTCCTATGCGTGGATAGCAAGATTGGCGTCCGGATATGTAGTTTCCTTCTTCTGCAAGCCGACTCTGTACAACCCTAGGCCCCTCCAGTGTCTATATAAATCGGAGGGTTTAGTCCGTAGAGGCCATCAGAATTTACAAGCTAGACTTCTAGGGTTTAGCTAGCACGATGTCGAGGTAGATCGACTCTTGTAACCCCTATACTCATCAAATACAATCAAGCAGGATGTAGGGTTTTACGTCCACTAAGAGGGCCCGAACCTGGGTAAACATCGTGTTCCCTGTGTCCCTTGTTACCTTCGATCCTCAGACGCAAACACTACAAAAAAAGACACATCCGTGACATTTTGGGCCGAATGAATTTTTTTTCTATCATACATATGACACTTCTATGACGATAATTGTGACAAAACCCGGTATCATCATAGATGTGGTGGGCTCCTACTTCTTTGACAAAAAATCATGACAGAAAATGGGCTTTTCGTCTTGGGTGGGCCGGAGACGCAGCTGCATGACATTCTTTGGGCCATCCATGACGGAAAAAACCGTGGTAGAAGCGAGGGCGAGGAAAATTTCGGGGAGTTCCTGGTTATGGTGGGAGGTCGGGGGCCGAGCGATGCGTGTTTCTCTCGTACACGTACGCGCGTGTGTGCTAGGCGTTGGCTCTAACTGACCCGAGCGAGGCATTGGGCTCTAACTGAACCCGAGCGATTGCACTGCAGGCTACGCGTTACTGAACCCAAGTGATCGATCGATGGCTGTTAACTGAACCCGATCGAGCGATTCCTTCACTACTGCTGCTAACTGAAGCCGATCGATGCTGCCTCTGGGATGAACAGTGAGCGTTGAGGGGGGGTAGGGGTGGATGAACAGTGAGCGGTGGCGTTGCCACTGGATGAACAGGACCCTGTGGTGTGGAGGGCTGGATGAACAATAGAAGGTGGAGGGGTGCCCGTGGAGGGGTGGTTGAACAGTAGCCGGTGGAGTAGCGCGTGGTGGAGGCTGGATGAACAGGATCCCGTGGAGGCTGGAGGAGGTCAACGGTAGCCCATGGAGGATGGAGGAGGTCGACGGTGGAGATGAACAGTATCCCGTGGAGTCTCGTTTTGCGGTACGCCATACCCCTCCCGATGAACAGGACCCCCGTTTCGACCGTAGGAGGTCCATTTCGTCCGTTTTGCGGTACGCCACACCCCTCCCGATCAACATGACCCCCGTTTCGACCGTAGGAGGTCTGTTTCGTCTATTTTGCGGTACGCCACACCCCTCCCGATCAACAGGATCCCGTTTCGAACGTGTCCGGTCGAACACAAGGCCGTTTCCTCTGTTCTGCCGTATGCCAGGCCTCGTTTCCATCACCTATTCCGTCCAAGCCCTCCCGATGAACACGACCACGCATTCCGTTCCGACCCAGCCGGTTGGCTCCCACGCGTTCTGTTGCCTCCCGATGAACATGACGCATTCCGTTGCCTCCCCATGAACACGATGCATTCCGTTACCTCCCCATGAACACGACGACGACGCTGTTTCTCTATTCCAACCCAGCCATGTCAACGAGCCCTCGCCGTACGTATGCGCGAGTAGGCGTTCGAGACCCCGCCCGTATGTACACATACATGGCCGTATTTTATTTCTTGCACCCTGGCCGCTGTACGTACGCGTACATGCTACATGCGCGCCTCTACTACGACACGTGCACGCCTCTACATCCACCAGTATATATGTACATACACGTTCGCGACCAGAATGACAATGCTACATATGCTTCGACCATGTGGGTCCCGACTGTCAGGCACTTCCTTGCGTGTGAAGATGTAGCTGGTGGGTGCCAGCAGTCAGGGGGGCGAATCATTTTTTTTGCCCGGGCGCACTTCCTTGCGTGCGAAGGTGTAGCTTGTAGGCCCCAGTAGTCAGGGGGAAACATTTTTTCACGAAATACAATGGCCTGTCCGGTGGGTCCTCGATGTCAGGTGGAGAAATAATTATTTTGCGCGTAATAAGGAGACACTTCCTTGCTGCGGCCATGGACCCAGCTGTCTGCGTCTCCACGCACAGTACTCTTCCGATGGAAGTCGGTCGTTGACCACATTGACCACGCCACGCCGAGAGCACCACGGCGGTGGACAACGGCGAGGCGTAGGAAGGGGACGACACAAAGGCAGCGAAGACTTGGCAGTTGTTTCCCACGCGGAGGAGAGTATGACTGTACGAGGGTTTACTGGTTCATCTGCCGTTGCCGGAGAATAACAACAGGTGTGGGTGAGTAGAGGGATGGCTAGGCCAGCGATGGGAGTATGGTGGGGCGGTGAGGCCTGCGCGGCAGCACAGCCGACCGCGGGGAGGAGGGAGCAGGTAGTCCCGCCGGCGCTTGTTTGAGCGGCTGGAGCAGGAAGAGCAGAGATTGAAGAAGCAGGACGGCCGTTGGATGGACATCCAACAGTTAATGCTTGTGCGTCAACCTTTTTTTAGGAAAGCCTCAAATCTGTGGAAAACAGCATACAACTCATCTGCCATTATTTCTAATAATTTATAGCCCTTTTGCTAATTCTTAAGGTCTTTTTGGAGCCCATATTCTTTTTTTAGCATTACATCCCATATTGTGGCCATGGTTAAAAAATTATACGAAATTTTGCATATTTCGGTGCAGTCCGAACTGTTTTTAATCCTGAAATTTCGACTCACATTCAAACTGATTTTAAAAATAAATGTATATCAATATAAAATCCAACAAATTCTCCACACATAAAAATTAATGTAATTTAAAATCTTGAAATGAAAAAAAGATATTTGAAACTAATTGCCGGTTTGATGTGTTTTAAAAATGCACAACCCATTTCTCATTACTGATGGGCCATTTTCTCGGTCAGCCGAATGAAAGCTCTCCTCGTCTTGAAAGATTTGCAGCCCAACAGGCCTGACAAAGCGACTTGGCAAATCACAAAAAAACTTGGCTGTGGCCGTGGACCCAGCTGTGAGCCTCTCCACGTACAGTACTCTTCCGATGGAAGTTGTTCCTTGACCATGTTGACCACGCTACGCGGAGAGCACCACGGCGGTGGACGACGGAGGCCTAGGAAGGGGACGACGCGGAGCCGGTGAAGACGCGGCAGTGGAAGCCCGCGCGGAGAGGAGTACGAGGGTTCACTAGTTCGGATGCGGTGTGAGGCTGCCGTCGCCGCAGGGCCTGGCCAGCGGTGGGAATAGTAGGGGGCGGTGAGGCCTCTGCAGCAGCACAGCCGGCCACGGGAGGCAGGAGCATGTGGCACGACCGGCGCTGCTTTGGGTGGCTGGAGCAAGAAGACCAGAGGTTGAAGAAGCACTACGTCCATTGGATGGACATCGTACGGTCACTGGAGCTAGAATCGTTCATATTGACTAAGTTGACAAAGCCCTTTGTCCCCATCAACTTAGTAGGCCCACAAGTCAGCCTCCCACCAAGGTGGGTCCCAGCTAGCCGGGCGAGTATTCATTTTTTATGCGTAATAAGGAGGCACTTCCGGTGGGTCCGAGCTAACAGCGGGGGGAACATTTTTGTCGCGAAATACGGTGGCCTGTCTGGTGGGTCCCAGCAGTCAGGGGGAAATGATTTTTTTCACAAAGTACTGGTGGCCTGTCCGTTGGGTCCCCGCTGTCAGGTGGAGGAATAATTATTTTCTGCGTAATAAGGAGGCACTTCCTTGCGGCTGCCGTGGACCTTGCTGTCAGCCTCTCCACGTAGAGTACTCTTCCGATGGAAGTCGGTCGTTGACCACATTGACAACACCGTGCCGAGAGCACCACGGCGATGGATGACGGCGAGGCCTAGGAAGGGGACGACATGGAGCCGGCAAGACGCGGCAGTGGATGCCCACGCAGAGAGGAGTACGTGCGTTCACTGGTTCGGCTGCGATGTGAGGCTGCCGTCGCCGCAGAATAAGAGGGGGTGTGGGTGAGTGGAGGGATGGCCTGGCCAGTGGTGGGAGTAGTATGGGGGTAGTGAGGCCTCCGCGGTAGCACAGCCGGCCACGGGAGGCAGGAGCAGGCGGCACGACCGGCGCTGCAATGGGCGGCTGGGCCGTTGGATGGACATCGTACGGTCACTGAAGCTAGAATCGTTTATATTGACTAAGTTGACAAAGCCCTTGGTACGCTCCACCTTAGTAGGCCCACAGGTCAGCCTCCGAAACAGTGCGCCCCAGATGTCAGGGGGAGGAATCATTTTTTGGGCGGCCGAAGCTAAGAATATCCGAGATTGAAGAAGAAGCACGACATCCGTTGGATAGACATCCAACGGCCACTGCTGCTAGAACCGTGTGTTGACTATAATAAGTTGACAAAGCCTTGCATACACGTCAACTTATTTTTTTAGGGGACGCGCCACTTAGTAGGCCCACAAGTGTGTGGCAGAGAACTTATAGCCCATTTGCGTTTTGTAAGAATGTACAACCCATTTTTGAATTCTAATGGAATTTACAACAGCCCATTTACAATTTGTTAAAAGTATAACCCATTTTCTAGCTAGGACAACGATTAATAATTTCAACCAACCGTTGAAGAGAGAATTCAATAAAATTTCCCACATTTTGATGGGATCCGAAATATTTTTATCCCGAAATTTCTAGTTAGATTAAATATAAATTTGTATTACGTAAAAATCAACGAAACATTGCGCGCGCAACAATGAAAATTTAAGATTTTCAAAATCCATAAATAATATTTTATAAACTAATTTCGTATTTGGTGCCTTTTTTTATAGTTACTGCCCGGTTTTTATAATTACATGCCATTTATTTTTTTAAAGCCCATTTTCCTATTAAGCCTAATGCATCCCTCCTAGGAAAGATTTGCAGCCCTGCGGGGCGGAGAATAACAAGTTGACCTTGCCTGGGTATTCCTCAAAAAGACGTATATCTTGAAAAAAATAGTATCTAGGCTGGATATCTGGCCTGGGCTAGACGGGCCACAACCCGCCCAGTTAATACCCTGCTCTCCTCTGAACAACAACAAAATCATCGCCAAGAAAAACTCTGCAGTGCTCACGCCTCAAAAACAGAAATACTGCTCGAGCTGCTTGGTCCCAGCTGTCGGCCGCACCTTGTGCAATTCTCTCGTTTATATTGACTACATAGGTTGACAATGGTGTGGGACCGTGATGTTAGGAAACCAGGAGAAAGCAAAAAAAATATAGTTGTACATAATAAGGAGGCACTTGCGTACGTACGACTATGTCCCTAGTGGGTCCCTACTGTCATCCAGTCAAAATAAAGTCATCTCCTGAATCCTCATTTTCGTTGACGATGTTAACAATGCTCGGTGCCACGGCGAGCGCAACAACTCGAAGGACAATGGAGAGGGCCTCGCGGGCCCTACGGATGGTCTGATACAGCGCCCGCTGCTCATTCAGGAAGCCATGATCATCGGACACCTATGAGCACCTTCGAGAAACTAAGACGGCATGAAACAGTAAGGCCGTGCTTGGGATCTCTAGTTTATTTCAAACCTGTATTAACATACAAGTGTAATTTACTCGTCATTGGAAACAACGCGTAAAATACAGGCGTAATGAAACCGAGGGCCCGAGGTCTGTAAGTAAAACCGGCGGGTTACACGTGTAATTTGGGAGACCAGTGTATATTTTACGAGCACTGCTATATGGACGACATTACCAGACGATACATGCACGACGTGCGTATCATGCCATCCATGGGCAAGGCTAAAACAACAGCTAGCTGCTGGATTAGCAATCGTCCGAGTGTCATTCAACATTTTTATCGTGTGTGAAGTACTTCCGATATTTTACTAGTCGAAATCGACCAACCAAGAGCCTTCGCCCGAGACCATCTGCTTTAATTTACAAGCGTCAGTTTTACAAGCGGTTTTGGTTGGAAAACGATGATCCAATCACGGCCTAATATCATGAGTTGGTTGGAAGATCATATGGTTTCACGTCTAACATACCCGACTTGTCGTATAGGATATGAATGAAACATCAGACGATGAACTTCTTAAGCACGGAAACAACAGAAGAGGATGATCTTCTTAACAAGCAAATCACTGGCATTAGATCGACATGCAAAACAATATGAAGCATTACTCTCAGGAGGCACGGTGAACAGCTCGTGCTGCCGCATGCCATAACATTCCAAGCTCAACTTTGCAATCAAACACAAGGCCTGGCATTACATAGACAATATTCAAAACAAACTCTTAACACAAGAATATCTCAGCAGAGTAACTATTTACTTCTAAACTGAACACATGAATAGGAAAAACACTCGACGCTGCTCACAGCAAGTGCGTCCCACTCAAAAATATCAAATGCATGTCTTCTGGCTAACATCAATGAGCAAATTTTGACAAGGTTTTCCAATTCCAATATATTAAACTAACGTCTTCTTGCTAACATCAATGATTAAACTTTAACAAGCTTTTCCCATTCAAAATATGTAATGCCTATGATCGTGGAGTCCTGTCGTAGCTTCTTGTACTTGTTTGGGCACTTTTTGCCCAGGGCACTCCACGTGTTGTTAAATTGCCAATGGTCTCTGCAGACTAGTCATGTCACCGGTGTCTAATAATACTCTGTAAAGCTTCTCGGTCATTCCTTCTGTAATGTAGCGCAAACAGTGACTGCTTCTTTCTGCAAAGTGGAACGACCAACTGGACCCAGTAATGCAGCAGTTTGCCTTGGACACATTGGCTCCTTTTGTGTAGTTCAACTAAAATCGAAGTCGGAATAAAACCGAGCTTTAATTTTGATATCCCTGTAAGCAACAATAGGTATAAGGGAAACAATTACTGAGAAATAATGGTTGATGACTTGTACTCCCAGAATAAAAGCATCTACTGATCTACTTTATCTTAATGGGAAACAAAGCAGGAGAGTAGCAATTCTCCATCAGTGTGATTCATTCATATTGACTGAGACATTATCTTAACAATGCCTTGTTTCAACATGTATAAAGAACGACAAAGCAGAAAAGTACCATTCCTAAAACAATGCAACTGATTCATTTTAACAGAGACATTATCTTAACAATACCTTGGTTAAACATGTAGAAAGAACTACAAAGCAGGATAGTACCATTCCTAACAAGTGTTGCAGTTTTGAACTAAGATTCAGTAGTTAATTAATTCTGAGAGTGGCATTGCTTAATTTTACCAGCGGCATTAGATTAACGAAAAGCATAAACAGTTCCAGGGGAGAGTGGGCGCAACAATAGTATGTGCTTCCATCTACTTATAAAGGGGGTGATGCAGAGTTTGTTGTAACAAAGCAACAAGCATCATGTCTGGGTTGGTCCCATTTTTGTTCACTACTTAATGGGAAAAGACATCAATACAATAGCTTCAATTCAACATTTATTTAAAACAGTACCAATACAAGTAGCACAACATCTCAAAGCACACTGCACAATCATGTGGATGAAGGCCTGTACTGACCTTTCATAAGACGGACAAGATAAAATACGAATCTGCCAACACGAATAGGAAATCCAATCTCGTTTTGTGCAGTTGCACTAAAATCAAGCAAAGTGTTTCGCGTAGTGAAGCAAAATGTCGCAATAGCAACAAGTTGAATAGATATCCCTGTTTAAACAGAGGCAAAAAAGGAATCAATTACTGGCTAATAAAGGAGGATGAAACATGCGGCCACAAAAATGGTAATCCTGCCAATCCCTAACAAGTGTTGCAGTTTTGAAATAAGATTCAGTAGTTAATTCTAAGACTGGCATCAATTACTGGCTTATAAAGGGGGTGATGCTGAATTTGTTGTAACAAAGCAACAAGCATCATGTCTGGGTTGGTCCCATTTTTGTTCACTACTTAATGGGAAAAGACAGCAATGCAATAGCTTCAATTCAACATTTATTTAAAACAGTACCAAAACAAGTAGCACAACATCTCAAAGCACACTGCACATCATGTGGTTGAGACCAAGATTTGAAACAACTCGCCACGAAGACTAGAAACAAATCTCGATCTCCTTTTGTGCAATTCCACCAAAATTAAGCAAAGTCACCGGTGTGACATTCAAGTTGAACTGCACAAAACACTCTTAAAACATAAGTGTTTCGAGTAGCGAAGCAAAATGTCGCAATAGCAACAAGTTGAATCGATACCCCTGTTTTAACAGAGGCAAAAAGGAAACAGTTACTTCCGATAAAGGAGGATGAAACAAACGGTGACAGAAAGAAGCATCTAACTTATCTTGGATGAAAAACAAAGTAGGACAGTAGCATTTCTAAAATGGTTGCATTGATTTTGATTAACAGAGACATTCTCTTGAAACAACATTCGTTAAAAAATGTAATTTACTTTTAACAGTGGCATTGCTTCAATTTTCCGGCGGCATTCTTCGATTAACAACAGCAAAATTGTTGTATGCGACATGCCAGCACCATGTGCGTCCACACGTATAAATGGGTGATGCAGAGTATGTAGCCAAGCAGCATATATGCGCTGGTCCCATATTTGTTCTCTTTGAACCTTCTTCCTATGTGAGGGCAGCAAATCTAGTCCTGCACAAACTACCCGACCCCCAGTTTCTTTCGCTTTTCAACAAAGAGATCGGTTCCTTACAGATGTGTGTACTGGGTTACCCCCCTTTCCCTTTTCGACCTACAAAGCGGCTGGATAGCCAGTCTATACTACTTTCCGCCCCTCCTTTCCTCATTGAACCACGTCCTAGATTCTTGCTCCAGCCCACCGCACCCTTCTTTCCTCTTTGAACCAAGACCTAGATTCAACTACAGATCGAAAAAGATCCACATGCAGCTAGAGCAACGATGGTTTCAAAGAAACTTATACCTTAGGGTCATCGGGATGTGGCAAGGCGTGCGGCGGGAGGCCAGATCTGCCCACACTACGTACGGCAGCAAGGAAGAAGGGGTCGGTGGCCCTCCCGCATAGGTGCTGGGTGAAAGAGAACAGCGCAGCCAGCAGTAGATTGCCTCCCTCGCCGAAGGCAATAGAGTGAACGCTTCACCTCCTCCCTTTCCCGGTGCGACGGGATACGAACGCCTCCTTCACCAGCTATGAGGGGGGAGAGAGAGACAAGAGGCCAACGTAGTCTTGTTTAGATCTGGTGAAGAGAGGGTGAGAGACTATGAATATAGCAAACCCTAGCAAATGAACGCTGAGCCTCCAGCGTGTAACATATATGTAGTGCGGCAAGCGTGTGGAGAGTGAAAACCCTAGCAAACAAGCGCTGAGGCTCCCGCTTATATATATACTACTGTAGTACGGACTGAGCTCCGGTGCCTTCACTGCACCTGCTTTTGGCTGTATGACAGGTGAGCCAGCCACATTTTGGGCCCACCTTCCATAAATCCAAAGGCAGGTGCACTAAGTCAATGAAGCTGCGTCCATATAGAACTCTCGTGTATACGACTAATATACAGTGGAGTGGTTTTCTTATTCTCTCCATTAAAATCGTTTTAAATTGTGTAAGTACGAAACAAAACTCTTTATTTAATGTACAGTGAAGAAAACTAGTACTACTTCCGATGAACTAACAATCCATGCCCACGCGTCCTGGTCGCACTTCCTGTCCTTCACGTGTGGTACACTACCCTCCCTTAAGTGAACAACCACACATGCGCCAAATTATCGGAAACGTGTGAGAGTGTGTACTAATAAGGAATTTTAATTTCAATTATCAGAAAGGTTTGAGAGTATTACAAAGTTTGACTTCAGTCAAATCTAATATGTGGAGTAAATCAAAATGGAGGGCTACTATGTCCATCCAGGTTTTTAGTCCACACCATTTTTTAAATCAAAGTTAATAGCTAGACAAATAAAATTACAGGTGAGCTAGAGACAAAGTTGTGAGAAGGCTTAGAAATCAATACAAAACTTATGCTCTCAATACCAATGGCGATCCTTCTTCGAGGAAACATCTGGTTCATAGCCAATTGTGTGATAAAATTGCACCAACGTGAAAGACGACTGCGTCTCCAACACAACCAAGGTGAACTGACGAAGGATATCATCTTTGTGCGTAAGAAGCAAAGAGCACTAATTGAAGACATCTTGTTTTTCATTGAAAATCCATCAGCTTCACCAGCCGACGCAACCATGAGGCGCAACCATGAGCATCGATAGGTCATCATGGTGATGCATCATCCATTTGGCATCAAGTTTGGGTGAGGCACCTATGAAGTTCAACAAATCCTCACTATGGTCTGTTTCTTCTCAGTAATCAAGGTCGAGGAAGGAAGAACCACGTGGCAAAGGACAGTGAGGCGGAACAACAATGGCTATCCAATTTTGTGCAGTTCCAGTAAAATTGAGGAAGACATGCCGGGCTATGGAGACACGCATCGCTGTTTCCAAAAATATAAAAAAGGGTTAGCAACGACATGTCAATTGTCAATAAGAATTAATGAAAAGTACACCAACAAACAGAAGCATCATAATTATCTTGATGGGAACTAAACTAGGATACCCGAGAAAAAAAAGCATTTCTTCATTTAACCAGTGATAGTACTACCACCGTATGGACGATGACCGCACAACCACCATGTACTTTTTGTCGAAACAACTTGTATACCTCCACCGAGGCATAAATCAGGACAACTTTTCGAGTGGCATTTCCTCTATAATAGTACTAGTAGGTGATGTTGGACCAGCCGACGAACCCTAGCTACTATGCATGGGGAGCTGGGGAGTAGTCGCATAGAAGAAAACCCGCACGCAACAACCTGGGGAGCTGGACCAGTACAAGAAGTTATACCTCAGGTGGGCGAGATGTCGTTTAGTCGGGCGGGCGGGATCTACCCACACGACGGCAGCGAACAAGGGCGCGGAGGATCTTCGTCCACGCCAGCGCCGACTCCTAGAGGACGGTGCGCATCGGCTTCCTCCGTCGCCGACGGAGACAATGACAAAGTCAACGCTGCACCTCCTCACCTCCTGCAGCGGACGGGATTCGGCCGGATCTGTGACCACCAGTGAGGAGAGAGATAGAGTGGACACTGTCATCTTGTTTTGATATGGAGAGGGTGAGAGAGCGAGACACGAGAAACTCTATCAAACAAGAGGCCATAATGGAGTAAAAAAATCTCTCCATAGCAGTGGTTTTAAATAGAATACGCGCGTTCCTGGAAAAAAAGAAACGAAAACTGGCGGACAATTTTTTAAGGGTCTGTCTAGGACACATCTAGATGTGACATAGTTATGTCACATCTAAGTTGATGTCCACTCTGTTTGTGGTCTATTTTTTCCTAGTTTTTTGTTTCTTGTTGCTACATTATATACTTGTGGGAGCTTAGATGTGATATCCTTAAATAACATCTAGATGTGAATTAGACAAACTGATTTTCTAACGTACCAAGAAAGAAAACTCGATCAAAAACACGCCCTCGCTTCTAGGTCGCGAGAGTGGTCGTGCACACACACATAGACATAGACATGCATATCCGTGTTTACGTAAAATTCCATTTCCATCTCCATCTCCAATCATATTTGTCCAACTGGCACATTATTTATGTTACTAATTATATACGCAGCAATATTAACGTACATCATCTCTTATTTGCGCACGTCTGGACCGCTGCCACGGCCGGTCCTGACCAACCCGAACCCTCTTCATCACCCGCGCATGGTTCCCGCCCGAAACGGTCAGTGCCGCATTCATGCCCGGCCAGAGCAGACGCGACCTCTCACTAGCGCCGGCATTGAAGCGGCGCGCCGGTCGAGAGAGCATCCCCCGCGCTTCTTCCGGGTGCACGCGGCTGCTCCGCGTTCAAAGGTCGCAATAGCCGGCTACAACATGCATGTGAAAAGTTCTTGGGAGTCCGTGCTACAGCTAGCTGTCCTCCCCCAACTCGTCAATCTCTTCTAGTAGTGCTAGTACTCCATGGCGCGATCCATCGACAAGCAGGCGGGAAAGTTATCGTATACTCGTTTTGCGGTGAGTGGCATGCCGAGCGACCATGTGGGGTCGAGCCATGGAGGAGGGCGAGACACGAACATGACAGACGTGATTTAAATGTTGGTTTTGATGGATGGCGCGATCCAATTGGTTTCTCTCCGTTTCCATTTTTTCACCGGAAAAACGGAAACTTTCCACTCCATTTTCATTCCTATTCCAAGGTTGCCCCGTTACAACATTCCATCAAATACAAAGGAAAACTAACACGCATGCTGATGCATCTCAATGATTCACAGATCATAGCCAATATTTACTTCACAACTAAAGAAAAAAGTTGTGAGAGCGTGTATGAAAGAAAAACTACTGATGGGGTCACTACGACTTAAACCCTAAACCCTAAACATGATTTAATTTCCTGGCCAGGTAGAACCTGTCAAAGGAAAGACGGCTGGCACCCTCGGATCATACGATGCTTTTGTGCAGTTCCACTAAAATCGACCTGAGCATCCCTGATGGCAAAGATATTGAAGAAGTGTGATTAGAATAATAGTACTGGCACTAGTTCATGAGACATAAACTCATCACAAGTAGAATCCGGTACAAGTAGATAAAGATCGACATGGAGATGGAGCTACGGCAGTGGAGCAAGCCGGCTCCAAAAGGAAGATGGATGTACCTGGGACATCGGGCTGTAGCTAGAAGGGCGGTTGGGACGCGGCATCGGCTCATACCTCGGTGAGCCCCGATTGGGACGCACGGACTATGGGTTTTCTCCCTCGTCGATGTCGACCGCGTCTACGCAGAACATTGTTCCCTTCCCCCAGTTGCGGGATCAGGCCCGTCGTTCTATGCTTGTGAAGAGAGAAACCTAAGCAAGCAGGCTTGTAGCTTAGGCTCCTGCTAGTGTATATATAGTGGTTTTCTTTTTCTCTCCATTTCAACCATTTTATATTGCGTACGTGTCATTCAAGAGTGAAATGATGGTTGCTTCTTCCGACTAACTTACTGTGTGATTTGACTGCTCCTTAGTGGCCCCTACACGTACTCCCCCTACGTGTATGCAATAGTCACATGTACAAATGGACGCAAAAATGCGTGCGACGCCCTAATGCATGCATGTCCGAGAACACGACGGAACACACATGGTCAAGCTAAAGTGCTCGTCCTAAGAATGCTTATATATGAATAAAGCTCTATCATTTACCCGCAAAAAAGATTAAGCCATATTAACCGGAAAGGAGGGAGTATGGACTAGCACTACCTTTTGGTGTGTCCCGTCAACTCGCAGAACGAGGAGAAGCTTGGAGGACAAGGTGAAGCTCGCTTACGCCTTTTGACTAATGCAACCTACCCTCGGTGGACATGCATCAGTCCATTCGGTGTCATATTGTCAGAGGCATACACTGTAGTACCCAACATGCGGAGTACCATCATTGTTCGACTTCATGAAGAGGCAAAGAGCCAAGCGCAGTAGTACGAGTAGTACTACTACTAGAACCACATGGTGGAGTGTCTGTAGTCTTATTTTTTATCTCTGATAAAGTACACGTTTATTCCGGAGAAGGGAGGAAAACGGCAGCCCAACATGTAATGAATGATATCGATCAACCAACCATGCTCGAAAATATCTTGGCCTCCGTGCGAGCCCGTCTGTGTGTTCTCGCTCCTCGTCTCTCTCAAGGAATGGCGGGTTGGCTCTTTTCCTTCAATTGAGATCGGTTTGCTCACACTCCTGTCCCACATGTCAGTGATATGCCAAGAGGAGGTGCGTTGACCGACTGGCCATACACGGAGTTGGTTTTGCACCTTCATACTACTCCCTCCGTCACAGTTTACAGGGGGCGCTTCATTATGATGCATTTCTCTCAATGCATTTCCACCACCAGAGAGACTTTAGACACGTTTGGTTTAATGCTCAATTAATTAGGGCATGGTAACCGCAATCAAGTCCACAATTTTCTCTCCATGTACTGTACTACTATGGAGTGGAGTAAGTGCATGCATGTGTGTACCCGGGGTGGAAGCACTGCATGCATGTGTGTATGCATTATTCCCTCTAGTAATAGACGCCGTGCTATAACTACCAATGCTATTTTTCAGGCGGATCGCTAGTCGCCTTGGTCCCACAGATTTTTTTCTTTTTTCTGAAGCGCGCTGTATAAACAGTGACGGATGGAGTAGTATGAGCGGATTCAAAGAAGAGCATATTGATGGTGCTTCTTCAGAGCAACTTACAGTGGGAAAGGTGGGGCTTATGATTTGACTGCTCATTACTCACTATTAATGCGGCACAACGACCTGGCTGAGTCTCCCATGCGGTTGTGCACTACCCCCTCGGTTCTTAAATATACTCCGTAGTATTTGTCTTTCTAGAGATTTCAACGAGTGACTACTCAAATATTTGTCTTTTTAGAGATTTCAAATGGACTGGCACATAAGGATGTATATAGACATATTTTAGAGTGTAGATTCACTCATTTTTCTTCGTATGTAGTCACTTGTTGAAATCTCTAGAAAGACGAATAGAATATTTAGGAACGGAGGGAGTACACATACGAAGCAAAATGAGTGAATCTACACTCTAAAATATGCCCATTTGAAATTTGTAAAAAGACAAATATTTAGGAACGAAGGAGTATAATTTTGTGCATGGCACATGGACCCAGATGATGAAGAGGCTTCTGACAATGCTATCAAGCTTCCATCATTTGTTTACATAATAGACGTACTATAAAAATAATTTTCCAGCAACATGAAATTGTACAATGGTGTGAGCTTTCAGCTTTTGTTTCGCGTGTCTTGCCATCGATGCTCTTTCGGAAACAATAAAAAACTAACTTCCTTGCTAATGCATGTCAATTATTAGCATATCAGAGCTAATAATTACATCACAACTGAAGATAGAGTTGTGAGAAGGTGTTAAATTAAAATTGATCCATGCTTTCATTGGCAGCAACGTCCCCCCAACTCTGTCTAAATCAACAAGGCATGTTGGGAAAAAAGTAGCTGTCTGGAGCATGCAACATTCCGATCATTTTGTGCAGTTCCACTAAAATAGAGCTGAGCGTACCTATTCCAAAGATATTAAGTGTGATTACGATAATAGAGGACTGCTGATGAAACAATAAACACACAAATAGAAGCCGGTCACCTTTGCAACCTCTCTTAAGACTAACTAGTTGGAGAAGATTAGGCTCGGAGTTGGATGAGGAGGATAGAGCAAAACCAATCTCCCTTTGTGCAGTCGCACTGAAATGTAGAGACCTTGCCCGTGTGACATTTTAGTACAACTGCACAAAATACTTAAGAAAAAATGATTTGTGCAGTTCACCAAAAGGTCGCAATAGCAACGAGGTGAAATGGATAGCCCTGTTTGCAAAAAAGAGGTAGAAAGGAAACAATTACTGGCCAATAATAGTTGATGACACATGTGATGACAAAAAAGAAGCATATTCCTTGTGCTAAGGGAAGATAACAACATGGTTGTGTTTGTATAAAATGGTGTGAGGACGAGAATGCAGTATGGAAAGTACGCCGAACGAGCTACGTTTTGGGCAAAGAACTATGGAAGATCCACATGCAGCGACGTGGGAAGACGGGCAGTGGAGCAAGGATGGAGGGGATACTTGGAGGTCGTCAGTATGTAACTAGGTGAGCGGCGGCGGGCGGAATCTGCGAGCAGGTGGCGTAGGCCCTGCCGCGCTGGAGCTTGGTCAGAGAGAACGACATGTACCGCAGATCGGGACGTGTTGCCTCGGCGCCGTCGAACGGAGAAATGATGTACTTCCTCCCTTTCCCCCGGCAGACGGGATGCGGCCGGATCAGTGACCAACGGTGAGAGAGAGAGAGGCCACCGCACTCCCTTTCCCCCGGCGGACGGGATGCGGCCGGCTCAGTGACCAACGGTGAGAGAGAGAGAGGCCACCGCAGCCTTGTGTGAGATACTCTGAAGAGTGACAAACTAGGCAGGCAGGCTCCATTGTATATAGTGAGCGGACTACCTTTTTCTCCATAAAAATCATTTTATATTCTGTGTATGTGCCATTGAGCGCTATAACTTTATTTAAAAATAACGCGGCAACACGTCAAGTCAAACTTTGTTTCGTGCACGCGTGCTACACGACCTCCCTAGGTAAACAACCGCTATAGGCGTTCAAATTAGCACATGGGCTGCCATTTGGTAAAGAAATGAGCTCCACCGTGTACCCGCGCGGGTGTGGCTGGGCACGAAGCGTGAGTACGTGCACGATGCACCTATTCTCTTCTTGTATACGTACACCACCTACGTGGGGTTGTGTGAGAGAGATACAAACCTAGAGAGATATAGTGTGCGGGTTCTTGAGAGTTTTTTTTGGGGGGACATATGCAATGTGTGTGAAATAGAGTCCTGGTATAACATATATATAGAGGGGGCGATCCACGAGAAGAGACTGGAGGTATCATCGGCTTGAGGTGTCCATAGAATCGAAGAGAGGGATGATGTGTGTGTGTGTGCGCGCGCGATCGATAAAGAGTGCCATCGAATTTGTGTGTGCCCATGTCAAAGATATAGAGTGGCTGGCCTACTGGAACGTGAGATGGGACATGTGCAGTTTGTCTCTGTGGCATGGATACCTACCTGCAGCGCTCGACTATCGGTGTGTGGTGGGGGAAGAGGGAGGCCCAATTAACTATAGAGGTACAACGGCTGGTATATGTGTGGAGGAGGAGACATGCCTACCTCATGTATTAAGGAGATCGATCTTCCTCATGTATTAAGGGAGATCGATCGACATCCATGCATATGTGCAGGAGAGGAATAAGGTTGGGAGAGAGACAGAGCTAGAGTGTTGGAGGGGGTGGTAGTGGAGTTGCTTCTAACAAATGGTGGGATAGGCTTGCTAGACAAAAAGAGGGCACGCCCGCAATATCAATAAGAGAGGATATGGTTGCTTGTTGTCTGTGCGCGTGCGTGTGAGAGACGGGTTAGGAGGCATGCACGAATGATAAGGGGGGATGATGTGGCTGTGGTAAGCAGACGTAACTGCATAGGAAGATCAATCGCCCTTTGTTAGAGAAAGGAGAGACATAACTTGTGAGGTACGTCAATCGATGGGGGGGGGGTAGTTAAAGTCGATCTAGGTATATGTTAGGAGATCGATCGGTATACATGCATGTGTGTATTAGAAGCAAATGAGGCACGAGGAGAAGGATAGAGAGAGAGGGATGCATGTAGGAGGTGGTACGAGAGGCATACTATATCGAGGGGGGAGGAGTGTGCGAGTACGAGAACGATGAAAAGAGTGGTGGGAGTGAGGCATGGACGGTGACAAGAGAAGAGGGGAAGCTTGTGTTTGTACTAGGCACACCTGGCTAGAGAGGCATATCGATCGATGTGTGTCATAAAGAAGGAGCTGGGGGGCCTACACACACCGTGGGTGAACGACCTAAAGTGAAAAGACGAATTTTCACGATGGAGCTAGAGAATGCTGAGGGAGGGTGAGAGGGATGCGGGCGTGTGCATGCACAAGAGAAAGTTAGCGCTAGCTACAAAGATAAGAGGGTTGTGTGGGTGTAAAAGACGAATAGAGATCATATATACTTCATTATAAAAAGCGAATTCAAATATTTGAAGAATTTATCATAGTGTTTCAAACCGGCGCATGTGTGAATATATATAATGGTGATACACATGGTGTGGTAATGAACATGCTATACTGCATTTAATATATTTTATCTCTACTCTTATAAAAAACAGAGTTGTTGATGATGGTGTGCCTGCCATCCTGCATTATATGCCGTTTGATTTATATCTGGCAGGTAGCAAGGAAACTATGATGGTTGAAGTTGGCAACAATCATGATTGTAGATTCTTATTGAAATAGAGAAACAAATTCAAATTTAGTTCGAATTGCAGCGGTAGTATAGACATTTGGAATGCACTAAAATGTTGGTATGAGTAGGTTACATGCATTATATAGCAAGCAAAAAAAAATTAATCGGACATAACATGGATTCATACTCCCTCCTTCCATCTATATAGGGCGTAATGAGATTTTTAAGACCGCCTATGACTATTGACAAGATTAATAGTACATGACATGCACAATGTGAAAATTATATCATTGAAAGAACCTTTCATAGACGAATTTAACGGTGTGCTTTGTGTAAGTTGCATGTCATATATCATTGCTCTAATATTTGGTCAAAGTTAGCATCAAAAAACGCATTAGGCCCTATATAGATGGAAGGAGGGAGTAGCTTTGAATAGCATTTGTAAAGTAAAACTGTAACATCCCAAAATTCTAAATTTCAGAATGTTATAATAAATAGAGAGATTTGATTGATTGTTTGATTGACTGTGTGAAAGTGAGTGAATTCAAAACTTTTTTAAAGTTAAATGAGAGGGAATAAAAGGACTTTCCCAAACTTTCATCTTTGCTTTTGTAACGCGCACGATTCAATCGTACACTAGTCATACACGCAAACGTGTACGATCAAGATCAGGGACTCACAGGAAGATATCACAACACAACTCTACAAATAAAATAAGTCATACAAGCATCATATTACAAGCCAGGGGCCTCGAGGGCTCTAATACAAGAGCTCGATCATAGACGAGTCAGCGGAAGCAACAATATCTGAGTACAGACATAAGTTAAACAAGTTTGCCTTAAGAAGGCTAGCACAAACTGGGAAACAGATCGAAAGAGGCGCAGGCCTCCTGCCTGGGATCCTCCTAAACTACTCCTGGTCGTCGTCAGCGGGCAGCACGTAGTAGTACGCACCTCCGGTGTAGTAGGAGTCGTCGTCGAAGGTGGCGTCTGGCTCCTAGGCTCCAACATCTGGTTGCGGCAACCAGGTAGAAGGGATAGGGGGAAAGAGGGAGAAAGCAACCGTGAGTACTCATCCAAAGTACTCACAAGGAAGGAGCTATACTACATATGTATGCATTGGTATCAACTGGAATAAGGCTATTATATGTGGACTGAACTGCAGAAAGCCGGGATAAGGGGGGATAGCTAGTCCTTTCGAAGACTACGCTTCTGGCAGCCTCCGTCTTGGAACATGTAGAAGAGAGTAGACTGAAGTCCTCCAAGTAGCATCGCATAGCATAATCCTACCCGGCGATCCTCTCCTCGTCGCCCTGTTAGAGAGCGATCGCCGGTTGTATATGGCACTTGGAAGGGTGTGTTTTATTAAGTATCCGGTTCTAATTGTCATAAGGTCAAGGTACAACTCCAAGTCGTCCTGTTACCGAAGATCACGGCTATTCGAATAGATTAACTTCCCTGCAGGGGTGCACCACATATCCCAACACGCTCGATCCCATTTGGCCGGACACACTTTCCTGGGTCATGCCCGGCCTCGGAAGATCACCATGTCGCAGCCCTACCTAGGCACAACAGAGAGGTCAGCACGCTGGTCTAAATCCTATGGCGCAGGGGTCTGGGCCCATTGCCCATTGCACACCTGCACGTTGCGTACGCGGCCGGAAGCAGAACTAGCCCCCTTAATACAAGAGCAGGCTTACGGTCTAATCCGGCGCGCGCCACTCAGTCGCTGATGTCACGAAGGCTTCGGCTGATACCACGACGTCGAGTGCCCATAACTATCCCCGCGTAGATGGTTAGTGCGTATAGGTGAGTAGCTAGACTCAGTTCAAATACCAAGATCTCGTTAATCGTGTTAAGTATCCGCGAACACCGACCAGGGCCAGGCCCACCTCTCTCCTAGGTGGTCTCAACCTGCCTTGTCGCTTCGCCACAAAGATCCACACAGAGGGCCATTGGGACAAAGGTCCTTTCAGCCCCCAACCCGTGAATCACTCGCAGGTGCTCCACAAGCCGACCCGTCTTTAGTCACCACATGTATCCTGTATAAAGTATACAGTATATACCCGTGATCACCTCCCGAGTGATCACGGCCCGATAATATAGCATGGTAGACGGACAAGAATGTATGGCCACTGATGATAAACTAGCATCCTATACTAAGCATTAGGATTGTAGGTAAAGGTATCAACAGTAGTGGCAAGGACAGGCTATGCATCAGAATAGGATTAACGGAAAGCAGTAACATGTTACACTACTCTAATGCAAGCAGTAGGGAGAAGAGTAGGCGATATCTGGTGATCAAAGGGGGGCTTGCCTGGTTGCTCTGGCAAGAGAGAAGGGTCGTCAACTCCGTAGTCGTACTGGGTAGCAGCGGCGTCGGTCTCGGTGTCTAGCGGAAGAAGAGGGGGGAAGAAACAATGAATACAATGCAAACAGATGCATAACGATGCATGACAAGACAAGTAACGGTGCTAGGGGTACCCTAACGCGGTATGAGGTGATACCGGTGAAGGGGGGAAACATCCGGGAAGGCATCCCCGATGTTTCGCGTTTTCGGGCAGAGGAGCTGGAGGGGGAAAGTTACGAGTTCTATAGGTTAGGGAGGTGTGGAGGACGAACGGGTTGCGTATCCGGAATTGTCTCGTCGTTCTGAGCAACTTTCATGTACAAAGTATTTTCATCCGAGTTACGGATTAAAAGATATGATTTTCTAAAGATTTAAATCATTTTCTAATTTTAATTATATATTTAATTCCAACATTATCCAAAATAGTGTGTGATGACGTAGGCATGACATCAGAGTGATGTCAGCAGGTCAATTGGTCGGTTGACCAGTCAAACCAGATAGGTGGGTCCAGTGGGACCCACATGTCATTGTCAAGGGCCTTAACAGAGTTTTAGAACTAACTAAAATGGGTTAATTAGTGGGTGGCCCCAGCAGTCAGTGTCTAATTAGGTTTTAGTTAATTAACTTAATTAATTAGTAGTTTATATATTTGTTTTTATTTGTTTTATGGCATGGGGCCCGCATGTCAGTGGCAGTAGCTGCCACGTCAGCGAAGTTGACTTGGTCAACGTGGCCAGTTGGGGCCCCCAGGCCCACAGGCAGCAACCCAAGGGTGGGGCCCGCCTAGCCACGTCGGCGGACGGTGCCGGAGCGACTCCGGCGACCCAACAAAGGCGGCCCCTCGCCGGAGTTGGCGGGAATCGCGCTACGGGGCACCAAATCGGGCGCGGCCAGGCTCTCTGGAACGGCCTCTTCGCGCCGCGTCCGATGGAGGGGAGCACGACGGCGGGGGTGGCCGGAATGGTCGCCGGCGACGAGCGCGGCGGGCTGTTGTTCGGGCGCGGACGAAGACGGCGACGCAGCGCGCTTCAGGGCGAGCGGGAAGGCTAGGGTGGAGCTGCGCGACGCGCTGAGCACAAAGGGCTCGGCCCCGTGACCATTTGGTCACCCGAAGGGCGCCGGCGACGCGCGCAGGCGGCGGCGTAGTCGGGAGCTCGAGGAGAGTGGAGCTGGGGCGAGCTAGCGAAGAAATGGAGAGGTTGGGGAGGATCTACGCGGCATGAGGAGCGTAACCGACACGAGCCCGTGACCATTTGGTCACCGGAGACTCGTCGGCGACGGGGTCCGCGGTGGAGCGCTCGAGTGCTTCGGCGATAGCTAGCTAGGGCGTGCGAGGGAGCTAACGGAGATGGGCGGGAGATGGGGAGCTCACCGTGCGGCACGCAAGACGGCCCTTGGGAGTTTAGTAGCCGGAGAGTCGATGGCGCTCGCTGGAGATGCGTCAGGGATCCGAGGAAGAAGACGAGGTTGGGGCAGTGTTCGATGGTGCTCGGCGTCCTGCGTCTTGACGTGGAGGCGTCGTCGATGGAGGCGGAGCGAGCGGACTTGTCGGAAGGGCTTGGAGGTCGCGGTGGCCGCGAGTACTACGGCGGCGAGGCCATGGCGGCGCTCGGTTGCGGTGGGGAACGAGGGGGCGAGGTGCGGTGGCTCTGGAGGGGAGTGGGAGGCGCAAGAACCGAGGCAAGCATGGGGGTGAGTGGGAGGAGAGACCGAGGGGGCACGGCGTGGCGACCTTATCCCCTCGTCGTCGCCGGCGAGAGGGTGCGGCGGGGACGCGCCCCTGTTCCGACCCGGGTCGGGGGAACAGGGAAGGGAGGCGGGCCGGTTCGGCCGGATGGGCCAGGTGGGTTAGCTGGGCCAGATGGCCCAGGGGGGTTTGGGGGGTTTTCCTTTCTCTTTCTTTCTTTCTTTTCTTTATTTTTTCTTTTCTGTTTTATTTCATTTTAAAGTATTTAGTCTTTTACTAAAAATGTGTTTTCTGCACCATAATTACCTTTGTAATATTTGGTGTCCACCGAACCTTTTTGTTTCAATTTTGAAAACTTTTATTATCGACTTTAATTTTAAGTTTGAATTTGACGCGGTTTTTCGAATTATCTCGAGATTAGTAACAGTAATCGCAGATGACATGGCATCATTAGGAGAGTTTTACTGTAGCTTGATTACCCAGGCGTTACAGCTTTCTGATCTCCATGAATTCAAATTCTTTTCAAAGGCAAAACCCTTGAGCGAAGATGATATGATTTCTTCCATTTAATTAAATGAAAGGGTATTTGAAAATATTTGAATTTCATTTGGAAATATTTCAATTCTAAAACTTCATGCAACTCAATGATTTTCACGAGAGAAGATAAAATGACTTTTTCAAAACATATGAAATATGAGTTGGGAGTTTAAAAGGATCAAATTCAAGGTCCTTTTGAAATTATTTTTCTGTTCAGAGTTATTTGGGTTTTATTCAAATTATTTTTTCTCCAAAAATAAAATATATGGAAAATAGGGTAACATGACCCCCTACATCAGAAAATTAGAGAGAGATAAATTTGAAATCATTTTGGTATTTTAAAAATGATTTTTATTGGATTTTATTAGAGCAGTAGCACTCTTTGCTTTATTTGTATTTGTGCGGATCTTATTTGACGTTAGAAAAATGTTCACATTGTAGATAATCTTTTTCTGAAATGTTTGATATATTATATGCCTATATAATATTTTTTGTTATTATTATTTTGTTTGTCAGAGAACATGTTTTAAAAAACCTCCCACCGACTGGGCCGGCCCAGCTCCCAGCCAGGCCCAGGCCCAAGCTGCCACCGTCTTCCTCCCGTGTGCGACCGGGAGTCCTTCCGGAGTCCGGCGCCGCCACGCCGCCGGGGCACCCCTTGCCCAAGGCAGGTCTCGCCCCCGGGCCTTTATAAGGGGCCGGACCCCGACCCCTCTCGCTACTCGGGCTGTCGCCCCCTCCCGCATCTTGCCGCGACACCCCGCATCTTGCCGCCGCCGCCGTAGTGCCTCGCCATCGTGCCGCTCGCTGCTGCCGCAGCACCCCGCCGCCCGCGCCGCCGCTCGCCGCTGCCCGCGTCGCTGTTGCCCGCCGCGCCGGAGCACGCCGCCCTCGCCGGAGCCGCCGCTCCGCCGATCCAAAACCGCCGTCGCCGGTTTATTTCCTTGAACCGGTTCAAAACCGTTAACCCGGCCGGTTTTATTTATTAGGTTGGTTTTTACTTATTTAGATCGGCATATTTTCTAGGTTAATTTAATTAGTGAACGTTTGCTGTTTTAGGTTCTGGAGCGAACGGTTTTCGTTCTTTAGCTTCCCGTAGTGAAAGTTCCTTCTTTAATTCTTTCTTTTTACTTTTTTATTTTCTATCCAGGGACCTATTTGTAGTACTTCTTTTACAAATTAGTCCTTCTGTTTCAAACGACCACATCTTTTTGCTTGTTAGTCCAAATCCAACGAAACCAACGCTCAATTCTTCGTTATGATCTCCTCTATCCAATAAAAGAAGTTAAACTTGTTTTTAAAATTTTAAAATTTGAATTAGATCAGATTTAGATTCAAACTTCGTTTGATCGTAACTTGAGTTTCGTAGCTCCATTTGAGTTGATTCTTTTTGCAAGTTGAAGCTCTTGAACTAAACTTTATGATAAGGCCAAATTCAAATAATTTTGGTACTGTTAGAAATTGTTTTATGTTGCAAGAGTTATTTGATTGGTTCTGAAGTTTTCCGAATCGTCTTCTTTGATCTTTCTGATCTTTTGAGTGATTGCTTATGTGTGGTTACTATTGCTTGCCTACGATAGATTGACTGGAGTGTCATGAGTAGAACTATCAAGAGTTATGAGTGCGAATCATCTTCATCAACATTGCAGGCAAGTAACACTCTGATCATACCTCTTTACTACCCAGTTTTATTGCATTAGATCAATCCTCAAACAATTGCATGAATAGGATCTGATTAATATGTGGGTTTTGGGAAGTAGATGAGGTAGTACCTATTACCTGTTTTATTATCAAACCTTTGGGAGTTACTTCTATGTTTGCTTATGCCATGTTGTGCTAGTAGACGTGGATTGGGTGAGTGTATCCATTACAGATGTGAGATTGTTATTTAATGGTTTACTTAAGGTGGCAACTTTAATACACATCTGGGTGGATTGAGGCACCTGGGTATTCCAGCGATTGCCTGTTTTTCTTTATGGACCGCCACCCAGGATCAAAGGGATCATAAGATTATTCATGCTAGAAACTTCCGTGTGCAGTCACAAGCTACTATTTGCTCTAGCATAGTTGATTAATTCGTGCGAACTGTTATAGTGGTAGACTAGAAGATGTAGGGGAAAGTAGGTGTAACTGTCTACCCGATCATAAGGTGCTAGCGCTTCTGAAAGACTATGTCTCGGTCATCCGTTTCTCAAACACCATGTAGTGCGAGAATCCAACGGAGGAGATCGAATCTTGTGTGGAAAAGTGCGCAAACCACTGCAGAGTGTATAAACTAATCATGATTAGCCGTGTCCCCGGTTATGGACATCTTGAGTATCTGGTTCTTGGATTATCATATTGATCTCATAATATTACTTAAATAATTTGTTGGGTTATTGATGTTAATTTGGAATTGAGTTGGAGGAACCTTCTCAATATATTCAACCAACTTTGTAGTTAAATAAAATATATTCCTTTGTTGTAGGGAAAATTTGGCTTTTCGCAAAAACATTATAACCATAGAGCCTTTCCACCAGCCATATATGCATGTAGTGATAGCTATTATTCTTCATTATCATATGGTGTGAATTTGCCAGTACATTCAATGTACTGACCCTTGTGGCTGCAACGTCTCATGTTGCAGGATTATCTTACGACGAGTAAGTGATATGTTAGGGTTGCGATTTCTACACTCAACTTTGCCGTTGGTGTTGATGGGAATCCACAACCTTGTTACTTCCGCTATTTGGATTGAGGTAATAATATTTTGCGTTACTTTATACATGTGATTTACCTCTGTTATAAATCCTCGAGTACTGTGTGTGTCAGCATACCGATCCAGGGATGACACTTAAGCTCAGAGACTTGACCGTCTGAGATTGGGTCGCTACAAGATGGTATCAGACCACATGTTGACTGTAGGACGTGACCCTAGAAATTGGCAAGCCCATAGGAAAGATTTTCTCTACAACTTCATTTTCAAAAGATCTTTTACCTCTCCTCTCTTCTGAGCTTATTCAAACATTCCCTTTTAGTGAGACCATACCCCTTTCCCCTTTTGACTACTCGAAGATACAACTGATGAGAACAGTCCAAGAAGTACAAGATATCGGACAACTAAGACCATTCTGAATGAAGAGGATTTTACCATACATTATGATAATGGAAACTACAGTGGTTGAAGACTCCGAAGACTAGGAGAATTTGAAGGCTCTGAAGAATTTCCAGATTTGTATGACCTAGTAAGACTCCCCTGATGGAACTTGACATACTATGGAAGTTGTCAATACCCGAGATCAAGGTGTATCGGAGAAAGACCAGAGCATGGAGAATTAAAAACTCAAAGTTCTGTCAAGAAAACCCTAATGCAGGAGATATCAACTATGGAAGATAGCTCATGGCAATGACAAGGGCAGAAACACGGTTATCCGTGATGTCATCACCACTAATACTATGGTCATCGAGCTGAGCTAAGCATGCATTTCTTCGGAAGGATTGGATGGTAGAAGGCTGATGGAGCATCTATCAGCAAAATATGAAGTTTTAACCTTAGCCGGTGTATCACCAGGATCTGGAGTAGTACATCAAGAATTTTAAGATGGAGCTCCAGGAAGCCGTATTAGACAAGGAAGCATTTTCCGAAGAACTCAGGACCTAGAAGCTGAAAGTAGCCAAGCTGGAGGAGCAAAACCTCGAGATACAGTAGATTCGTCAGGAACGGAAGGACTGTAGTGCTATGGTTCATGTCAAGGATGTTGAAACCCGGAAGTTTGGAACGTAACTCCAAAAATATTAGAGGATGTCACGAGTGACTTCACGTCAATAGAGATGATATGGCAAAATAACCGGAGAAAGATAAGCATGATTGGAAGAAGCCATTGGAGGCATGAACAAGACTTGAAGAGTTTGGCGACATTGAATATTTATTGACCTTTAGAAGACCAAACCCCTATTTTATACCGACGTTAGATGCGATGTTTGTGAGCTGTCCTTTGTTTGATGTTTTTCCAACAGCCACAAATAAAAATCTGTCTTTTCAAAACTATTGTTTGTATTGTTTGCATCCCTCTCTATCTCTCTTATCTCACCCCAAACCCACATGGACCCAATAGAGGATGAATGGAGATGAGCTTGTATTTTCTGGACCGAAGAGTCAGTTGGAGACAGACCGATGGATTCAGAACATGGAGGATCACATGGAGAACAACCATATAGCCGGAAATGATATGACCAAGCATGCTCTTCAGTGCTTTGAAAGCGGTGCTGCTACTTGGTGGAGGATGTACCAAACCATCAATGGATGGCAAAGAGTAACCACTTGGAAAGAATTTAAGTTGACTTTGCCAAAGTCTCGGTTTGTGTCCCAGAAGTTGAAGCCTTATGGAAATGATATGAAGAAGCATTGTGCATGCAAGCTTTGTGGAGAAATAGGACACAACCATAAAGAACACAAGGATGAATGCCCTAATTGTGAAGGAAGTCACCTAGCTGAAGAATGCCCAACTAGGCAGATCACTTGTTTTTTGTGTGAAGGGACTACCCACTACCCTGCTCAGTGTCATATTTACCCCATGGTACAAAGAACCGTACAACAGAGGAAAGAAACAATGAAAGGAGCCCTCATGGAAATTTTAGAAGAACCAATGATGGAGGAAGAGGTGGACAACACACCTAAAGAAGAACCAATTAGACCCTGCACCAAGTCAGGCTATTCATGTGGAGAAGAAGGGACACATCTCCTAGATTTTTCTGAATGGGGATCTAGTAGAATTCCCGACGAATGAAGTAGAGTATGACCCACAGGAAATAGAAGCCCTGATTGGAACAGAAAAGTCCAGAAAGAGAAGTAGATTGGATTCCAGGAAGGATCTGAGTCATATCACCTGTTATAGGTGCAAGGAGTCAGGGCACTACCTTAGCAATTGCCGAAAAAGGAAGCCAAGGACCCAAGGAGGCTATATAATCACAAGGAAACCTCAGGAGTTCTCAGAAGTAATATGTTTTCGTTGTAATGAAGCAGAGTACTTTGCCAGGGATTGTCCCAAGGAGAAGGAGACTTGTGATAATTAGTTGTGAGAAGTATAGTAGTAGTAGTGGGAGCATTTTCTTTTATATTGAGGTGTTGAGTTGAGACATGTAATGGAAAAGCGAGAGATTGTAATACTTTGAGAATCAATGAAGTTAGTATCCTGGGTACTATTTGGATTTTATGAGTTGTTACTCTATGAAGAAGGATTTTGACCATTTTTGTGGATATGAGAAATATGGTCTATGGGAGATTTGTGCATTTTAAGGGTGGTAGTACCCTGTAAGAATGACCCCTGGAAAAGATAAGGATATTCCACTAAGTGGATTTCGGACAAAATAAGTAGGAGATTTGTCTCGATATGTGTGATACCCCAAGAGTACGTGGGATGAAGTTGGAGACCGTCAGTTGTTTGGACCAAATGTGATCAAGGAGTCAGAAGAGAATGTTAAGGTGATTCGAGATAGATTGAAGGTAGCTCAGTCTAGGCAGAAGAGTTATGTAGACTCAAAAATGCAAGGAGGTAGTCTATGAAATTGGAGATAGAGCATGTCTTCATCTGTCCCCTCTGCGAGGAGTTAAACGATGTGAGTTAAGGGAAAGTTATCACCGAGATTTGTAGGACCATACCGAGTTTTGGAGTGTATGGGAGAAGTGGCCAACAAGTTGGAGTCACCCGAAGGACTGTCAGGAGTTCATGATGTGTTTCACGTTTCGCAGTTGAAGAAGTGCCATGCAGAGATGGCCAATATTCCCCTGTAAGGACGCTTGACCCTGGAAAGGATAATGATGTTCCACGAAGTGGAATATGGACTTCATAAGTATAAGTTTTTATCTCGGTATGTGGGATATACCACGAGGATGAAGAGATAAAATACTATTGGATATAAAGGAGGTATGATGTCAGAAATATGGATCAATGGAAACTCCATGATGAGTCTGAGTAATCATGTCCTAGTTTGGTGGCATTAGAAGGAAGGAAGGCAGTACAATTGGATGTATTTAAGAATACTAGGAAGTTGGAAGTTGGAATAATGATCAGTTGCCCGATGATAAGTTCAAGGACTACAAGTGATGAGATGGGCCATAACCCACAGGTCCCAGAACCTGCCAAGAAGCAAGCACATTCCTGCTAAAGGAAAAACCCTAGAAGAAGTTACGATTTTTATCGATAGACGATTTTATAGGAGTTTACGCAAAACCTGAGAGTTGTGAAGGAACGATAGATGTTTGTCTGGCTTGCAGAATCTATGGATATATCCGAACTTGGTTCGTCGACAAGAGAAATTATGCAAATGCTTGTGAGGATGACCGAGTGCTATAATGCGAGATTCACTAAACCATGTACAGGGTAATGATTTGGGTGCGGGATGGATTGATCACCATACCGACTTACTCTTATTGTTTGCTTTGCTATATGGGATGGTAAATCTGAGTGACTTACCTATAGTAGAGAGACGATGATCAAACCTTGTTTGAACCTTAGAATGGTATAGCAATTTTTTCCCTTGTAAAAGGCAACTGTTGCCAATCGTAGGATATACGGTGAGGTTCAACCCAGACCCATTTCCTGCAGGAGAAACCATAATTGTTGACCACCATGAGATATCGATAGATGTTTAGCTTTGGCGCGAAACCCGTCTGCTAAGAAGAGCCAGTCTCGGAATAACCTTACCAAGATGAAATGACACAAGTATTGAGGAAAAGGTTATGCCACTACCGGAAGAGCCCAGAGAAGGAATTTTCCCGAGAATTTGGGAAGATCGGCCCCGTCAAGAATAAGAATGGAGTATATGAGCATTGATGGGACCGTAACGATGATTCTAAGGGTGGTAGCACCCCAGACCCCCTATAATGATCGATGGATTTTGAGAATACCCCAAACCTAACCTATTTTCTTTCTAGCCTCTCCGAATATCGAGGACGAGATTCATTTTAAGGGTGGTAGGTTTGTGACATCCCAAAATTGTAAATTTTGGAATGTTATAATAAATAGATAGATTTGATTGACTGTTTGATTGACTATCTAAAAGTGAGCAAATTCAAAACTTTTTGAAAGTTAAATGAGAGGGAATAAAAGGACTTTCCCAAACTTTCATCTTTGCTTTCTGATCTCCATGAATTCAAATTCTTTTCAAATGCAAAACCCTTGAGTTCTTCCATTTAATTAAATGAAAGGGTATTTGAAAATATTTGAATTTCATTTGGAAATATTTCAATCCTGAAACTTCATGCAACTCAATGATTTTCACGAGAGAAGATAAAATGACTTTTTCAAAACATATGAAATATGAGTTGGGAGTTTAAAAGGATCAAATTCAAGGTCCTTTTGAAATTATTTTTCAATTCGGAGTTATTTGGGTTTTATTCAAATTATTTTTTCTCCAAAAATAAAATATACGGAAAATAAGGTAACATGATCCCCTACATCAGAAAATTAGAGAGAAATAAATTTGAAATCATTTTGGTATTTTAAAATGATTTTACTGGATTTTATTAGAGCAGTAGCACTCTTTGCTTTATTTGTATTTGTGTGGATCTTATTTGACGTTAGGAAAATGTTCACGTTGTAGATAATCTTTTTCTGAAAATTTTGATATATTATATGCCTATATAATATTTTTGTTATTATTATTTTCTTTGTGAGAGAAAATGTTTAAAAAAAACTCCCGCTGACTGGGCCGACCCAGCTCCTAGCCAGGCCCAGGCCCAAGCCGCCACCGTCTTCCTCCCGTGTGCGACCGGGAATCCTCCCGGAGTCCGGCGCCGCCACGCCGCCGGGGCACCCCTTGCCCAAGGCAGGTCTCGCCCCCGGACCTTTATAAGGGGCCGGACCCCGACCCCTCTCGCTCCTCACGCCACCGCCCCTCCCGCATCTCGCCGCGCCGCCCCGCATC
Source organism: Triticum aestivum (assembly GCF_018294505.1). NCBI lineage: Eukaryota > Viridiplantae > Streptophyta > Magnoliopsida > Poales > Poaceae > Triticum > Triticum aestivum. Next base: position 683,362,298 of record NC_057812.1, on the reverse strand, counting down.
TCGCCGCCGCCGCACCCCGCAGATCCGCCGCCACCGCAGTGCCTCGCTGCCGCGCCGCTTGCTGCTACCGCACCACCCCGCCGCCCGCGCCGCCGTAGCCGCCACTCGCCACTGCCCGCGTCGCCGTTGCCCGCCGCGCCGGAGCACGCCGCCCTCGCCGGAGCTGCCGCTCCGCCGATCCAAAACCGCCGCCGCTGGTTTATTTCCTTGAACTGGTGCAAAACCGTTAACCCGACCGGTTTTATTTATTAGGTTGGTTTTTACTTATTTAGATCGGTTTATTTTCTAGGTTAATTTAATTAGTGAACGTTTGATGTTTTAGGTTCTGGAGCAAACAGTTTTCGTTCTTTAGCTTCCCATAGTGAACATTCGTTCTTTAAGTCTTTCTTTTTTCTTTTTTTCTATCCAGGGACCTATTTGTAGTACTTCTTTTACAAATTAGTCCTATTTCAAACGACCACATCTTTTTGCTCGTTAGTCCAAATCCAACGAAACCAACGCCCACTTCTTCGTTATGATATCCTCTATCCAGTAAAACAACTTAAACTTGTTTTTGAAAATTAAAATTTGAATTAGATCAGATTTAGATTCAAACTTCGTTTGATCGTAACATGAGTTTCGTAGCTCCGTTTGAGTTGATTCTTTTTGCAAGTCGAAGCACTTGACCTAAACTTTCTGATAAGGCCAAATTCACATAATTTTGGTACTGTTAGAAATTTTTTTATGTTGCAAGAGTTATTTGCTTGGTTTTGAAGTTTTCCAAATCGTCTTCATTGATCTTTCTGATCTTTTGAGTGATTGCTTATGTGTGGTTACTATTGCTTGCCTACGATAGATTGACCGGAGTGTGACGAGTAGAACTATCAAGAGTTATGAGTGCGAATCATCTTCATCAACATTGCAGGAAAGTAACACTTTGATCATACCTCTTTACTACCTAGTTTTATTGCATTAGATCAATCCTCAAACAATTGCATGAATAGGATCTGATTAATATGTGGGTTTTGGGAAGTAGACGAGGTAGTACCTATTACCTGTGTTATTATCAAACCATTGGGAGTTACTTCTACGTTTGCTTATGCCATGCTATGCTAGTAGACGTGGATTGGGTGAGTGTATCCATGACAGATGTCAGATTGTTATTTAATGGTTTACTTAAGGTGGCAACTTTAGTACACATCTGGGTGGATTGAGGCCTGGGTATTCCAGCGATTGCCTGTTTTTCTTTATGGACCGCCACCCAGGCTCAAAGGGATCATAAGATTATTCATGCTAGAAACTTCTGTGTGCAGCCCCAAGCTACTATGAGCTCTAGCATAGTTGATTAAGTCATGCGAACTCTTACAGTGGTAGACTAGTAGATGTAGGGGAAAGTAGGTGTAACTGTCTACCCGATCGTAAGGTGGTAGCGCTTGTGAAAGACTATGTCTCGGTCATCCGTTTCTCAAACACCATGTAGTGCGAGAATCCAACAGAGGAGATCGAGTCTTGTGGGGAAAAGTGCGCAAACCTCTGCAGAGTGTATGAACTAATCATGATTAGTCGTGTCCCCGCTTATGGACATCTTGAGTATCTGGTTCTTGGATTATCATATTGATCTCATCATGTTACTTAAATAATTTGTTGGGTTGTTGATGTTAATTTGGGATTGAGTTGCAGGAACCTTCTCAATATTTTCAACTAACTTTGTAGTTAAATAAAATATATTCCTTTGTTGTAGGGAAAATTTGGCCTTTCGCAAAAACATTATAACCATAGAGCCTTTCCACCAGCCATATATTCATCATTATCCTATGGTGTGAATTTGCCAGTACATTCAATGTACTGACCCTTGTGGCTGCAATGTCTCATGTTGCAGGATTATCTTATGACGAGTAAGTGATACGTTAGGGTTACGATTTCTACACTCAACTTTGCCGTTGGTGTTGATGGGAATCCACAACCTTGTTACTTCCACTATTTGGATTGAGGTAATAATATTTTGCATTACTTTATACATGTGATTTACCTCTGTTATAAATCCTCGAGTACTGTGTGTGTCAGCATACTGATCCAGGGATGACACTTAAGCACAGAGAGTTGACCGTCTGAGGTCGGGTTGCTACAAAAACGGGGCAACACTCTCTCTTTGTGTGGTGTGAATAGTTTTATTTTTTTGTTTTCTTTTTGGTTGAGGGAAGTGCGAATTGATTTGGTACATACAAGTACAATATTACTACATGTTAGGCTCGTCCCTAAAATTCAACCCGTGTCTTGTTATATCCCGAAAATTCAGATATCATGCTCCCAAAACTGGCGCCTTCACAACCCGCGCCTTGCTATCCCGAAACGACAACGCGCGTGAAAACTCCCTCCAGCTGCCAAATCCCGATACGGGAAATCCTCCTTCTAACCCTGAGCCGAAAGGGCCGCTAGTTCAAATCGGTGAGGGTACTTTTGTAACACACCCTACATTTTGGACAAGCGCGTCCCTAAGTCATGCTTCACCCCCTCCCATCGCCCCCTTTTCGCCATTCGAAATCCCAGGCCGCCATAACCTCTCCGCTCTAGCCGTGAAACCCCACCCTCCTCCGTCCGCCATGTCACCGCTGCCCAACCAGAGCCTCTTCCCCGACGATGTCGTCCACCGCAACAACTCGACGTCCCTCGTCCACCTCCCCGAATGAGGATCCATCGTCCATCTCGCCGTCCCTTCCTCCACCTCCAAGGAGCTGCTCCGATGATTGCCTCGTCTATCGCGGCTGCTCCATACCCACAGCGCCGCCTTAACCTGCTCCACCGGAACCGCAGCATCCTCACCGACCCCTCGGACGAAGCGGAGGCCTACTCGGCGCCACCAAAGAGGTTGTACACTCATCGCATCGCACCTTCTCCTTAACTCGACCTCCCGGCGCCGACGGTGCTCCATCCCGCACCCCCATGGAGCGGCTACCTTGAAGCGGGCGTCGCGAGCGACATCTCCACGTCGGCTCTCCCCCAGTGCGAGGCCCCTTCGGCGGCGGCGGCCGTACTAGCCGGATCTGCTGCTGCTGCTCCGGCTCTCGCTCGATCGCTCAATCGCCCAGCTGCTACTGCTGCTCTCCCCCTCACTCGTGCTGCTACTCTACTCCGATTAAGCCACACTTTAGTCGACTGAATCGATGTTTGGGTCAGTCGATTTTCAGGGGTTGGGTGGGCTCGCCGGAGTTAAGGAAGAACCACCCGCAGTGGGGATGGGGGCTCGCCGTAGAGGTACCCCACTATCTATCTTAGGGTTCAGGGTGGGCGCGGGGGGCCTAGAGGGCTGGCCGGGGCGGCGGTGGCGAGTTGTTTCGGGGCGGCGAGGCAGCGCTAGGGCCGGTGGTGGCTGGCGGCTCAGGGGGGTGCAGGTTGAAGATGAACAACAGGCCCTCCCTAAACTACATGTCAAGTGCCTCTCTACTACCATTGCGTTCAGTTTCGACAGTAGCATTCAGATTCCACAGTAAATTTCAGTTTCGACAGTTAAGTTCAGAGTCAACAGTTTTTACCTCATCTGTTGTAGTCAGGTGGTTTTTTGTGATGTTAATTTTACATCCGTTGGAGATGCTATTAGAATCCCACTTGAGATTGACAATGTCTGTCTTGTGCTGCTTTAGCCTTGACGTCTTACGGCTCACCGGAGCTGCTCCAACGACAGAACAATCCATCACAACAGTGCAGTGCCCTGGACGCCATCTACAGATTCCTCAGATCTTCCTCCACACCTCCGACAGCCACCTCTGCCTTAACTGCTTCAGCGACCAACCCAATGATGCTGAGGTCGACACGGCTACGGCAAAGAGGTTGTACACTTGTTGCATCACTTATTACTATACATTCACGTCGATCCATTAGGGCTATTTTGGTTTAACGGAAAAACGTCGATCCACTAGTTGTTACCATCACTCTAAATTTCTGCATGCTCTCCTTACATAATCTCACCATATTTTTTTTCGTACGCATGTCAGATATTGTACACAGTCATGCTGAACATGTAGAGAAAAAGAGAAGAGTTTTGCGTGGCAATACAATGTCATGCAGACATCGCTCCATGGTGGGTTCAATGGCAAACCCTCCCCACCCCTCTCCAGATTGTAATCCAGAGGAAGATATCTGTTCTGAGGCGGATTCAGACGCCACTGACCACTCCTATTTACCACCCAAGGTGTTTGCTCTACCTCGGCATGATGATGTTAGTCATATCATGCATATGTTGCCTTGTAGTGCCTACTTTTGACATCATATATGTCATCTGCTTAGTTTAGACATGTTCTGTAATGCCACATGTTTAGTTTCTATATCATATATGGGAATTATGCAGTCTCATGTCTTTTAGCCAGCCATAATGTGAAATGTGCAATGCCATCCTGTTTAACCAGGCATCATATATTTGAATCATATCTTGCCCATCCTTTTCTTCATTACATTTCCATTTGTTGACAATGTTTGTACATTAAACTACTCTTTATGTGAATCAGCCATTTGGGTGGGAGATGGAAAATCTAGAGTGAAAACAAGGCCTTCAGAGCAGACAGTGCTACCTGTTGAAGCGGATCTCTTGTTGGGTCCCGATAGCTCCTCAGAGATGGATTCAGAGATAGATGACCAATCCTATTCCCCCACTGAGGTGTATGCTCTAACTTGGAACGGTTATACTGCTCATACCATGCATACAGTGTCTTGCATTGCATAGTTTAGACATCATATACACAATATTCAACACCATGTTCTTAGTTCAGACATCATATCAAATGCCCTCTGTTTAGCATATAAATCACATATGTGAATTAAATGATGCGATCCTGATTACTTAGATAACATGTAGGTGAATTATGTCATGTGATCCTGTTTAGTTATTCATCATATCTTTGAATTATGTTATGCTATGCTATCCAGTTTAGATAGACATCATATATGTGAAATTATGTCATGCTATCCATTTTAGTTAAACAATATACATGTCAACTATTTCATGCCCTCTTTTTTCCACACTATCTATTGCATCTGTCTCTCATACAATGTCTGTACATTCAACTATGTTTCCTGTTTATTAGCCATTTGAATTGGAGGGGGTGATGCCCGTATCTAGCGGACTAAAAACACGATCTTCAAATAAAACAGTGCTACCTCTTGGTGGAGATAGCACCCCTGTTGTACATGCACAAGAACCAGTCCTACCACACATAACCCAAACTCTCACAGATTGTACCCCTACTGTGATGGACAGAGAACCAGCTTCACCCAATCTAACCCCAACCCCAGCTGATAGTAACCCAGTTCCTGTTAACACAGCACCATCTCCACCAAAGAGCTCCCAAACAAGAGCAGTTAGTAAGGCAGCTCTAGTGCCCAAAGGGCCAGTACTATCACGGCGAACCCCAACTCCACCAGTTAGTGCGCATATTCCTGTGGAGGAAGCACAACCAGCTAGTCATAGTTTAGCATCTATCGCATTTGATGTTGTTAAATCATATGTGTGTATCTTCCCATCTTGGAAATATTGTACTGAGATGAAGGAAAATGCCAGTTGCAGGTGTTTGTCCATGAGTTACGTGTAAGTAATGTTATTCATGGCAATTACTTTGCTTCGTCCCATACATCCTACCTCCATGATGGTTATAATACAGCAAATTTTCCCATTTTTCTCTATAGAGAAGGACCAATTTGGAAACTCGGGATGAGGTAACCTATGCTAATACCTTTGCTATCTTCAAGAATGCTTGGTGGCAGTATCGGAATTACCTGAAGAAAACGTACTTCACCGGCAAAGAAACTCATGAAATTCCCTTACTTTCTCCTGAGGCACATTTACTGGACGATGACTGGGAACGCCTTGTTCGATACTAGTCCCGAACCAACAATGTGGTAAGGTCTATGAGCTCATTTTCTATTTTAAGTATTATATTCTTGCGTCTTACTGTAATGTGTTCTTGTAGAACAAGTGCCTAAACATGAAGAACAACTGTTTTAATTTAAGATTCCATTGCTATCATAGTTCAAAAAAGCGCTAGGCGTTAATTATGCGTTTTGCCACCGCCTTGCGCTTTACTGACCAAAGCGCATTCTTATGCGCAGTTATGCACAGATTATGCATAGTTATGCGCAATGCGTTTTGCCAACGCCTAGAGCCTAGGCGCGCCTTTTTTAACTATGATTGCTTTGCTCTTGTATCACTGTATTTACTCATACAAACTAATTTTTAAATTGAAGGATCCAGTCAAAACTCCAATGGCACAGCAGGTATGTTCACGCATGTTTCTTTAACAGGTTTGCTCTTATCAATGCTCTATTGATTTCAATTTCAATTGTGTATACAGTTGACTTTCATATCATGCACATTACTAGCATCACAATAGAGCCAATAGTGTTGTTGTACATGTAGACCCGTGGTACCCATCTGAAATCTTGTTGTGCCATGTAGTTTCCCACGCTTTGTATTCATTCACTACTGCTTTGTCTTGAACTGATATGATTTGAACCGTGTCTCTATTTTGATTTGGCAAGACAATGCAGTGACCATAGGACATAGATATATGTTTGTTTGATGCTTTTATTATGTACTAGTACTTGGCAATAGAAGACTTGGTAGTTTAATCATGTCCACCTTACTAATGAACTGGTTCATCGAAATGAGTTTCATATACTAGTACATGCTAAACTTGTTATGTGTCTGCTTGTTTCTTCTTTTAGAATGCTGACATAATATCGGGGAAGAGTGCCTTATTAAGCAATGGTAAAGGAAGTAATGCAGATAAGGTTCAGGATAGTGACACATCCTTGTTGGTCTCCAACAAAGCTGATAAAACAGCGAAGGAAGACTATCTTGAAGACAGCGAGACAACCCCAAAGTCCTGTCTTGGTTTAGTGTTCGAGTTATTGGCCACTACCGCTTGCACAAGCTATTCAAACTCACTGTCCAAATCAGTTCGGTTTCTTGAGTCTGAACTACAAGCTGAAAGACATCGATCAGTTGTGTTGCGACAAGAAGCAAAAGGACTGCGGAAGTCCCTGGAGTATTCAGATGCATACTTTCTGGGGCAATAGCAAGCATTGGAGGATTTTAGCGCCAAACAGGACAAAGCTAATCAGCTTGCTAAGCTTATTGCCAGCATGGTGGATACCCAGGATAACGTTTCTTGAGCTCTTTTGAAGTTGTTTCAGTTATGCTCTTGTTTTGCTGCCGCGTTTATTTGCACTAGTGGCCAATTTTGACGACCAATGTATGTAATGTGCTGCTTTGTTCCTTATATTTGCACTTGTGGCAAAGTTTGATGCCTAGTGGATGTAATATGTGTAATAGCGGTAATAGGCTAGCGTTAATTGCTTGCTTATTTATTTCCTTATTGTCTTGTTTAGTTGTTTGCTTGTAGTCACTTCAGTTCTTTTTCTGTTTTTTTCTAGTGGCCACAATAGCCTATTTTTGGTAACTAGGCCAAAATAATCATGGAAACACACGGACTGTTGTAACCATGGGCCTCCTGCAGGCCGTATGATCCATGGGCCTTCGTTCGGTCATAGGATCCATCGGCCTTCTATACAGGCCTTAGGGTCCATGGGCCTTGTCGTGGGTTTGTCATGGCAGATGTCCTCGTGAAAGGACTTAGTCGTGGAGCCATCGCAACGGGTTAGCTTAAAGGGGTTAAACCGGACAAGGGGACACGGGAGTTTATACTAGTTCGGCCCCTTCGATGAAGGTAAAAGCCTACGTCTAGTTGTGATTGGTATTGCTAGGGTTTCGAAGGCCAGGGAGCGAATCCGCTTTGTCTGGCTCTCGAGTTGTTGTTGTCTGTCTCTAAACCACGGCCGGGTCGTCCCTTTATATACATAGGTTGACGCCCGCCGGGCTACAGAGTCCCGAAGCCGGTTTATAAACGTATCCAGTTCGGCCTCTCTCTTTCTATCTTACTATACAAGTTACATGACTAGGCTGGTTTACATTTACATAATGTAACTCGCCTTGGGGCCCTCCGTAAAGCGCCAGCATCTTTACATCTTCATGGGCTTCTAATCTTCAAGGAGTCAACCCGGCTATATAAGGCCGGTTTACCTCCAGTAGTAATATACCAAACATTAGGCCCCAGATTGGTTTGATCTTGTTCATGTCAATCTTCCACACTTTAGAAAAAATCTTCTCTCTTGTCTTCATTTTTGATCTTGTAAACCGCCGTGACGTCATACTTCAAAATTACGATAAACCATCCTGACGTCATCCACCCGTTGATATCGGAGATTTCCTTCATTTAATATATATCCAGTTATCGAGGCCACACCTTTATTAACTTATCCATTTTTTGGACTCCTTGATTCCCGCACTTGCCATTTTCACTTCGCCTTATAAATAAGACCGAGGGGTCATTTTCACTGTTTCCCCCCGTGCCTCTTCGCATCGTCTTCCTCGCGCCGCTCAGCCTCTGGAACTCCGCCGCCACCGTCGACCTTCGTTTCTGCTCCAACCTAAGCCGCTGCATCGCCCTGAACGCACCAGAGAACTGCGACGCCCTTCTGCTTCCTCACTAGCTCCGGTAAGTTCTCTGGTTTTTTCACCATAGATCTGTTCTAGGGTTTTGATATTCCTCGCAGTTCTTCCGAAGTTCATCAGTGCTATTCTTCCCTGTTCTTCCTTTATTAGATGGACACTTCATGCTTGATGCATCTTTTACCGTAGCTTACCTACCATGGTCATCACAAATCTTTATGCGCAAAGAACTGATCTGTCTGTCAAAAATTGCTTCAGTTCTGCACCCCTTCAAGATCCGATTATTTTTGCTTTTCTGTCTTATCCCTAGATCCGAAAGTTTTATACATCACTATGAGGATCTGTTTCTCCTCGCACCAACATAAGCGATTTGACATTGGATAAATAATCTATGCCATTAGCCCTTTGATAAACCGGAAGAGCATGTTACCTTCATAATTACGCTCCGGTTTAACAGTGTCTGATCAATCCTGCGCTAGCATTACCTTTCTTTCTCATTATACTAGTCTCCGGGTTGTACCATTTATTATATCAGTATGTTTCTTACTCCCTTGTCTGTTGTGTATGATTATGCATAATTTATAAACCGGCTTTTCATTTTCAGTTTGTCCGCTTTGCAATGGCCAAACAATTCACTGCCTGCAACTGGGCTCGTTCCCGGGTTACTGAGGATCAATTGAATGAGATGGTTAGCATCGGCTCTCTGCCTAAGAAAACTGAGATCAAATGGCGAGTTCCAGGAATAGAGAATCCTCCAACGCCAAGACAAGGCGAGGTGGTAATCTTTGTTGACCATATAGGCCGTGGTTTCAAACCGCCAGGGTCAAAATTTTATCGAGATGTACTTGCCAGCTTCCAATTGCATCCACAAGATATTGGTCCCAACTCAGTCTCCAACTTATGTAATTTCCAAGTCTTCTGTGAAGCCTATTTACAAGAAGAACCAACTGCAGAATTGTTCCAGGAATTCCGGCACACAGAGTTTGTGAATGGCCCGAACACAGAGGTTGGTGGTGTCTCGATTCAAAAGCGGAAGGAAGTGGAATTTCCTCATGCCAAACACCATAGCCACCCAAAAGAATGCAACCAAACCTGGTTCTATTGCAGAGACACTTCGCCTGAGGATGAAAATCCCCTCCCCGGCTTCCGCGACCATAGATTATCCAATACTCACCTAATGCCACAACGCCTGAGCTCTTCAGAAAGGGCAAAATACGCTCCTCAAATCACCAAGCTCCGAGCCTTTATGGCAAACAGCTTAACATGTGTGGATTTTGTACGCTGTTGGATATCCTGGAGTATCTTGCCGCTAAGCCGGCGTCCCGGTTTAATGTGCGATTATACCGGTGAAGTTGACGATCCTCAACGCCATTGCAACATCCAATTATCTGATGAAGAAGTTACTGAAGGTGTAAAGAAAATTCTGAATGAATCGGAACTGGTCTGTAGTCAAACCGGTCTGAATCCATTCTACACCAAGAACAAACCGCCTACTGTAAGCATTACACTTCCTCTTCATTTCTAATATCTTTAATTTATACAAGCTGTAACCCTTCTTCTTTATATGTATAGGGTGATGACCCTTTCTGGAAACGAAAATCCATAGAGAAAGCGGCAAAACCAACTGGAGATAAAGCGGTCAAACCAACCCGCCCGAAGACCAAAGCCGTAAAACGGACATCAAAGCGGAAAACGGCTGACCGGATCACTATGGAACTTGATGATGATACTGATGACCCAGAAGTTGAGGTAGAACTTGACTCACTTGGCTCTCTTTTTATGCATCTTGTTAACAATGATCTTCCTCAGGAGGAGGCAGAAGCTAGTCAGGCTGAGGACGTAGAGGTAATTACCCTTTCCTCTGGTTCAGACTCTATGCCAACACAAAAAACTCGCCAAACAATCCGGAAAGTAAGCTTTTCTCATCCTCTTGCTCACTTGGATCCAACATTTATTTTGAAGACTCAACAGCATGAAGCTCGCCGGACAACCCGGCACAGTGGCCAACAGGTCACCTCTACCGGTTTACCTGATACCCCGGTTCGGAAGCGCCGGTTTGAGGTCTCTCCTACTTCTGACCATTCTTACCCCAAGGCAGGTTATTTCAGACAGCCTCTTAATCCGTCCGATTCAAATTATCATGTGACACCTCCTTCCTCTTCTGGTGAATCGACAGCAACTCAACTCCCCCTTTTGAAAACTGTGGCTTGGTGAGTTATGAAAAACCTTTCCTTTCAATGCGCCCTACATCTTTTGAACAGGATGTTAACCCTTTTTATTCTATTTGCAGAGTGAAATCCAGACCCAGCAAGAAAGCTCAGGTCACCAATCCGCCAGAAGACCCTGTTGCTGAACAAGAATAACCAAGAGGTGAACTGGAGCAAACAGGTGAACCGAAAGGCCTCCATCCTAAAACAACTTTTGATGATCCGCCCCTTGACGGCCGACATACTGATGAACCAACAGATGCTGAGCCTGCCACCCCTGATACTGAACCGGCAGAACCAAACCGGGCTAATCCAATGAAAGATACTGAAATTCCATCATCATTCGCCCAAAAGCCTGAAGACCAAGGTGATGACGTTATTATCAGTGGGGCAGGCCACAGCTCACCTGGTCATCCCGTCATTTTGGCTTAGCATAGTGTCAAGGAAGAGCAAATTGCCAGGGATAAAGGTGAATGGAGCAGCGACTTATCAAACTATGCTCATCTTAACGTTGATGAGCTTCATTCCGGCTTCTTGAATCGTCTGCACTCAAACCGGGATTATGAAGCCGGTTTGGTGAATTTGATGAAAGAACGATATGAGGTAAATTCTTCTCCCTTGCACATTGATTTATAGCTGAAATACTATTCCAAGTAGCCCCCAAGAGCCGTTTTATGATTGTCAATCATAAACCGGGTCTTTGTAACACTTTAAGCATCCCATCATGAATCCTTGCCAAGGCGTGTCTTCAATCATAGATAAGACTCATGTTTGAAAAATTAGATAACGTTCTGTAGCATAGCCCCCAAAGGCCGGTTTAACTTGGCAAATTAATCCGGTTTTTAATCCACACCGCCGGTTTAGAACAAACGTACATTAGCTCCCAAGTGTCCAGGATAATTCTTGTATTGTTCTGGAGACTTGCATAGAAGGTAGTATTTGAGAGCAAATAAGCATTAGCCCCCAAGTATGAAGTGGATAACTTGTTATATGCTTTATACTTAGTGCATATATATGTTGCTTTGTTGAAGATACCTTCAATGTTGCAGGCTGAATGAAAAGCAAAGATGCCCAAAACTCTGACTTGGAAGAAAATGTGAAGTCGCAACAAGCCGAAGCTGCAAAAGCCAAAGAGGAGCTGACCCAGGCCCTGGCCTGAATGGAAAAATTGAAAGAATCCTTCAATCAAGATCGTGCTGCATGGGAAACCGAAAAAGCCGGTTTGACCAAAAGAGCTGTAGATGCCAAGGAAGCCTTGAAACCGGTGGTCGAGGAACTAGCCGGTATGAAGCGCCAAATCAACGCTATGATCTCTACTATCTTTGGTAAGTATCTGCTTATGCATGTTGCATTAGTCAATGAATCTTAAAACTGACCAAAATGTTGATAAAATCTTTGGCAGGAACTCGGATCACTCATCTTGGTGCAGATATGCGGATGAAGCTCAAAGCGGCATATACATTGGTTGAGCAGGTATACTCTGGATCTCAGCGAGCCATTAGTACAGCAACTTATAAGAAACCGGTGGGAACGTTGATTAAGGAAACCCTTGATAAGCTGGGCATGTTACCGGCGCGTATTGCCGAGTTGAAAAGAGCCGCAGCAAGAGTCGGAGCATTAACTGCCCTTATTCGAGCCAAGTCCTGGATTCCAGATCTTGAAGCAGAGGATATCATTAAAGGGTATCCAGGCGTTAAAGAAGATGGTTCAAACTTTGACAATGATGATCTTTGGCGGTTGACCAAACAGATGCGGCCAGCGGCCAGCAAATTGGCTAAGGACACCGATTTGTCCCATTTTCAACCATTTAATGATGCAGAAGGGAGAAGACAGCCGACCAAGATCCATGAAGTCGAAGAACTTATGCCTCCGATTCGTAAGCACACTTATGCCCCTGATATTATCCCTTCTGATCTTATCCATGAGGAGGCAGTGTTCCAAGCTTTAACCGGAATCAATTGGTCAATGGCTAATTTCCAGCGGCTGGGGAGGGATGAAGAAGTACCTACACCAACTGATCTGCAACCATCAAACCGTCGTGATGAAGACTCCTGATCCGGTCGCCGGTTTACATGGCTACTGTGAAAAACAATGGCACTGTTTGAGCCGCTTTGAAGCTTCATGTAATAGGATAGCTGAAACTTTGTTTATCTGCCATGCCATCGAGCATGTTTCATAACCTTTTGTGACAGTCTATGCCGCCCTTCAGGATATATTTTATGCATAGTCTATGATGACTTGCCTTCCTGGGTACAAAAAACTTAAAAGTGTCTGGCGGTTTACCGCTAAACATGTCATAATATCAAAGAAGTATATAGTACTTGAGCTGAATAATCAAGTGCTTGTACAAAAAATAATGTACAGAACATACCTCATTGAGTGAGCAAACGTGTATACAGCAAAGGTGTTTAACACCAACCCGATACGTTTCATAATCTCATCTTCATAATGCTGGTCTATCTTATTAAACCGGACCGATATACCTACCGGATTTTCTTCATAACACTGGTGATTTAGTCAAACCAGACCGGGTCAATGACCACCGGTTTATAATTGATCATGAGCCAACAACTGGTGGTTGGAAAACAAGCCGGATCAAGGATGCCGGTTTATCAAAAAATACTTATGATTGTCAACAAACAAAATTGAAATAGGAAAATATGCGAGGCTTTTTACGAGCTGCCAGGCTCCAAATCGAGGCCTTTCATGGGCTGCCAGGCCTCTAATTAAACCATTTCACAAAGCCTTTTAAGATGGTCCTCCAATTAACCAATCACCGTTTTAACTATGACAAGTTCAGGGTCTGTAAAAGATTGACTTGTCAATCGTTCGATGGGTCATGCCAGGATTACCTGGATAGGAGTGGCTTACTTAATGAAGGCAGGTTAACCCAGGGTTTTAGGTGAATACACCAGGCTTCCAAGCCGTGGCTTGATAGCCAATTACGAGGGTCCTTTCAAACTCTTTGTTGCTTTGCAAAAAAAGAGCCCCCAAGTAACTTTGTGAGCGATGCTCAGCGTGTGCCTATGTTTGAGTTTGTACGGTGTACAATACTCTCTTTGGCTCCACAAATTTTTCCTTGTGTGGCTGAAATGCCTATCAAGAGGTGTAGTTGTGGTTAGAACATGACCAAGCCCCCTAGTGATTTTCCTTATCTTTATGCGGCTGCTAAATCCAGTTTAACAAAGACTCCGCTTTGACCGTTAACTTGTAAAAGCACACATATGATATAAGAAAGAACAGATACCCCGCTTATAACGGAGGCTCCGGTTTACTATATGGTATATACACTGTCATAAATATGTACAGGTGAAAAAGCCTATGGCTTCAAGTATAGTAAGGCCGAAGGAGAGCTATGTTCCATGGCCGCTTTGTCTCCTCCTCCGATTGACGTGAGTCTTCATGCTCTCGAACATCAATGAGGTAGGAGGATCCATTGTGCAGATTTTTGCTGACCACAAAGGGTCCTTCCCAAGGGAGGGATAACTTGTGCATATCAGTCTAATCCTGGATGAGCGGGAGCACCAAATCACCTTCTTGAAAGGTTCTAGTTTTAACCCGGCGGCTGTCATAACGTCGAAGATCTTGTTGACAAATCGCCGAACGCTCTGCTGCAAGATCCCGCTCTTCATCCAAGAGGTCCATAGAATCCTCACGTGCCTTCTCATTATCAGCTTCAACATAAGCTGCCACACGGGGCGAATCGTGACGGATGTCACTAGGAAGAACCGCCTCTGCTCCATAAACCATGAAGAAAGGCGTGTAACCCGTAGACCTATTGGGTGTGGTGTTGATGCTCCATAACATAGAAGGTAGCTCCTCAACCCAACAACCCGGTGTCCGCTTTAAGGGAACCATAAGCCTTGGTTTGATACCCTGCAGAATTTCTTGATTTGCCCTTTCCGCTTGACCATTAGATTGGGGGTGAGCCACTGATGCTAGATCAGGCCGGATGTGCTCACATTGAAAGAATTCTTCCATCTCTCCTTTTGACAAGTTAGTGCCATTATCTGTTATAATGCTATGTGGAAAGCCAAACAGGAATATCACCTTTTTGATGAATTGAACCGTTGTGGCTGCATCACACTTGCTGACTGGCTCTGCCTCTACCCATTTAGTGAATTTATGAACTGCTACTAACAGATGGGTCTTCTTGTGTAACACCCCGGATGTAACTTTCCCAATTTGTACTCCAACTCTTGCCGTTTCCGGCGTTAAGTTATTTTATTTTCTCGGGTTCGGGTTTTTGTCTCCATGTGTTGTTGCCATTGTCATGCATCTCATATCACGTCATCATGTGCATTGCATTTGCATACGTGTTCATCTCATGCATTCGAGCATTTTCCCCGTTGTCCGTTTTGCATTCCGGCGCTTCGTTCTCCTCCGGTGGTCATTTCTAGCTTTCTTTTGTGTGTGGGGATTAAACACTTCCGGATTGGACTGAGACTTTCCAAGCGGCCTTGGTTTACTACCCGTAGACCGCCTGTCAAGTTTCGTACCATTTGGACTTCGTTTGATACTCTAACGGTTAACCGAGGGACCGAAAAGGTCTCGTGTGTGTTGCAGCCCAACACACTTCTAAAGTGGCCCAAAACCCACCTAAACCCCTCCATCACCTAGGCCGTTCAATCACGATCACGTGGCCGCAAACCGCACCTCATTTGGAGCTTCCTAGCTCCCTCTATCTATAAAACTAGACCTTCCCCAAAAATCCCGGATCTCCTCTCCCCCTAACCCTAAAAATTCAGCTCCGCCGTCATCGGACACGTCCGGCCGCGACCGGACGCGTCCACCCGCCGCGCCCAGCCAGCCACAGCGTGCCACGTGGCACCCCGGCGCCCGCCGCCGCCGTGGCCCGCGGAAGCCCGCGGCCGGCCCTCCTCCACTGCCTCCCAGGCCGCGCCTCCACCGTGCCCCGCGCCGCTCCTCTCCTCCGCGCGCCGCCCGAGTCCGCCGGCGCCACCCTGCCTTGCCTCGTCGCCAGTGGCCGCCGACCTCGCCGCCGTTCACCTCTCCGACCGAGCCCCGCCGCCATTCGGTCGCCGGCGCCAGAGCCGCACCTCGCCGCCCCGTCCTCGCCACCTCGCCGCCCGGTGCCGACTCCGGCCGCCGCCCCGGCAAGTCCTTGCTGCAGTCCGGCGACATCCTCAACCCCGGCGAACCTCGAGACTCATGCATCTACAGTAACCGACGGCTCGGATCTGGATCTGGAACCCTAACTAGGGTTGACTTCTTCCTCTCTCCTAGATATTTTTGCTCATTTTATCGCATCATAACTTTCTCATCATAGCTCCGATTCGTGCGTGTAGCATATCAAAATGTTCATCTCAGAGAGTACCTCATTTCATTCCATTGCATCATTTTCATTTGAGTTCATCTTGATGCCTGAAATGTTGTTAGAAGAGGGCTACTTGAGATAATTGCCAGATCTGCTGCTCCATTTAGATATTTGTCATTTTTGCCATGATTATTATGTGCATGATATGCCCATGAGCTCTACACATGTTTTGTTAAGGGTTTTGCCATTTTTCGAAAGGTGCAACCCATGTAATTTTGTGATGTGTGTGGTGACTAGCACAAGCTTGCCAAGTGAGGAACTTGGTAATGCTGATTTCAGGGACTTAGCATTTCCAGTAAGTCCTTGACCTGTTTATTTTATATGGCCATATGTTCATGTTGTTTCCTAGTGATCCGTGCCTCTTTTGAGGATGATCAGTAAAGATGTTTTGTTAATCTTGTAGTGATATATCCATCCATGTCTTTGTTTGCAATTATGGAGCACCCTAGCTTGAGTCAATCGAGCTCTACTTTTGCTACTTCGTGAATCTGGGCAGATTGTCTACTTGTTAGCGATTTTGCTAATGATGTTGTAGTTGATCCGTGCATGTTATGCTATTATTTTTGCCATGTCTAGCTTGCATTTTGTGTATTCTTGATGGGTGTATGCTTAGATTGTCATGACTTGCTCCGTAGTGAGTGCATCGAGCTCGTACACATGCCTACTTGATATCTGTTTTCAGCATGCTCCAGTTTTCACTAAGTTTGAGAACTGATTATGTTTTTGCCATGTTCCCATGCTTGCAATTGTATTTTCGGATCCCTTTTGGCTCAAGGTCACTAAGGGACTTTTTTTAAGATCTTTGAGTAGCTCCATTCCATGCTTTACTTTGCCATCTTCAGGTCCTGTATCATGTAGTTTTGTTGCTCCGAAGAGTGCTATCTGATCTAAAATTCCAGACAAGTGTTAATTTCACCAAGTCTGAGATCTGTTTGCCATATGCATTTTTGCCATGCTTGTTTGAACCTGTTAATGGATGAATTGGCCATAGCTCAGTGCTAGACTTTTGTTAAGCATCATGAATGCATCCCTGCCATATATTTTGTTGTCATGTTTGGGTGCTGTAGCTTGTTCATCTCTTTGCATTTAGATGGCTTCTTGCTGTAACTCGCAGACCGGTGTCATTTTTGAATCGCGTGCCATTTCCAAACCGTAACTCCGATTCTGGCGTTCTTTATATCGTTTTCAAGCGATTTCATCTCATCTTTCCAGTGGCACACTTGGATTCCCAAGTTGAGGTGAGGTTCATGCATCCCTTGTCAAATCTTGCATATGCATCCCGCATCGCATCCCGCATAGCATACCGTCCTTGCATCATATTGTTTGATCCTTGCACGTGGTTGATTGTGTTCCGTTTGCTTGTTTGTCTTGTTTGGGTAGAGCCGGGAGACGAGTTCGCTAACGAGGAGCCCGTTGAGTTTGCTTTCGAGGATCCAGTCAACTCTGACAACTTTGCAGGCAAGATGATCATACCCTCGAAATCACTACTATCTTTGCTTTGCTAGATTGCTCGCTCTTTTGCTATGACAATGCTACGATGCCTACCACTTGCTTTCAAGCCTCCCAAATTGCCATGTCAAACCTCTAACCCACCATGTCCTAGCAAACCGTTGATTGTCTAGGTTACCGCTTTGCTCAGCCCCTCTTATAGCGTTGCTAGTTGCAGGTGAAGATTGGAGACCGTTCCTTGTTGGAACATTTATTTACTTGTTGGGATATCATTATATTATCTTATTATCTTAATGCATCTATATACTTGGTAAAGGGTGGAAGGCTCGGCCTCTCGCCTAGTGTTTTGTTCCACTCTTGCTGCCCTAGTTTCCGTTATATCGGTGTTATGTTCCCGGATTTTGCGTTCCTTACGCGGTTGGGTTATAATGGGAACCCTTGATAGTTCGCCTTGATTAAAGCTTTTCCAGCAATGCCCAACCTTGGTTTTACCATTTGCCACCTAGCCTCTTTTTCCCTTGGGTTTTCGGAGCCCGAGGGTCATCTTATTTTAAACCCCCCCCAGGCCAGTGCTCCTCTGAGTGTTGGTCCAACCTAGAGCCCCTTGCAGCGCCACCTCGGGGAAACTCGAGGTTTGGTTTTAGTTGTATAGAGCGCTCATCTGAGTGTGCCCTGAGAACAAGATATGTGCAGCTCCTATCGGGATTTGTCGGCACATTCGAGTGGTGTTGCTGGTCTTGTTTTAACCTGTCGAAGTGTCTTGAAGAACCGAGGTACCGATTCTGATCAGAACGTCTCGGGAGGAGGTCTATTCCTTCGTTGACCGTGAGAGCTTGTCATGGGCTAAGTTGGGACTCCCCTGCAGGGATTTGAACTTTTGAAAGCCATGCCCGCGGTTATGGGCAGATGGGAATTTGTTAATGTCCGGTTGTAGATAACTTGAACCTTAACTTAATTAAAATGAATCAACTAAGTTTGTTACCGTGATGGCCTCTTCTCGGCGGAGTCCGGGAAGTGGACACGGTGTTGGACTAATGCTTGTGCAGGTTGCTCTCTAGTTTCTCGCTCGCGCTTTGCCTCCTCTTCTCGCTCTCTTTTGCGAACAGGATAGCCACCATATTTTCTAGTCGCTTACTGCAGCTCCACATATTTACCTTGCCTTACCTATAAGCTTAAATAGTCTTGATCATGAGGGTGCGAGATTGCTGAGTCCCTGTGGCTCATAGATTACTATTACACCAGATGCAGGGCCTGACGATTCCGCTCCAGGTGACGTGCTCGAGCTCAAGTGGGAGTTCGACGAGGACTCTGAACGTTACTATGTTTCCTTTCCTGATGATCAGTAGTGGTGCCCAGTTGGGGGTGATCGGGACCGTGTCGCATGTTGGGTTATCTTTTATTTTGGCGCCGTAGTCGGGCCATGAGTGTTTGGATGATGTAATGTTATTTATGTACTTGATTGACGTGGCGAGTGTAAGCCAACTATGTTATCTCCCCTTTTATTATCTATATTACATGGGATGTTGTGAAGATTGCCTAACTTGCGACATATGCCTTCAATGCGATTATGCCTCTAAGTAGTGCCTCGACACGTGGGAGATATAGTCGCATCGAGGGTGTTATAAGTGTGTCCTTGGAGCGCTTGAAGGGTCCAACCATATCCAGCCCCCAAGTGGCAAACGGCCACGTAATTGGAATCATCCACAACTCTTGAGCCAGAATGTGCGCACGGCGGGCAAACTTTTGACATCCATCACATTTTTGGACTAAATCCTCCGCATCAGGATGCGTCGTCAACCAGTAAAAACCGTGGCGAAAAGCTTTAGCAACCAACGACTTTGAACCGGCGTGGTGACCGCAATCCCCTTCATGAATTTCTCGCAAAATCTCACAACCTTCTTGAGGAGAAACACATCGTTGAATCGCTCCTGAAACACTGTAACGATGTAACTCCCCGTTGAGTATGGTCATGGACTTGGAACGCCGGATTATCTGTCGAGCCAACGTTTCCTCAGCTGGTAACTCGCCCCGGTTCATGTAATCCAGATATGGGATCGTCCAATCCGGTATGGCATGCAGAGCTGCCACCAACTGAGCCTCCGGATCAGGAACAGCCAAATCTTCTTCGGTTGGTATTTTGACTGACGGATTGTGCAACACATCAAGAAAGACATTGGGTGGAACCGGTTTACGTTGGGAACCAAGACGACTTAAAGCATCCGTCGCTTCATTCTTCTGCCGGTCTATATGGTCCACCTGATAACCTTTAAAGTGACCAGCCACTGCGTCCACCTCTCGCCGATATGCAGCCATGAGTGGGTCCTTAGAATCCCAAGTGACAGACACTTGCTGAGCCACTAGATCTGAATCGCTGAAGCACTTAACCCGGCTCAAATTCATCTCTTTAGCCATCCGAAGACCGTGGAGTAAAGCCTCATATTCAGCTGCATTGTTAGTACAAGGGAACATTAAACGGAGGACATAACAAAACTTATCACCTCGTGGGGAAGTTAATATGACTCCAGCCCCCGAACCCTCTAGCTGTCTGGACCCATCAAAATGAATAGTCCAATATGTACTATCTCCTCAGGTGCCTGTAACTCCATCCAATCGTTGATGAAATCTACGAGTGCCTGGGACTTGATCGTCGTGCGGGGTATATATTTGACCCGTGGGGTCCGAGCTCAATGGTCCACTTGGCAATCCGGCCAGTTGCCTCTCTATTTTGAATGATGTCGCCCAGAGGAGCTGAACTGACTACTATGATAGGATGGCCCTGAAAATAGTGTTTGAGCTTCCGGCTTGCCATAAACACCCCATACACCAGTTTCTGCCAATGCGGATACCTCTGCTTTGACTCAATGAGCACCTCACTAATATAATAAACCGACCATTGAACTGGATACTCTTTGCCAGGCTCCTTGCGCTCTAACACAATGGCTACGCTGACAGCCCGGGCATTAGCAGCCACATATAATAATAATGGCTCTTTATCGATCGGTGCTGCTAGCACAGGCGGTTCCACGAGCTGTTTCTTCAGATCTTCAAACGCCTTATCAGCCGCTTCACTCCAGACATAGTTATCCGTTTTCTTGCGCATCTGATATAAGGGGATGGCCTTCTCTCCAAGGCGACTGATAAACCGGCTCAAGGCTGTAATCCGGCCGGCCAGACATTGCACATTGTTAATACACGCCGGTTTAGCCAAGGACGTAATCGCTGCAATCTTTTCCAGATTAGCCTCAATGCCTCTGTTTGAAACCAGAAAGCCTAAGAGCTTGCCTGCCGGGACACCGAAAACACACTTCTCCGGATTGAGCATCATCTTGTAGACCCGGAGATTGTCAAAAAGTTCCCCGTAGATCATCTATCAAAGTCTCCTCCTTTCTGGATTTGACCACAATATCATCTACATATGCACAAACATTGTGCCCAATTTGCTTATGAAGGCAATTCTGAACACAACGCTGGTAAGTTGCCTGGGCACTCTTGAGTCCAAAGGGCATGGAAACATAGCAGAAGGCTCCAAAGGGAGTTATAAAGGCTGTCTTCTCCTGGTCCTTAACTGCCATTTTGATCTGATGATAACCAGAGTAAGCATCCAAAAAACACAAACAGTCACAACCCGCCGTAGCATCAATTATCTGATCAATGCGAGGGAGAGCAATGGGGTCTGCAGGGCAAGCCTTGTTTAAATCAATGTAGTCCACACACAGGCGCCAAGTGCCATTTTTCTTAAGAACCAGCACCGGATTGGCTAACCACTCTGGATGAAAAACTTCAACAATAAACCCAGCAGCCAACAAATGGGCAACCTCTTCACCTATAGCCTTGCGCCTTTCCTCGTTGAAGCGGCGGAGGAACTATCAGACCGGTTTGATTTCGGATCAATGTTGAGTGTGTGCTCAGCGAGTTCTCTCGGTACACCTGGCATGTCAGAAGGTTTCCATGCAAAGATGTCCCGATTCTCACGGATGAACTCGATGAGCGCGCTTTCCTATTTGGGATCCAGGTTAGCGCTGATGCTGAACTGTTTGGATGAATTGCCAGGGACAAAGTCAACCATCTTAGTGTCTGTAGCTGATTTGAACTTCAATGTTGGATCATGTTCCATGGTTGGCTTTTTTAAGGAGGTTGTGTCTGCCAGATAAACTTGCTCCTTATTGAATTTTAACTCCTCCGTGGCACAAACCGACTCAGCATAAGCCGCATCGCCTTCTTCACACTCCAAAGCAATCTTTCTACTTCCATGTACTGTGATAGTCCCCTTATGACCTGGCATTTTAAGCTGCAGGTAAACATAACATGGCCTTGCCATAAACTTAGCATAAACCGGCCGCCCAAACAAGGCGTGGTACGGACTTTTGATCTTCACTACATCAAATGTCACTGTTTCTGACCATGAATCATAGACATCTCCAAAAGCTACCTCCAAAGCTATCTTACCAACAGGATATGCAGACTTACCAGGCACCACACCATGAAATACCGTATTCGACGGTTTAAGATCCTTATCTGTCAACCCCATATGGCGGAATGTATCATAATACAAAATATTGATACTACTTCCCCCGTCCATGAGCACTTTAGTGAACTTGTATCCCCCAACTTGAGGGGCTACCACCAAGGCCAAATGACCTGGATTATCAACCCGAGGCGGGTGATCCTCTCTGCTCCACCAAATAGGTTGCTCCGACCAGCGTATATACTGAGGTACTACCGGCTCAACAGAGTTGACTACCCTTTTGTGAAGCTTCTGATCATGTTTGCACAAACTAGTAGTGAAGACATGATATTGCCCGCTGTTCAGCTGTTAGGGATTGCTCTGATAACCCGACTACTGCTGCTGCTGCTGACTCCCCTGATGGTTGTAACCTCCCTAGTTGCCTTGGTGTCCTTGATTGACGTGTCCGGTTTGATTGCCTGGAAACCCTGAACCGGAACAACTGCCTCCGTAACCCGGCCTGGGGAAACCTCCTCCTGAATCGCCGGGCGGGCCGTTGTCATATTGGAACATATTGGAATTCTTGAAATCCCGCATGATATAACAATCTTTCCAGAGATGTGATGCCGGTTTCTCCTTCGATCCATGCTTTGGACAGGGCTGATTTAACAAACGCTCCAAATTGTTGCCTGGACCTCCACCCCTCTGGGGCTGCTTGCCTTTACGGCGCTGGCCATTCTCCTATGCGTTGGTATTTGCGACAAAGTCCAAACCACTGTCGGCCTTGCGCTTACCAGCGTTTCCATGGCCTGCCGGATTGTGTTGCTGGCCTTTGGCATTGCCGGTCTTCTTACCCTTCTCCGGTTTGTCCTCCTCTGAGTCCGGATCCTTGGTGTTATCTGAATCGGCGTATTTAACCAAAGCGGCCATGAGTGTTGACATGTCATTGCAATGACGTTTGAGCCTTCCCAACTTCTGTTTCAACGGTTTGAAACGGCAATTACCCTCTAACGTTAACACTGCGGTGTCTGCGTTGATACGATCTGATGAATGCAAAATCGCTGAGACCCGATTGACCTAATGGGTCGTGGACTCCCCTTCCTCTTGGACACAAGCGGCCAGATCTACAATTGACATCGGCTGCTTACACGTATCCTTGAAGTTCTGGATAAACCGATGCTTCAGTTCGGCCCATGATCCAATAGAGTTGGTCGGCAAGCTCTTCAACCAAGTGCGAGCTGTTCCTTCCAACATCATGGTGAAATATTTAGCACACACCGCCTCATCCACATCTAACATCTCCATTGCCATCTCATAGCTCTTCACCCACGCCTTTGGCTGCAAATCGGCGGTATAATTTGGTACCTTACGAGGTCCCTTGAAAACCTTGGGTAGTCGCACATTACGCAAAGCAGGAGATAAACACGGTACCCCTAAGGAACTGAACATCGCCCTGGCTCCACAGATGCAGTGGGGTGACTCGGAGTATGCTGTCATGCCTCGTGTCGAGCTGTCAACTCGGCCTCTCGACGTGCACGGCCATGGTCCACAACATCTTGCGCATTAGCACCTCCCCCAGCCGGGTTGTTCCCTCGTGGCGAATTTCGGCGGCGTGCACTACTGGACACGACCGGTTCGTCTTCCACGTGTCTGCTATAACTCCGGCTTGGGCGGGAGTGGAGTGAATCCTCTCACGGCTGTATGAATATGCTTGCTGTTGATTTAGTGCTGTCTGAAGGAGATCCCTGGCCCGACGCGCTTCCACTGCAACTGGTGACTCGCTGTCGGTTGGGAGGGCCGCCAGGCGTGACGCAGTGGCCACAATGTTGTCCAACGGGTTGGAATAATGCCCGGGCGGCGTTGATGGTACAATATTGTTCTGGCGAGGCAGGTCCGTTGTGCGCGGCTGAACCGGCGCTCCTGCTCCCGGCGCCCCCGCCCGGTTTAGTGTGGGTTGGTTACCAGCTCCTGCACCTGGCGTGTTGAAAAGATTCTGCGGCTCATAAACCGACGGGAGACGTGATCGGTACCTTCTTCTCATGACTTCCTCTGAAGCATTCTGATCCAGTCTAATCCGATAAGCCTGTGCTTCCAACTCGGCCCGCTCCGTAGCCATCCTGGCGTTCTCTGCTGCCAGGTCCGCTTTGGCCTGGGCTATCTGATCTTTCACCTTTGCAATCTTCGCATCATGCTGATCCCTGGCTGCTGCGTCTACCTCCGCGGACATCAATGTTGCCAGAGCGTCGAACAAATCAGACAAGACTTGGGCCGGAGGTGGCGCCGAGCTTCCTGCCCCTGCTGGTGTGGCCGTTGTTGAATGGGAGAGCATTGCTGCAGCGATAGATGAATGAGGCGCCGATTGTGTGCCAGCCATGAAGATGGCGGCCCAGTTTGGCAAACCAGGGAAATCCGGAATACTGTTGCCCTCGGATCTTCCCTCAATCCGGCCGTCCTGCAACTGGTAAAGCAATTCGGTTTCTCCAGAAGACTCGTCATCAGAGCAGACTATGGTTTCTCCATCGGACACCGGTCCATCCTTGTACCCTGATCCATGGACGACACCTACGAAAACATGCCTGGCCTCGGGCTTAACCGGCGAAGAACTTGCACGCCGAGCCGTTTCGATGATGTCGGTGCAGATGTCCGGCTCGGGGGCCGGTTCGCCGATCTTGCCGATGAAGACGTGAATCCCACCAAAGGGGACCCGGTACTCGTATTCGATTGAATCGGCCTCGGGACCCCATCATGTGTTGTCGATGTAGAGCTTGCCCCGGCGACTCTTCGTCATCCGGCCCACAGCATATCCCTGGAGTCCATCGAAGCTGCACTTCAAGAACTCAAAACCATCGTCCGATAGCCCCACGGTGGGCGCCAACTGTCATGGGTTTGTCACGGCAGATGTCCTCGTGAAAGGACTTAGTCGTGGAGCCATCGCAACGGGTTAGCTTAAAGGGGTTAAACCGGAAAAGGGGACACGGGAGTTTATACTAGTTCGGCCCCTTCGATGAAGGTAAAAGCCTACGTCTAGTTGTGATTGGTATTGCTAGGGTTTCGAAGGCTAGGGAGCGAATCCGCTTTGTCTGGCTCTCGAGTTGTTGTTGTCTGTCTCTAAACCGCGGCCGGGTCGTCCCTTTATATACATAAGTTGACGCCCGCCGGGCTACAGAGTCCCAAAGCCGGTTTATAAACATATCCAGTTCGGCCTCTCTCTTTCTATCTTACTATACAAGTTACATGACTAGGCCAGTTTACATTTACATACTGTAACTCGCCTTTGGGCCCTCCGTAAAGCGCCAGCATTTTTACATCTTCATGGGCTTCTAATCTTCAAAGAGTCAACCCGGCTACATAAGGCCGGTTTACCTCTAGTAGTAATATCCCAAACAGGCCTTCTACGGGCCGCAGGGTCCATGGGCCTTCTACGGTCCGTACGATCCATGGGCCTTCTATGGGCCGTACTATCCATGGGCCTCATACGGGCCGTAGGATCCATGGGCCTTCTACGGGGCGTATTATCATTTCGCCAATCATGGACCGTACTATTCGTGGACCATAACGGGTCGTTAATAGGCCGTATTTGATAACTCTATGAAAACAGCCCAATGGGTTTTTTATGACATGAAAATGGCCCAACGTATTAACGGTCCGCAAACGGTCCGACTTTAACGATGGGCTGAATTTGGCCCACAAGCAGAAAATGACAGTAACGGGCCGTATGTAACTGTATGCTGCAAATGAGCCCAAGAATCAATGGGCCCTGAGAAGGCCGAAAGATAACTTAGGCTGGAAACGACCCAATGGAATAACGGGTCGTTAATGGGTATAAAGTGATACACTGTTCATTACGGGCCAGTTTCACCACGGGCCGTTAATGGGCCAAGAGTTACAAAGGTCCTCATATGGGCCGAAAGAAGTCATGGGCCACACATGGGCCGGAAGTTAAAATGGGCTGAATCATATTGGATGGCCCAAATGACGCTACTGGACCTAATTCGGATAGGGCGTAATGGGCCATGGGTTAGCGGACTGTAAATGGGCTATATGCAAACATGTCGTTAACAGGCTTTCCATGGGCCGGCCCGCCACCTTTTGACCAAGTCAAACGAGCCGGCCTTTTCACAGGACTGGGCCTCTGTTGGGCTGTGCCACGTGTCGCCGTATCATAGGCGCCTTCGGTCCAATGAGCGGATGACATCTGTCCCAATGGTGAGCCGACACGTGTTTCATCCAGCCAATGATGATTTTACACATGGAAAATCCCCATTGGTCAGGGTTGTTAATGGGTTATCGGATCCAAAAGCTGACCCGTTAGCTTAACGGCGTTCCTTTACGGTGGATGCCACGTGTCGGTCACCCTTGACGAAAGCACTTCTGTGACGCGCGATTTATCGTCATGGAAGTGGACACTTCCGTGATGATAATTTTGGTAATGTCATGGAACACTTCTACAACAGCACAGGTATGACTATCTTGATTCTGTCATAAAATCTTCATGGATGTACATGCATGACAAAAAAACGCGACCTACTGTGACAAACACGTATCATCACGGAAGTGTATTTTTGTAGTGAAAGTTCAGGACCCCCTACCCGAGATCGGCCAGTTTTGACACCGACATTGGAGCTGCACCTCCTCCCCTTCTCGGTGCGACCGGATACGGACGCCTCCTTCACCAACTGTGAGGGGGGAGAGAGAGACAAGAGGCCAACACAGTCTTGTTTAGATCTAGTGAAGAGAGGGTGAGAGACTATGAATACAGCAAACCCTAGCAAATGAACGCTGAGCCTCCAACGTGTAACATATATGTAGTGCGGCGAGTGTGTGGAGAGTGCAAACCCTAGCGAACAAGCGTTGAGGCTCCCGCTTATATATATACTACTGTAGTACGGACTGAGCTCCGGTGCCTTCACTGCACCTGCTTTTGGCTGTATGACAGGTGAGCCAACCACATTTTGGGCCCACCTGTCATAAATCCAAAGGCAGGTGCACTAAGTCAATGAAGCTGCGTCCATATAGTACTCTTGTGTATACGACTAATATATAGTGGAGTGGTTTTCTTATTCTCTCCATAACAATCGTTTTAAATTGTGTAAGTACGAAACGAAACTCTTTATTTAGTGTACAGTGAAGAAAACTAGTACTACTTCCGATGAACTAACGATCCACGCCCACGCGTCCTGGTCGCACTTCCTGTCCTTCATGTGTCCTCCCTTAAGTGAACAACCACACATGCGCCAAATTATCGGAAACATGTGAGAGTGTGTACAAATAAAGAATTTTAGTTTCAATTATCGGAAAGGTTTGAGGGTATTACAAAGTTTGACTTCAGTCAAATCTAATATGCGGAGTAAATAAAAATGGAGTGCTAATACGTCCATCCGGGTTTTTAGTCCACACCATTTTTTAAATCAAAGTTAATAGCTAGACAAATAAAATTACAGGGGAGCTGGAGACAAAGTTGTGAGAAGGCTTAGAAATCAATACAAAACTTATGCTCTTAGTACCAATGGCGATCCTTCTTCGAGGAAACATTTGGTTCATAGCCAATTGTGTGATAAAATTGCACCAACGTGAAAGACGACTGCGTCTCCAACACAACCAAGGTGAACTGACGAAGGATATCATCTTTGTGCGTAACAAGCAAACAACACTGATGGAAGACAACTTATTTTTCATTGAAAATCGATCAGCTTCACCAGCCGACGCAACCATGAGGCCCAACCATGAGCATCGATAGGTCATCATGGTGACGCATCATCCATTTGGCGTCAAGTTTGGGTGAGGCACCTATGAAGTTCGACAAATCCTCACTGTGGTCTGTTTCTTCTCAGTAATCAAGCTCGAGGAAGGAAGAACCACGTGGCAGAGGACAGTGAGGCGGAACAACAATGGCCATCCAATTTTGTGTAGTTCCAGTAAAATTGAGGAAGACATGCCCGGGTATGGAGACACGCATCGCTGTTTCTGAAAATATAAAAAAGGGTTAGCAACGACATGTCAATTGTCAATAAGAATTAATGAAAAGTACACCGACAAACAAAAGCATCATAATTATCTTGATGGGAACTAAACCAGGATACCCGAGAAAAAAAGCATTTCTTCATTTAACCAGTGATAGTACTACCACCACATGGACAATGACCGCACAACCACCATGTACTTTTTGTCGAAACAACATGTATACGTCCACCGAGGCATAAATCAGGACAACTTTTCGAGTGGCATTTCCTCTATAATAGTACTAGTAGGTGATGTTGGACCAGCCGACGAACCCTAGCTACTATGCATGGGGAGCTGGGGAGTAGTCGCATAGAAGAAAACCCGCACGCAGCGACCTGGGGAGCTAGACTAGTACAAGAAGTTATACCTTAGGTGGGCGAGATGTCGTTTAGGCGGGCGGGCGGGATCTACCCACACGACGGCAGCGAACAAGGGCGCGGAGGATCTTCTTCCGTGCCAGGGCCGGCTCCGAGAGGACGGTGCGAATCAGCTTCCTCCGTCGCCGATGGCGACAACGTCAACGCTGCACCTCCTCACCTCCCGCAGCGGACGGGATTTGGCCGGATCTGTGACCACCAGTGAGGAGAGAGATAGAGTGGACACTATCATCTTGTTTCCATAGCAGTGGTTTTAAATAGAATACGCGCCTTCCCGAAAAAAAAGAAACGAAAATTGGCGGTCAATTTTTTAAGGGTCTGTCTAAGTTGATGTCACATCTAAGTTGATGTCCACTCTGTTTGTGGTCTATTTTTTTCCTAGTTTTTTTGTTTCTTGTTGCTACATTATATACTTGTGGGAGCTTAGATGTGACATCCTTAAATAACATCTAGATGTGAATTAGACAAACTGGTTTTCTAACATACCAAGAAAGAAAACTCGATCAAAAACACGCCCTCGCTTCCAGGTCGCGAGAGTCGTCACTCACACACACATAGACATAGACATGCATATCCGTGTTTACGTAAAATTCCATTTCCATCTCCATCTCCAATCATATTTGTCCAACTGGCACATTATTTATGTTGCTAATTATATACGCAACAATATTAACGTACATCAGCTCTTGTTTGCGCACGTCCGGACCGCTGCCATGGCCGGTCCTGACCAACCCGAACCCTCTTCATCACCCGTGCATGCTTCCCGCCCAAAACGGTCAGTGCCGCATTCATGCCCGGCCAGAGCGGACGCGACCTCTCACTGGCGCCGGCATTGAAGCGGCACGCTGACCGAGAGAGCGTCCCCCGTGCCGCTTCCGGGTGCACACGGCTGCTCCGCGTTCAAAGGTCGCAATAACCGGCTACAACATGCATGTAAAAAGTTCTTGGGAGTCCGTGCTACAGCTAGCTGTCCTCCCCCAACTCGTCAATCTCTTCCAATAGTGCTAGAACTCCATGGCGCGATCCATCAACAAGCAGGCGGGAAAGTTATCGTATACTCGGTTTGCGGTGAGTGGCATGCCGAGCGACCATGTGGGGTCGAGCCGTGGAGGAGGGTGAGACACGAACACGACAGACGTGATTTAAACGTTGGTTTTGCTGGATGGCGCGATCCAACGAAATGAAACGTTGGTTTCTCTCCGTTTCCATTTTTTCACCGGAAAAATGAAAACTTTCCACTCCATTTTCATTCCTATTCCAAGGTTGCCCCGTTACAACATTCCATCAAATACAAAGGAAAACTAACACGCATGCTGATGCATCTCAATGATTCACAGATCATAGCCAATATTTACTTCACAACTAAAGAAAAAGTTGTGAGAGCGTGTACGAAAGAAAAACTACTGATGGGGTCACTACGACTTAAACCCTAAACCCTAAACATGATTTAATTTCCTGGCCAGGTAAAACCTGTCGAAGGAAAGATGGCTGGCACCCTCGGATCATACGATGCTTTTGTGCAGTTCCACTAAAATCGACCTGAGCATCCCTGATGGCAAAGATATTGAAGAAGTGTGATTAGAATAATAGTACTGGCACTAGTTCATGAGACATAAACTCATCACAAGTAGAAGCCGGTAGAAGTAGAGAAAGATCGACATGGAGATGGAGCTACGGCGGTGGAGCAAGCCGGATCCAAAAGGAAGATGGACGTAACTGGGACGTCGGGCTGTAGCTAGAAGGGCGGTTGGGACGCGGCATCGGCCCATACTATGGTGACCCCCGATTGGGACGCACCGACTGTGGGTTTTCTCCCTCGCCAGTTGCGGGATCAGGCCCGTCGTTCTATGCTTGCGAAGAGAGCAACCTAAGTAAGTAGGCCTGTAGCTTAGGCTCCTGCTAGTGTATATATAGTGGTTTTCTTTTTCTCTCCATATCAACCATTTTATATTGCGTACGTGTCATTCAAGAGTGAAATGATGGTTGCTTCTTCCGACTAACTTACTATGTGATTTGACTGCTCCTTAGTGGCCCCTACACGTACTCCCCCTACGTGTATGCAACAGTGACATGTACACATGGACGCAAAAACGCACGCGACGCCCTAATGCATGCATGTCCGAGCAGACGACGGAACACACACAGTCACGCTCAAGTGCTCGTCCTAAGAATGCTTATATATGAATAAAGCTCTTTCATTTACCCGCAAAAAAGATAAGCCATATTAACCGGAAAGGAGGGAGTATGGAATAGCACTACTTTTTGGTGTGTCCCGTCAACTCGCAGAATGAGGAGAAGCTTGGAGGACAAGGTGAAGCTCGCTTAAGACTTTTGACTAATGCAACCTACCCTTGGTGGACATGCATCAGTCCATTCGGTGGCAGATTGTCAGAGGCATACACTGTAGTACCCAACATGCGGAGTACCATCATTGTTCGACTTCATGAAGAGGCGAAGAGCCAAGTGTAGTAGTACAAGTAGTACTACTACTAGAACCACATGGTGGAGCATCTGTACTCTTATTTTTATCTCTGGTAAGGTACACGTTTATTCCGGAGAAGGGCGGAAACGGCAGCCCAACATGTAATGAATGATATCGATCAACCAACCATGCTCGAATATATCTTGGCCTCCGTGCGAGCCCGTCTGTGTGTTCTCGCTCCTCGTCTCTCTCAAGGAACGGTGGGTTGGCTCTTTGCCGTCAATAGAGATCGGTTTGCTCACACTCCTGTCCCACATGTCAGTGATATGCCAAGAGGAGGTGCGTTGACCGACTGGACATACACGTACTTGGTTTTGCACCTTCATAATACTCCCTCCGTCATAGTTTACAGGGGGCACTTCATTATGATGCATTTCTCTCAATGCATTTCCACCACAAGAGAGACTTTAGACGCGTTTGGTTTAATGCTCAATTAATTAGGGCGTGGTAACCGCAATCAATTCCATAATTTTCTCTCCATGTACTATACTACTACGGAGTGGAGTAAGTGCATGCATGTGTTTACCCGGGGTGGAAGCACTGCATGCATGTGTGTACGCATTATTCCCTCTAGTAATAGACGCCGTGCTATAACTACCAATGCTATTTTTCAGGCCGATCGCTAGTCGCCTTGGTCCTACAGATTTTTTTTCTTTTTTCTGAAGCGCGCTGTATAAACAGTGACAGATGGAGTAGTATGAGCGGACTCAAAGAAGAGTGTATTGATGGTGCTTCTTCAGAGCAACTTACAGTGGGAAAGGTGGGGCTTACGATTTGACTCCTCATTACTCACTATTAATGCGGCGCAATGACCGGGCTGAGTCTCCCATGCGGTTGTGCACTACCCCCTTGGTTCTTAAATATACTCCGTAGTATTTGTCTTTCTAGAGATTTCAATGAGTGACTACTCAAATATTTGTCTTTTTAGCGATTTCAAATGGACTGGCACATAAGGATGTATATATACATATTTTAGAGTGTAGATTCACTCATTTTGCTCCGTATGTAGTCACTTGTTGAAATCTCTAGAAAGACGAATAGAATATTTAGGAACGGAGGGAGTACACATACGAAGCAAAATGAGTGAATCTACACTCTAAAATATGCCTGTTTGAAATTTGTAAAAAGACAAATATTTAGGAACGAAGGAGTATAATTTTGTGCATGGCACATGGACCCGGATGATGAAGAGGCTTCTGGCGATGCTATCAAGCTTCCATAATTTGTTTACATAATAGACGTACTATACAAATAATTTTCCAGCGACATGAAATTGTACAATGGTGTGAGCTTTCAGCTTTTGTTTCGCGTGTCTTGCCATCGATGCTCTTTCGGAAACAATAAAAAAATAACTACCTTGCTAATGCATGTCAATTATTAGCATATCAGAGCTAATAATTACATCACAACTGAAGACAGAGTTGTGAGAAGGTGTTAAATTAAAATTGATCCATGCTTTCATTGGCAGCAACGTCCCCCCGGCTCTGTCTACATCAACAAGGCATGTTGGGAAAAAAGT
Source organism: Triticum aestivum (assembly GCF_018294505.1). Taxonomy (NCBI): domain Eukaryota; kingdom Viridiplantae; phylum Streptophyta; class Magnoliopsida; order Poales; family Poaceae; genus Triticum; species Triticum aestivum. The sequence goes on along the minus strand of NC_057812.1, from coordinate 683,330,006 downwards.
AGCTGTTTGGAGCATGCAACATTCCGATCATTTTGTGCAGTTCCACTAAAATAGAGCTGAGCGTCCCTGTTCCAAAGATATTAAGTGTGATTACGATAATAGAGGACCGCTGATGAAACAATAAACACACAAATAGAAGCCGGTCACCTTTGCAATATCTCTTAAGACTAACTAGTTGGAGAAGATTAGGCTCGGAGTTGGATGAGGAGGATAGAGCAAAACCAATGTCCCTTTGTGCAGTCGCACTGAAATGTAGAGACGTTGCCCGTGTGACATTTTAGTACAACTGCACAAAACACTCTTAAGAAGAAAGTGATTTGTGCAGTTCACCAAAAGGTCGCAATAGCAACGAGGTGAATGGATAGCCCTATTTGCAAAAAAGAGGTAGAAAGGAAACAATTACTGGCCAATAACAGTTGATGACACATGCGACGACAAAAAAGAAGCATATTCCTTGTCCTAAGGGAAGATAACAACACGGTTGTGTTTGTATAAAACGGTGTGAGGACGAGAATGCAGTATGGAAAGTACGCCGAACGAGCTACGTTTTGGGCAAAGAACTATGGAAGATCCACATGAAGCAACGTGGGAAGATGGGCAGTGGAGCAAGGATGGAGGGGATACCTGGAGGTCGTCGGGATGTAACTAGGTGAGCGGCGGCGGGCGGAATCTGCGAGCAGGTGGCGTAGGCCCTGCCGCATCGGAGCTTGGTCAGAGAGAACGACGTGTATTGCAGATCGGGCCGTGTTGCCTCGGCACCGTCGAACGGAGAAACGATGTACTTCCTCCCTTTCCCCCGGCGGATGGGATGCGACCGGATAGATGACCAACGGTGAGAGAGAGAGAGAGGCCACCGCACTCCCTTTCCCCCGGCGGACGGGATGCGGCCGGCTCAGTGACCAACGGTGAGAGAGAGAGAGGCCACCGCAGCCTTGTGTGAGATACTCTGAAGAGTGACAAACCAAGCAGGCAGGCTCCATTGTATATAGTGAGCAGACTACCTTTTTCTCCATAAAAATCGTTTTATATTCTGTGTATGTGCCATTGAGCGCTATAACTTTATTTTAAAATAACGCAGCAACGCGTCAAGTCGAACTTTGTTTCGTGCACGCGTGGTACACGACCTCCGTAGGTAAACAACCGCTATAGGCGTTCAAATTAGCACGTGGGCTGCCATTTCGTAAAGAAATGAGCTCCACCGTGTACCCGCGCGGGTGTGGCTGGGCACGAAGCGTGAGTACGTGCACGGTGCACCTATTCTCTTCTTGTATACGTACACCACCTACGTGGGGTTGTGTGAGAGAGATACAAACCTAGAGAGATATAGTGTGTGGGTTCTTGAGAGTTTTTTTTTGGGGGGGGGGGGGTCAATCAAAAAATGAAACATACGCAATGTGTGTGAAATAGAGTCCTGGTATAACATATATATAGAGGGGGCGATCCACGAGAAGAGAGTGGAGGTATCATCGGCTTGGGGTGTCCATAGAATCGAAGAGGGGGATGATGTGTGTGTGTGTGCGCGCGCACGCGATCGATAAAGAGTGCCATTGAATTTGTGTGTGCCCACGTCAAAGATATAGAGTGGCTGGCCTACTGGAACATGAGATGGGACATGTGCAGTTTGTCTGTGTGGCATGTATACCTACCTGCAGCGCTCGACTATCGGTGTGTGGTGGGGGAAGAGGGAGGGCCAATTAACTATAGAGGTACAACGGCTGGTATATGTGCAGAGGAGGAGAGAGGCCTACCTCATGTATTAAGGAGATCGATCTGCCTCATGTATTAAGGGAGATCGATCAGCATCCATGCATATGTGCAGGAGAGGAATAAGGTTGGGACAGAGACAGAGCTAGAGTGTTGGAGGGGGTGATAGTGGAGTTGCTTCTAACAAATGGTGGGATAGGATTGCTAGACAAACGGAGGGCACGCCCGCAATATCAATAAGAGAGGAGATGGTCGCTTGTTGTCTGTGCACGTGCGTGTGAGAGACGGGTTAGGAGGCATGCATGAATGATGAACGATGTGGCTATGGTAAGCAGACGTAACTACATAGGAAGATCAATCGCCCTTTGTTAGAGAAACGAGAGACATAACTTGTGAGGTACGTCGATCGATGGGGGGGGTAGTTAAAGTCGATCTAGGTATATGTTAGGAGATCGATCGGTATACATGCATGTGTGTATTAGAAGCAAATGAGGCACGAGGAGAAGGATAGAGAGAGAGGGATGCATGTAGGAGGTTGTACGAGAGGCATACTATATCGAGGGGGAGGAGTGTGCGAGTACAAGAACGATGAAAAGAGTGGTGGGAGTGAGGCATGGACGGTCACAAGAGAAGAGGGGAAGCTTGTGTTTGTGCTAGGAACACATGGCTAGAGAGGCATATCGATCGATGTGTGCCGTAAAGAAGGAGCAGGGGGGCCTACACACACCGTGGGTGAACGACCTAAAGTGAAAAGACGAATTTGCACGATGGAGCTAGAGAATGCTGAGGGAGGGTGAGAGGGATGCGGGCGTGTGCATGCACAAGAGAAAGTTAGCGCTAGCTACAAAGATAAGAGGGTTGTGTGGGTGTAAAAGACGAATAGAGATCATATATACTTCATTATAAAACGCGAATTCGGATATTTGAAGAATTTATCATACTGTTTCAAACCGACGCATGTGTGAATATACATAATATTGATACACATGGTGTGGTTATGAACATGTTATACTACATTTAATATATTTTATCTCTACTCTTATAAAAAAAATGGAGTTGTTTATGATGGTGTGCCTACCATCCTGCATTATATGCCGTCCGATTTATATCTGGCGGGTAGCAAGGAAACTATGATGGTTGAAGTTGGCAACAATCATGATTGTAGATTCTTATTGAAATAGAGAAACGAATTCAAATTTAGTTCGAATTGCAGCGGTAGTATAGACATTTGGAATGCACTAAAATGTTGGTATGAGTAGGTTACATGCATTATACAGCAAGCTAAAAAAATTAATCAGACATAACATGGATTCATACTCCCTCCTTCCATCTATATAGGCCATAATGAGATTTTTAAGACCGCCTTTGACTATTGACAAGATTAATAGTACATGACATGCACAATGTGAAAATTATATCATTGAAAGAACCTTTCACAGACGAATTTAACGGTGTGCTTTGTGTAAGTTGCATGTCATATATCATTGCTCTAATATTTGGTCAAAGTTAGCATCGAAAAACACATTAGGCCCTATATAGATGGAAGGAGGGAGTAGCTTTGAATAGCATTTGTATAGTAAAACTGTAACATCCCAAAATTCTAAATTTTGGAATGTTATAATAAATAGATAGATTTGATTGATTGTTTGATTGACTGTCTGAAAGTGAGTGAATTCGAAACTTTTTGAAAGTTAAATGAGAGGGAATAAAAGGACTTTCCCAAACTTTCATCTTTGCTTTCTGATCTCCATCAATTCAAATTCTTTTCAAATGCAAAACCCTTCAGCGAAGATGATATGACTTCTTCCATTTAATTAAATGAAAGGGTATTTGAAAATATTTGAATTTCATTTGGAAATATTTCAATTCTGAAACTTCATGCAACTCAATGATTTTCACGAGAGAAGATAAAATGACTTTTTCAAAACATATGAAATATGATTTGGGAGTTTAAAAGGATCAAATTCAAGGTCCTTTTGAAATTATTTTCAATTCAGAGTTATTTGGGTTTTATTCAAATTATTTTTTCTACAAAAATAAAATATATGGAAAATAGGGTAACATGATCCCCTACATCAGAAAATTAGAGAGAGATAAACTTGAAATCATTTTGGTATTTTTAAAATGATTTTTACTGGATTTTATTAGAGCAGTAGCACTCTTTGCTTTATTTGTATTTGTGCGGATCTTATTTGACGTTAGAAAAATGTTCATGTTGTAGATAATCTTTTTCTGAAAATTTTGATATATTATATGCCTATATAATATTTTTGTTATTATTATTTTGTTTGTCAGAGAAAATGTTTTAAAATAAACTCCCGCCGACTGGCCGGCCCAGCTCCCAGCCAGGCCCAGGCCCAATCCGCCACCGTCTTCCTCCCGTGTGCGACCGGGACTCCTCCCGGAGTCCGGCGCCGCCACGCCACTAGGGCACCCGTTGCCCAAGGCAGGTCTCGCCTCCGGGCCTTTATAAGGGGCCGGACCCCAACCCCTCTCGCTGCTCGCACCGTTGCCCCCGCCCGCATCTCGCCCCGACGCCCCGCATCTTGCCGCCGCCACGCCGCTCGCTGCTGCCGCAGCACACCGCCGCCCGCGCCGTCGTCGCCGCCGCTCACCGCTGCCTGCGTCGCTGTTGCCCGCTGCGCCAGAGCACGCCGCCCTCGCCGGAGCCGCCGCTCCGCCGATCAAAAACCGCGGCCGCCGGTTTATTTCCTTGAATCGGTGCAAAACCGTTAACCCGACCGGTTTTATTTATTAGGTTGGTTTTTACTTACTTAGATCGGCTTATTTTCTAGGTTAATTTAATTAGTGAACGTTTGCTGTTTTAGGTTCTGGAGCGAACGGTTTTCGTTCTTTAGCTTACCGTAGTGAATGTTCGTTCTTTAAGTCTTTCTTTTTACTTTTTTATTTTCTATCCAGGGACCTATTTGTAGTACTTCTTTTACAAATTAGTCCTTCTGTTTAAAACGACCACATCCTTTTGCTCGTTAGTCCAAATCCAACGAAACCAACGCCCACTTCTTTGTTATGATCTCCTCTATCCAGTAAAACAACTTAAACTTGTTTTTGAAATTTTAAATTTTGAATTAGATCAGATTTAGATTCAAATTTCGTTTGATCGTAACTTGAGTTTCGTAGCTCCGTTTGAGTTGATTCTGTTTGCAAGTAGAAGCTCTTGACCTAAACTTTATGATAAGGCCAAATCTATACCTATACTAATTACAGACTCCCTAGAAATTACCAAGTTAATTAGAATTTACAAGCCGTTTATCTGGTGTGGACGAGTTATAATGGTGTAGATTAAGCCATGTAATTCTGGGTTTAGACCATTATATCTCTGATTTATAGTTGAAAAAAATCACCCATATATGACATCACGCACCCTTTTATTCTTAGATCCATTATGCATGAAGTTATCTTTGCCTTCGTCATCCAAAAAAAGTTAGCTTTCAATTGTTAAAAAAATAGCCTTCCCGAACTCTAACCTATTTCCTTTCCCATACGTAACATACATGGTTTCTTCTACCAAAGGTATACGCCGGCCCCCATCTCCTTTATCTACTCATGCCCTTCTCCCGTTCATGCCCCCTTGGCCAAGCCATCTTATCCCCTTGATGGCGTCCCTAATAATTCAATCTAGGAGGAATCGTTCTCCTCTCCTTTTGTGTTGTCGCTAGGTGGTGCAGGCCTCCAGGTTCTGCTGTGAGGCTATCTCGCCTGCACCTTTTCCGGGTTTTTTCGAATTCGAGTTGCCTGGTACTTGCTCTTCTTGAATCTTGATGGGGAAGAGCAGCAGCAGTGGTCGCTGGCGTGCGGCTTTTGGACGGATGTTGACGTGATCACTACTGGATTCTTGAAGCAGAAGAGCTAGGAGACACCAGCCATCTAGCTTAGAAGACACCAACCATCTTGCATAAATAAGGTGACTCTGAACAATGTGTTAGTTTATTGCTGGCCCGATGCTAATGTTTGATGTATTCTCCAGAATTAAAAATCCTAGTCTAGGATGATTTCAAAATTGTATTAACATCATCTGGATGGCTTCATCTGAAGTTTCCATTGGGGTCCAGGGATGAGCACATGGTGTAGATGGTGCTAATTAAAGGAAGCGCATAAATAATCATCTTGATGCAAGACATGAAGAATATGATGTCCATGAAAGGGGAAAACATGGAAGTAAAATGCGATTGGTTTCCAGTGGTTAATGTGAAAGCAGATTTACTTCAAGCAAGAGGTGGTTTCAGAAGATAACATGTTATATGATATGGCGTGACGTGGTTGCTCGAAGAAATATTTGTACAATAACAGGAACGCTCATGCAGCTCGCAGTTAATATGGGTTTGGAAAAGAGTTAATATATATGAGACAATCTATTCTGGTGGCTCAAAGAAAATTGCAGAAGAAATTTCAGTACGAGTAAATATGAGCTGCTGAAATTTGATAGCAGAAAAGATATTGCAGAAGAAATTTCTATAAGGCAGAGCCCAACGGATCGTGCAAATATGGATGCTTGACAGATCCAGAATATGTGCATTAAGTTTTGAATTATTCCTGATATGATTTGATTAGTTCCAAAGCATCCAGTTGAGAATCTTATGTTTCATTCATTTTGAGAATGATCAGAAAGAAGAGTTTGTCCTTAATTCTGCGCTAGCCTCATAATACCTAAGGTGAGCCAACACTAGTATAAAAACGGAGCTTTAGCGCCGGTTCATAAGGGACTTTAGTGCCGGTTCCATAACCGGCACTAAAGGGTGGGCACTAAAGCCCCCCCCCCCTTAGTACCGGTTCGGCACGAACCGGCGCTAAAGTGCCACCACGTGGCGTGAGCTCGCGCCCTGGTATGAGGGACCTTTCGTACCGGTTGGTGTTACCAACCGGTACTAAAGGATTTTTGTTATTTTATTTTTTGAAAATTTTGGAATTTTTTTTTTGATTTTTAATTTTTTTGAATTATTTGATGATTTAGTCTCTAATCACCTCTCTTAACTGCTCAAGTGTGGATCACTCATTCCAAATCATCTAACTTCCCGACCGGTCACCCATCCCTCTCACTACTCCAGCCCGAGCACGCTTAACTTTCGGGTTCTATTCTCCTTCGTTTCCGAGTCTGCACTTGTTGTTTTCCTGACAATAGTAAGATGTCAATCCTATTAACCCTCAGGAGTTTAGCTTGAGCATGAAGTCACACATTTCACCGTTTGAGTTTGAAACTATTATTCTAAAAAAAGTAATTATTTAGTAACGCTAATATTTCTTGAATAAGTTTGACCATAGTTTGACCACAGTTTGACCATAGTTTGACCAGATTTGACCAAAATTCAAAAAATTGAAATAATTATTTAGTAACACTAATATTCTTGAATAATTATGTAGTAACATTAATACTTCTTGAATAGGTAGTTTGACCAGATTTAACCAAATTTTTTTAAACAAACTGGAATTTGACCATATCTTTTTTCCCTTTTGGAATTTGAGGATTCTAAAAAATTCCAAACAGGCGTTTTACATTTTTTTCTGACATCGTATGCAAAAGTTATAGCCGTTTTACATTTTCCCTACACTTTTTGCAAAACATGTCCAAATTGTAGTTTTCAAATTTTCCTAACTAGTAGATGTAGTAATATAACTACCTCTCGAAGGATTTTATTTTTTGAAGTTTTTATCATTTTCTTTTGATTTTTTCAGAACTGAAATGACGACACACGGGGGGGGGGGGGGTGTAGAGTTTTAAAATTGCCCTATAGTGCCGGTTTGTGTCACAAACCGGTACTAAAGGTCAGACCCCTTTAGTACCGGTTCATGGCACGAACCGGTACTAAAGGTTAGACCTTTAGTGCCAGTTCATGCCATGAACCGATACTAAAGGTGATCGTGGGGCCCCGACCTGACGCCAGCCTGCCACCACCCCTTTAGTACCGGTTCGTGCCACGAACCGGTACTAAAGGTTCAACACGAACCAACATTAATGCAAATCCATTCGAACCGGCACTAATGGTACCATTAGTACCGGGCCAAAATCAAACTGGCACTAATGTGCTTCACATTTGACCCTTTTTCTACTAGTGCAAATTAAAATATTAGGGCCTAAACTCTGGGCAACCGCCAAGGTACTTAAGGTGAATCACATTAATATTATTGTTCTTTTCTGGAGAGAATTAGACACTGTTGTGAAGACCTTTAATAGTATCGTTCCAATGAATCATATTAATATTATTGTTCTTTTCTGGAGAGAATTAGACACTTATTCTTGAATACTGAGGAAATATCATATACAAGAAAGGGTTTTACTACAGATGATTTTATTTCAGATATTCTAGATACATCCCAATGGACTGCAAATACGAATGCATGCAGATGATGATAAACACTATTGCATATGTGTGTTGTGGATTAAATTTTCAGTTTTTCGTGATCTGTTTCCATTAGTTCCAATGCATCCGGTTTAACATCTTATATCTCAGACATTTGGAGAAGGATCAAAAAGAGGAGTTTGTCTTTAATTCTGTCATCCCTTCCCCAGATTATCTCTCGAGTTGGCTGTCTTCCCGTGATTTGACGATAAAGGTCCTTCAAATCTCCTCAGCTTCCATGGCCGATCAGACTGCAATCTGCAGTGGGCTAATTTAGTTCTTAATACCAAACCATTCAAGTTTCGAAGATGTAGACGAGTCAATGGTTGCCTGATGTTGTGCAAATCTGCCTGTTCCGTTCCTTAATCTGGGCACTTTAGCGCCCTAGCGTGTGTTGTCTCAGCAGACAACGTGGCCAAGTGTTTCCTCTCTACCGTCCATCTCCACCCGGGCCCAACCCTCCGGCTGCCGGTCGCCAGGCCATTCATCGTCCTTAGTGTACGGCCCTACATACGCTAGAACAACCACATACATCTTTTCTACTTCTAAATAAGCATGCACCTTTCTTGGATCGACCAGGGCAAGGACCAGAATGAGAACCAGAGAAAAAATAGGGTTGTCTCCTTTATAATCTGCATTCAGGCTTACTGTTCTTTAAGTTTTCTTTTTGAAGAAATTTGTCGATCAAGCGTGAGTTCGATCCTTTGTTTACAATTTAAGACAAACTACGGAACTATCTTACTTCTTTTTATGAGAACAAATTTATCTTACTTGGTTGTTCACCAACAACACATGTGTGGATATGCTTTGAAAAAACTCCATGTACGTGTGTTACTTGACTGCAGGTCGGAGGCTTTGAATAAAATTCCATGTTAACAACCATAACATGAGCAGTCCTTTTTCTATGTATTCTAGAGAAAGTGTGTCCTCAAATGCTACACAGTGAATTTTCTTTATCAAAGTACAAGTACTCAATAGCATGCATGTTGTTTTATCATTTTTTCATGTAGAATGAGCCGTATGCATAGTTTGATTAGCAAGGTCATGCCATGATTTATTGTTCTATCATTAGAGCACATATCAGCATGTTTTGATGCCTATACTAATTCTAGACTTCCAAGAAATTCTTACGTTAATCAGATTTTATGAACCATTAATCTGGTGGGACCAAATTATTACGGTGTAGATCGACTGATAAAATACTGGGCAAAAAATGATTTAAAAGCAGAAGGGAAAAGAAATTCCATGTTAATCAATCTACTCACCCGGAAAAAAAACTATCTACTACTCGGCTAACAGAACAATAGAAGAGAAAATAACTCCTTGTCAATCTATCTCGACTTTTTTTGCGAGGAGTAGATAGATTTTTTTTGCAGGAAAAAATAATCTATCTAGATTTTTTTTGCGAGGAGTAGATAGATTTTTTTTCGGAAATGTTAACGCCCACACGTGTGGGCGTTTGCATCTCGCCCACATGCGTGGATCCGTGTCCGTTTGTGAGCGCATGAATCTTGGCATGTTTCTAGTGCCACGTAGGACTGGCCTGGTGTGTGGGCGTTCAGCCGGTCGCCCACACGGCCGTTTCACCACACAGGAGGGGTTGGTGTGTGGGCGTTGAACAGTTCGCCCACACGTCACTTTGCACGCACACACAAGGGCTAGTGTGTGGGCATTTGGCATCTTTCCCACACGCCCTTCTCCTCTCCCACACCCAAGCTGCTAGTTGCCATGTGTTTTTGCACTGCACATGGAAACTGCCCCTAGTGTGCTTTTATAAGCAGGTGGCAACTCTCTTTTTTTACCCGAGTTTGCCATGTGTTTTGCAGGGTACACGGCAACTGCCTAGCGTGCACGTAAGCAGATGGCAACTCTCTTTTACCGAGTTGCCATATATTTTTGCATGGTATATGGCAACTGCCCTAACGTGCATGTACATGCAACTGCCCTAACGTGCACGTAAGCAGATGGCAACTCTTCCTTTTTACATGGCAACTTCCCTAGCATGCTTGTGAGCACATGGCAACTCTCTCAACTGCCTAGTGTTAGTATGTGGCAACTCCTAAAGTTATGAAATCATGGCAACTACATTAAATCAGACCATACATGGCAACTGCAGTTGAGCAACCATGGCAACTGCAGTTGTCCGACATGGCAACCGTAGTTCAGCGACATGGCAACTGCAATTAAACGAACATGGACGAGGGTCTGGACCATGGCAACTGCGGGCGCGCGGTGAACGTCACGCGTGGCGTGCGGGACCAGAAGGTACGAGGCCTGACATACGGGCGTGTGGGCGTTATCAACTTCGCCCACACGCACGCGTGTAAGAGGGATCGTGAGGGAAAAAAGAGGCGTGTGGACGCTAATTATTTTGCCCACACGTAGGTGTGTGGGCTGTTCCTCTTATACACCACACAAAATGTGTGGGTGGACTCCCTAACACCCACACGTGTGGCACTTATCGGCGTCTTTTCTTTTTTGCGAGAAAAAGGAATCTATCTACTCCTCGGCTAACAGAAAAATATGAATGCTAACTAACAACGTTGCAGAGTCTTGCGGGACCGGTTCTCCTGATTTTCTCGACCTATACGCAGCGACATCCCGCAAAGAACATGATGCCGTCGCCGCCAGTGCCATCCATCGACATACTGTGGTGATTACAGGTGCGCCCGTACCTGGCCGCTGCTGCGCCATTGTGTAGGAAGAAGAGCCCCATCCATTGCAGCACAAGATACATCGCGGCCAAGAAGCTGCTTCAATCGCAGACTACACAATGCCAGATTGATATCCATACAATAAACATCATCACTTTCATGGATGCACATGCGTACTTTATATACATGTATATATCCAAGTAGTACTCAAGCCTATAATCAATACAGGGACTCTGCGTACGAGCGCTTTGTGTTGTATGTTGCCAAAATCCATCAATCTATTTTAGCTAGCTACCTACTTTGTACATTAATGCGTTGCTAATTGATTAATACAGATGGAGTTCGCTTTGTACAGGATTATGTCAAAGAGGAACAACTAACTTGCTTCGTCATCGTCATGGTTGCAACAATGATCATTGTAAATTTTTAAGAGAAGTCGGATACAAAGCCTCTCAAGTCCATGACTGAGGGAATGATTTCTTTCCTACTTAACATGTGTTTGGCATTATGGTGGATGATAATCAACTTAAGCAACAAAAATAAGATATTGATTAACAAACGGAAACCAAGTATATACCAAACACATGTTAAGTACTCCCTCTGTAAAGAAATATAAGTGCGCTTAGATCATTAAAATAGTGATCTAAATGCTCTTATAATTATTTACAGAGGGAGTAGACTCCAAGATTACTATGATCGTTACATGTTGTTATAGCATTACAAGGAGTTACAACAATAGTTTTGTATAGTAATGTTACAAGGGGTTACAACTACTGTTTATTATATACCAAACACATGTTATGTAGACTGCAAATTATGTTAAAAAAAGTCATGATATTATGCCAAAGAACAATAAATTTTCATTCCATTAAATGACATTGAGAAATTAGAGTCTAGAATAAACAGTTGTTGTAACTCTTCTTTTTTTCATTTTTTATGTAGTGTAAACATAAATGGTTAGACATGTTATTTTGACGTCATGTTGCCACCAGCTTTACTAGACACCCATCGTGAGTAGTTAAAGTTCAGCCTTTATTTCTCTTTCTTTAAGAAGAAAAATATGGTCTTGCATATATGTATTTCCATTCTCATATCATGAAATATATGTATATAGCCACTCTGATATAATGGAAGAAAGGAGGGTATTCTCTAATTAATCTTGACAAGGGATTGAACAAACAATTTCTTCCTCTACATTGATGGGATGATTATTAAATGTCTAACAATAATCCATCTCTCAATGAAGTGTTAACGTTGGTAGAGTTTTATCGTTCGTTTTGTCTTAAGTGCATGCGGATATCGATTGTTGAAATATAATCCCTGAAAATACCAAATAATTATGTAACTCATATAGCTTCCATCGGTTTAGGAGTTTATCCTGGTAATACATATATTTGGTAAGAGTTCATGAATTTTTTACCTAGAATAATCATTTTTATGCATTCTCACATTAAAATACTTATTTTTACATCTTAACATATTATAATGTCTTATTCTTGATTAACATGGTAATAACATTTTTTTATAAAATTATCTTTGAAGTAGCTACTACCAGTAGAATGGATAATACAAGTAACCCACTTAATTAATCAAAGGGTACATATAGCAATGGAATTTTAGATAACTAGCACGTGCGAAGGCATGGGTGGACGACTAGTTCACATAATTTTGGTACTGTTAGAAATTGTTTTATGTTGCAAGAGTTATTTGCTTGGTTTTGAAGTTTTCCGAATCGTCTTCTTTGATCTTTCTGATCTTTTGAGTGATTGCTTATGTGTGGTTACTATTGCTTGCCTACGATAGATTGATCGGAGTGTGATGAGTAGAACTATCAAGAGTTATGAGTGTGAATCATCTCCATCAACATTGCAGACAAGTAACACTTTGACCATACCTCTTTACTACCCAGTTTTATTGCATTAGATCAATCGTCAAACAATTGCATGAATAGGATCTGATTAATATGTTGGTTTTGGGAAGTAGATGAGGTAGTACCTATTACCTGTTTTATTATCAAACCTTTGGGAGTTACTTCTACGTTTGCTTATGCCATGCTATGCTAGTAGACGTGGATTGGGTGACTGTATCCATTACAGATGTGAGATTGTTATTTAATGGTTTACTTAAGGTGGCAACTTTAATACACATCTGGGTGGATTGAGGCACCTGGGTATTCCAGCGATTGCCTATTTTTCTTTATGGACCGCCACCCAGGCTCAAAGGGATCATAATATTATTCATGCTAGAAACTTCCATGTGCAGGCACAAGCTACTATGGGCTCTAGCACAGTTGATTAAGTCGTGCAAACTCTTACAGTGGTAGACTAGGAGATGTAGGGGAAAGTAGGTGTAACTGTCTACCCGATCGTAAGGTGCTAGTGCTTCTGAAAGACTATGTCTCGGTCATCCGTTTCTCAAACACCATGTAGTGCGAGAATCCAACGGAGGAGATCGAGTCTTGTGTGGAAAAGTGCGCAAACCTCTGCAGAGTGTATAAACTAATCATGATTAGCCGTGTCCCCGGTTATGGACATCTTGAGTATCTGGTTCTTGGATTATCATATTGATCTCATCACATTACTTAAATAATTTGTTGGGTTATTGATGTTAATTTGGGATTGAGGTGTAGGAACCTTCTCAATATTTTCAACCAACTTTGTAGTTAAATAAAATATATTCCATTGTTGTAGGGAAAATTTGGCTTTTCGCAAAAACATTATAACCATGGAGCCTTTCCACCAGGTATATATGCATGTAGTGATAGCTATTATTCATCATTATCCTATGGTGTGAATTTGCCAGTACATTCAATGTACTGACCCTTGTGGCTGCAACGTCTCATGTTGCAGGATTATCTTACGACGAGTAAGTGATACGTTAGGGTTACGATTTCTACACTCAACTTTGCCGTTGGTGTTGATGGGAATCCACAACCTTGTTACTTCCGCTATTTGGATTGAGGTAATAATATTTTACATTACTTTATACATGTGATTTACCTCTGTTATAAATCCTCGATTACTGTGTGTGTCAGCATACCGATCCAGGGATTACACTTAAGCACAGAGACTTGACCGTCTGAGGTCGGGTCACTACAAGATGGTATCAGAGCACATGTTGACTGTAGGACGTGACCCTAGAAATTGGCAAGCCCATAGGAAAGATTTTCTCTACAACTTCATTTTCAAAAGATCTTTTACCTCTCCTCTCTTCCGAGCTTATTCAAACATTCCCTTTTAGTGAGACCATACCCCTTTCCCCTTTTGACTACTCGAAGATTCGACTAATGAGACCACTCCAAGAAGTACAAGATATCGGACAACTAAGACCATTCGGAATAAAGAGGATTTTACCATACATTATGATAATGGAAACTACAGTGGTTGATGACTCCGAAGACTAGGAGAATTTGAAGGCTCTGAAGAATTTCCAGATTTGTATGACCTAGTAAGTCTCCCCTGATGGAACTTGACAGACTATAGAAGTTGTCAATACCCGAGATCAAGGTGTTTCGGAGAAAGACCGGAGCATGGAGAATTAAAAACTCAAAGTTCTATCAAGAAAACCCTAATGCAGGAGATATCAACTATGGAAGATAGCTCATGGCAATGACAAGGGCAGAAACACGGTTATCCGTGATGTCATCGCCACTAATACTATGGTCACCGAGCTGAGCTAAGCATGTATTTCTTCGGAAGGATTGGATGGTAGAAGGCTGATGGAGCATCTCTCAGCAAAAGATGACGTTTTAACCTTAGCCGGTGTATCACTAGGATCTGGAGTAGTACATCAAGAATTTTAAGATGGAGCTCCAGGAAGCCGTATTAGACAAGGAAGCATATCGTGAAGAACTCACGACCTAGAAGCTGAAAGTAGCCAAGCTGGAGGAGCAAAACCTCGAGATACAGGAGATTCGTCAGGAACGAAAGGACCGTAGTGCCATGGTTCATGTCAAGGATGCTGAAACCCGGAAGTTTGGAACGCAACTCCAAAAATATTAAAGGATGTCACGAGAGACTTCACGTCAATAGAGATGGTATGGCAAAATAACTAGAGAAAGACAAGCATGATTGGAAGAAGCCATTGGAGGCATGAACAAGACTTGAAGAGTTTGGCGACATTGAATATTTATTAACCTTTAGAAGACCAAACCCCTGTTTTATACTGACGTTAGATGCGACGTTTGTGAGTTGTCCTTTGTTTGATGTTTTTTCGACAGCCACAAATAAAAATCTATCTTTTCAAAACTATTGTTTGTATTGTGTGCATCCCTCTCTATCTCTCTTATCTCACCCCAAACCCACATGGACCCAATAGAGGATGAATGGAGATGAGCTTGTATTTTCTGGACCGATGAGTCAGTTGGAGACAGACCGATGGATTCAGAACATGGAGGATCACATGGAGAACAACCCTATAGCCAGAAATGATATGACCAAGCATGCTCTTCAGTGCTTTCAAAGAGGTGCTGCTACTTGGTGGAGGGTGTACCAAACCATCAATGGATGGCAAAGAGTAACCACTTGGAAAGAATTTAAGTTGACTTTGCCAAAGTCTCGGTTTGTGTCCCAGAAGTTGAAGCCTTATGGAAATGATATGAAGAAGCATTGTGAATGCAAGCTTTGTGGAGAAATAGAACACAACCATAAAGAACATAAGGATGAATGCCCTAATTGTGAAGGAAGTCACCCAGCTGAAGAATGCCCAACTAGGCAGATCACTTGTTTCTTGTGTGAAGGGACTACCCACTACCCGGTTCAGTGTCACATTTACCCCATGGTACAAAGAACCGTACAACCGAAGAAAGAAACAATGAAAGGAGCCCTCATGGAAATTTTAGAAGAACCAATGATGGAGGAAGAGGTGGAGGACACACCTAAAGAAGAACCAATTAGACCCTGCACCAAGTCATGCTATTCATGTGGAGAAGAAGGACACATCTCCTAGATTTTTCTGAATGGGGATCTAGTAGAATTCTCGACGGATGAAGTAGAGTATGACCCATAGGAAATAGAAGCCCTGATTGGAACGGAAAAGTCTAGAAAGAGAAGTAGATTGGATTCCAGGAAGGATCTGAGTCATATCACCTGTTATAGTTGCAAGGAGTTAGGGCACTACCTTAGCAATTGCCGAAAAAGGAAGCCAAGGACCCAAGGAGGCTATATAATCACAAGGAAACCTCAGGAGTTCTCAGAAGTAATATGTTTTCATTTTAATGAAGCAGGGCACTTTGCCAGGGATTGTCCCAAGGAGAAGGAGACTTGTGATAATTAGTTGTGAGAAGTATAGTAGTAGTAGTAGTGAGAGCATTTTCTTTTATATTGAGGTGTTGAGTTGAGACATGTAATGGAAAAGCGAGAGCTTGTAATACTTTGAGAATCAATAAAGTTAGTATCGTGGGTACTATTTGGATTTTATGAGTTGTTACTCTATGAAGAAGGATTTTGACCATTTTTGTGCATATGAGAAATATGGTCTATGGGAGATTTGTGCATTTTAAGGGTGGTAGTACCCTGTAAGAACCCTTGACCCCTGGAAAAGATAAGGATATTCCACTGAGTGGATTTCGGACAAAATAAGTAGGAGTTTTGTCTCGATATGTGTGATACCCCAAGAGTACGTGGGATGAAGTTGGAGATCGTCAGTTGTTTGGACCAAATGTGATCAAGGAGTCAGAAGATAATGTTAAGGTGATTAGAGATAGATTGAAGGTAGCTCAGTCCAGGCAGAAGAGTTATGCAGACTCAAAAACGCAAGGAGGTAGTCTATGAAATTGGAGATAGAGCATGTCTTCGTCTGTCCCCTCTGCGAGGAGTTAAACGATGGGAGTTAAGGGAAAGTTATCCCCGAGATTTGTAGGACCATACCGAGTTTTGGAGCATATGGGAGAAGTGGCAAACAAGTTGGAGTCACCCGAAGGACTGTCAGGAGTTCATGATGTGTTTCACGTTTCCCAGTTGAAGAAGTGCCATGCAGAGATGGCCCTATAAGGACGCTTGACCCTGGAAAGGATAATGATGTTCCACGAAGTGGAATATGGACTTCATAAGTATAAGTTTTTATCTCGGTATGTGGGATATCCCACAAGGATGAAGAGATAAAATACTATTGGATATAAAGGAGGTATGATGTCGGAAATATGGATCAATGGAAACTCCATGATGAGTCTGAGTAATCATGTCCTAGTTTGGTGCCAATAGTAGGAAGGAAGACAGTACAATTGGATGGATTTAAGAATACTAGGAAGTTGGAAGTTGGAATAATGAGCAGTTGCCCGATGATAAGTTCAAGGACTACAAGTGATGAGGTGGGCCATAACCCACAGGTCCCAGAACCTGCCAAGAAGAAAGCACATTCCCTTTGAAGGAAAAACCCTAGAGGAAGTTACGATTTTTATCCATAGACGATTTTATAGGAGTTTACGCAAAAACTGAGAGTTGTGAAGGAACGATAGATGTTTGTCTGGCTTGCAGAATCTATGGATATATCCGCACTTGGTTCGTCGACAAGAGAAATTCTGCAAATGCTTGTGGGGATGACTGAGTGTTAGAATGCGAGATTCACTAAACCATGTATAGGGTAATGATTTGGGTGCGGGATGGATTGATCACCATACTGACTTACTCTTATTGTTCGCTTTGCTATATGGGATGGTAAATCTGAGTGACTTACCTATAGTAGAGAGACGACGATCAAACCTTGTTTGAACCTTAGAATGGTATAGCAATTTTTTCCCTTGTACAAGGCAACTATTGCCAATCGTAGGATATACGGTGAGGTTCAACCCAGACCCATTTCCTGCAGGAGAAACCATAATTGTTGACCACCATGAGATATCGATAGATGTTTAGCTTTGGCGCCAAACCCGTCAGCTAAGAAGAGCCAGTCTTGGAATAACCTTACCAAGATGAAATGACACAAGTATTGAGGAAAAGGTTATGCCACTACCGGAAGAGCCCAGAGAAGGAATTTTCCCGAGAATTTGGGTAGACCGGCCCCGTCAAGAATAAGAATGGAGTATATGAGCATTGATGGGACCGTAACGATGATTCTAAGGGTGGTAGCACCCCAGACCCCCTATAATGATTGATGGATTTTGAGAAGACCCCAAACCTAACCTATTTTCTTTCTAACCTCTCCGAATCTCGAGGACGAGATTCATTTTAAGGGTGGTAGGTTCGTAACATCCCAAAATTCTAAATTTTGGAATGTTATAATAAATAGATAGATTTGATTAATTGTTTGATTGGCTGTCTGAAAGTGAGTGAATTCAAAACTTTTTGAAAGTTAAATGAGAGGGAATAAAAGGACTTTCCCAAACATTCATCTTTGCTTTCTGATCTCAATGAATTCAAATTCTTTTCAAATGCAAAACCCTTGAGCAAAGATGATATGACTTCTTCCATTTAATTAAATGAAAGGGTATTTGAAAATATTTGAATTTCATTTGGAAATATTTCAATCCTGAAACTTCATGCAACTCAATGATTTTCACGAGAGAAGATAAAATGACTTTTTCAAAACATATGAAATATGAGTTGGGAGTTTAAAAGGATCAAATTCAAGGTCCTTTTGAAATTATTTTTCAATTCGGAGTTATTTGGGTTTTATTCAAATTATTATTTCTGCAAAAATAAAATATACGGAAAATAGGGTAACATGATCTCCTACATCAGAAAATTAGAGAGAAATAAATTTGAAATCATTTTGGAATTTTAAAATGATTTTTACTGGATTTTATTAGAGCAGTAGCACTCTTTGCTTTATTTGTATTTGTGCGGATCTTATTTGACGTTAGAAAAATGTTCATGTTGTAGATAATCTTTTTCTGAAAATTTTGATATATTATATGCCTATATAATATTTTTATTATTATTATTTTGTTTGTCAGAGAAAATGTTTAAAAAAAAACTCCCACTGGCTGGGCCGGCCCAGCTCCTAGCCAGGCCCAGGCCCAAGCTGCCACCGTCTTCCTCCCGTGTGCGACCGGGACTCCTCCCGGAGTCCGGCGCCGCCACGCCGCCGGGCACCCCTTACCCAAGGCAGGTCTCGCCCCCGGACGTTTATAAGGGGCCGGACCCCGACCCCTCTCGCTGCTGGCGCAGCCGCCCCCTCCCGCATCTCGCCGCCGCCGCACCCCGCAGACCCGCCGCCGCCGCGCCGCTCGCTGCTGCCGCACCACCCCGCCGCCCGCGCCGTCGTAGCCGCCGCTCGCCGCTGCCCGCATCGATGTTGCCCGCCGCGCTGGAGCCGCCGGTCTGCCGATCCAAAATCGCCGCCGCCGGTTTATTTCCTTGAACCGGTGCAAAACCGTTAACCCGGCCGGTTTTATTTATTAGGTTGGTTTTTACTTATTTCGATCGGTTTATTTTCTAGGTTAATTTAATTAGTGAATGTTTCCTGTTTTAGGTTCTGGAGCGAGCGGTTGTCGTTCTTTAGCTTCCCGTAGTGAACGTTCGTTCTTTAAGTCTTTATTTTTATTTTTTTATTTTCTATCCAGGGACCTATTTGTAGTACTTCTTTTACAAATGAGTCCTTCTGTTTCAAACGACCACATCTTTGTCCTCGTTAGTCCAAATCCAACGAAACCAACGCCCACTTCTTCGTGATGATCTCCTCTATACAGTAAAACTACTTAAACTTGTTTTTGAAATTTTAAAATTTGAATTAGATCAGATTTAGATTCAAACTTCGTTTGATCGTAACTTGAGTTTTGTAGCTTCGTTTGAGTTGATTCTTTTTGCAAGTCGAAGCACTTGACCTAAACTTTATGATAAGGCCAAATTCACATAATTTTGGTACTGTTAGAAATTGATTTATGTTGCAAGAGTTATTTGCTTGGTTTTGAAGTTTTCCGAATCGCCTTCTTCGATCTTTCTGATCTTTTGAGTGATTGCTTATGTGTGGTTACTATTGCTTGCCTACAATAGATTGACCGGAGTGTGACGAGTAGAACTATCAAGAGTTATGAGTGTGAATCATCTTCATCAACATTGCAGGCAAGTAACACTTTGATCATACCTCTTTACTACCTAGGTTTATTGTATTAGATCAATCCTCAAACAATTGCATGAATAGGATCTGATTAATATGTGGGTTTTGGGAAGTAGATGAGGTAGTACCTATTACCTATTTTATTATCAAACCTTTGGGAGTTACTTCTACATTTTCTTATGCCATGCTATGCTAGTAGACGTGGATTGGGTGAGTGTATCCACGACAGATGTCAGATTGTTATTTAATGGTTTACTTAAGGTGGCAACTTTAATACATATCTGGGTGGATTGAGGCACCTGGGTATTCCAGCGATTGCCTGTTTTTCTTTATGGACCGCCACCCAGGCTCAAAGGGATCATAAGATTATTCATGCTAGAAACTTCCATGTGCAGCCACAAGCTACTATGAGCTCTAGCATAGTTGATTAAGTCGTGCGAACTCTTTCAGTGGTAGACTAGCAGATGTAGGGGAAAGTATGTGTAACTGTCTACCTGATCGTAAGGTGCTAGCGCTACTGAAAGACTATGTCTCGGTCATCCGTTTCTCAAACACCATGTAGTGCGAGAATCCAACGGAGGAGATCGAGTCTTGTGTGGAAAAGTGCGCAAACCTCTGCAGAGTGTATAAACTAATCATGATTAGTCGTGTCCCCGGTTATGGACATCTTGAGTATCTGGTTCTTGGATTATCATATTGATCTCATCACGTTACTTAAATAATTTGTTGGGTTATTGATGTTAATTTGGGATTGAGTTGGAGGAACCTTCTCAATATTTTCAACCAACTTTGTAGTTAAATAAAATATATTCCTTTGTTGTAGGGAAAATTTGGCTTTTTGCAAAAACATTATAACCCTAGAGCCTTTCCACTAGCCATATATGCATGTAGTGATAGCTATTATTCATCATTATCCTATGGTGTGAATTTGCCAGTACATTCAATGTACTGACCCTTGTGGCTGCAACGTCTCATGTTGCAGGATTATCTTACAACGAGTAAGTGATGCGTTAGGGTTACGATTTCTACACTCAACTTTGCCGTTGGTGTTGATGGAAATCCACAACCTTGTTAGTTCCGCTATTTGGATTGAGGTAATAATATTTTGCTTTACTTTATACATGTGATTTACCTCTGTTATAAATCCTCGAGTACTGTGTGTGTCAGCATACCGATCCAGGGATGACAATTAAGCACAGAGACTTGACCGTCTGAGGTCGGGTCGCTACAAAAACGGGGCAACACTCTCTCTTTTTGTGGTGTGAATAGTTTTATTTTTTCATTTTATTTTTGGTTGAGGGAAGTGCGAATTGATTTGGTACGTACAAGTACAATATTGCTACATGTTAGGCTTCTCCCTAAAATTCAACCCGCGTCTTGTTATATCCCGAATATTCAGATATCGTGCTCCCAACACTGGCGCCTTCACAACCCGCGCTTGGCTATCCCGAAATTACAACACGCGCGAAAACTCCCTCCATCTGCCAAATCCTGATACGCGAAATCCCCCTTCTAACCTTGAGCCAAAAGGGCCGCTAGTTCAAATCGGTGAGGGTACTTTTGTAACACACCCTACATTTTGGACAAGAGCGTCCCTAAGTCATGCTTCACCCCCTCCCATCGCCCCCTTTTCGCCATTCGAAATCCCAGGCCGCCATAACCTCTTCGCTCCAGCCGCGAAACCCCACCCTCCTCCATCCGCCATGTCACCGCTGCCTAGGCAGAGCCTCTTCCCGGACGACGTCGTCCACCGCAACAGCTCGACGTCCCTCGTCCACCTTCCCGGATGAGGATCCATCGTCCATCTCGCTGTCCCATCCTCCACCTCCAAGGAGCTGCTCCGACGATCGCCTCGTTCATCGCAGGTGCTCCATACCCACAGCGCCGCCTTAACTTGCTCCACCGGAACTGCAGCATCCTCACCAACTCCTCAGATGAAGCAGAGGCCTACTCGGTGCCACAAAAGAGTTTGTACACTCATCGTATCACACCTTCTCCTTAACTCGACCTCCCAGTGTCAACGGTGCTCCATCCCGCACCCCCATGGAGCGGCTACCTTGAAGTCAGCATCACGGGCGACATCTCCATGGCGGCTCTCCCCCAGTGCGAGGCCCCTTCGGCGGTGGCGTCCATACCAGCCGGATCTGCTGCTACTGCTCCGGCTCTCGCTCACTTGCTCATGCTGCTGCCGCTCCGGCTCTCGCTCGATCGCTCGCTCCCCCAGCTGCTGCTGCTACTCTCCCCCTCACTCGTGCTGCTGCTCTGCTCCAATTAAGCCACACTTTAGTCGACTGAATCGACGTTTGGGTCAGTCGATTTTTAGGGGTTGGGTGGGCTCACCGGAGTTAAGGAAGAACCACCCGCAGTGGGGACGGGGGCTCGTCGGAGAGATACCCCACTATCTATCTTAGGGTTCAGGGTGGGGCCGGGGGGGGGGGCTAGAGGGCTGGCCAGGGCGGCGGTGGCTTGTTGTTTCGGGGCGGCGAGGCGGCGCTGGAGCCGGTGGTGGCTGGCGGCTCAGGGGGGTGCAGGTTGAAGATGAACTACAGGCCCTCCCTAAACTACATGTCAAGTGCCTCTCTGCTACCATTGCGTTCAGTTTCGACAGTAGCATTCAGATTCCACAGTAAATTTCAGTTTCGACAGTTAAGTTCAGAGTCAACTATTTTTACCTCATCTGTTGTAGTCAGGTGGTTTTTTGTGATGTTAATTTTATATCCGTTGGAGATGCTATTAGAATCCCACTTGAGATTGACGATGTCTGTCTTGTGCTGCTTTAGCCTTGACATCTTACGGCTCACCAGAGCTGCTCCAGTGACAGAACATCCATCACAACAGAGCAGTGCCCTGGACGCCATCTATAGATTCCTCAGATCTTCCTCCACACCTCCGACAGCCACCTCTGCCTCCACTGCTTCAGCGACCAACCCAATGATGTTGAGGTCGACACGGCTACGGCAAAGAGGTTGTACACTTGTTGCATCACTTATTACTATACATTCACGTCGATCCATTAGGGCTATTTTGGTTTAACAGAAAAACATCGATCCACTGGTTGTTACCATCACACTAAATTTCTGCATGCTCTCCTTACATAATCTCACCATATTTTTTCGTACGCATGTCAGATATTGTACACAGTCATGCTGAACATGTAGAGAAAAAGAGAAGAGTTTTGCGCGGCAATACAATGTCATGCAGACATCGCTCCATGGTGGGTTCAATGGCAAACCCTCCCCACCCCTCTCCAGATTGTAATCCAGAGGAAGATATCTGTTCTGAGGCGGATTCAGACACCGCTGACCACTCCTATTTACCCCTCAAGGTGTTTTCTCTACCTTAGCATGATGATGTTAGTCATATCATGCATATGTTGTCTTACAGTGCCTACTTTTGACATCATATATGTCATCTGCTTAGTTTAGACATGTTCTGTAATGCCACATGTTTAGTTTCTATATCATATATGGGAATTATGCAGTCTCATATCTTTTAGCCAGCCATAATATATGTGAAATGTGCAATGACATCCTGTTTAACCAGGTATCATATATTTGAATGATATCTTGCCCATCCTTTTCTTCATTACATTTCCATTTGTCGACAATGTTTGTACATTAAACTACTCTTCCTGTGAATCAGCCATTTGGGTGGGAGATGGAAAAATCTGGAGTGAAAACAAGGCCTTCAGAGCAGACAGTGCTACCTGTCGAAGCAGATCTCTTGTTGGGTCTCGATAGCTCCTCAGAGATGGATACAGAGATAGATGACCAATCCTATTCCCCCACTGAGGTGTATGCTCTAACTTGGCACGGTTATAATGCTCATATCATGCATACGGTGTATTGCATTGCATAGTTTAGACATCATATACACAATAGTCAACATCATGTTCTTAGTTCAGACATCATATCGAATGCCCTCTGTTTAGCATATAAATCACATATGTGAATTAAATGATGCGATCCTGATTACTTAGATAGCATGTAGGTGAATTATGTCATGCGATCCTGTTTAGTTATTCATCATATCTTTGAATTATGTTATGCTATGCTATCCAGTTTAGATAGACATCATATATATGAAATTATGTTATGCTATCTGTTTTAGTTAAACAATATACATGTCAACTATTTTATGCCCTCTTTTTTCCACACTATCTATTGCATCTGTCTCTCATACAATGTCTGTACATTCAACTATGTTTCCTGTTTATCAGCCATTTGAATTGGAGCGGGTGATGCCCGTATCTAGCGGACTAAAAACACTGTCTCCAAATAAAACAGTGCTACCTCTTGGTGGAGATAGCACCCCGGTTGTACATGCACAAGAACCAGCCCTACCACACATAACCCAAACTCTCGCAGATTGTACCCCTACTGCGATGGACAGAGAACCAGCTTCACGCAATCTAACCCCAACCCTAGCTGATAGTAACCCAGTTCCTGTTGACACAGCACCATCTCCACCACAGAGCTCCCAAACAAGAGCAGTTAGTAAGGCAGCTCCAGTGCCCAAAGGGCCAGTACTATCACGGCGAACCCCAACTCCACCAGTTAGTGCGCATATTCCTGTGGAGGAAGCACAACCAGCTAGTCATAGTTTAGCATCTATCGCATTTGATGTTGTTAAATCATATGTGTGTATCTTCCCATCTTGGAAATATTATACTGAAGATGAAGGAAAATGCCAGTTGCAGGTGTTTGTCCAGGAGTTATGTGTAAGTAATGTTATTCATGGCAATTACTTTGCTTCGTCCCATACATCCTACCTCCATGATGGTTATAATACAGCAAATTTTCCCATTTTTCTCTATAGAGAAGGACCGATTTGGAAACTCGGGATGAGGTAACCTGTGCTAATACCTTTTCTATCTTCAAGAATGCTTGGTAGCAGTATCGGAATTACCTGAAGAAAACGTACTTCACCGGCAAAGAAACTCATCAAATTCCCTTACGTTCTCCTGAGACACATTTACTGGACGATGACTGGGAACGCCTTGTTCTGTACTGGTCCCGAACCAAGAATGTGGTAGGGTCTATGAGCTCATTTTCTATTTTAAGTATTATATTCTTGCGTCTTACTGTAGTCTGTTCATGTATAACAAGTGCCTAAACCTGAAGAACAACTGTTCTAATTTAAGATTCCATTGCTATCATAGTTCAAAAAAGCGCTAGGTGTTAATTGTGCGTTTTGCCACCGCCTTGTGCTTTACTGACAAAAGCGCATACTTATGCGCAGTTATGCATAGATTATGCGTAGTTATGCGCAATGCGTTTTGCCAACGCCTAGAGCCTAGACGCGCTTAAGCACTGCTTAGGCGCGCCTTTTTTAACTATGATTGCTTTGCTCTTGTATCACTGTATTTACGCATACAAACTTATTTTTAAATTGAAGGATCCAATCAAAACTCCAATGGCACATCAGGTATGTTCACGCATGATTCTTTAACAGGTTTGCTCTTATCAATAGCTCTGTTGATTTCAATTTCAATTGTGTATACAATTGACTTTCATATCATGCACATTACTAGCATCACAACAGAGCCAATAGTGTTGTTGTACATGTAGACCCATGGTACCCATCTGAAATCTTGTTGTGCCGTGTAGTTTCCCACGCTTTGTATTCTTTCACTGCTGCTTTGTCTTAAACTGATATGATTTGAACCGTGTTTCTATTTTGATTTGGCAAGACAATGCAGTGACCATAGGACATAGATATATGTTTGTTTGATGCTTTTATTATGTACTAGTACTTGGCAATAGAAGACTTGGTAGTTTAATCATGTCCACCTTACTAATGAACTGGTTCATCGAAATGAGTTTCATATACTAGTACATGCTAAACTTGTTATGTGTCTGCTTGTTTCTTCTTTTAGAATGCTGACATAATATTGGGGAAGAGTGCCTTATTAAGCAATGGTAAAGGAAGTAATGCAGATAAGGTTCAGGATAGTGACACATCCTTGTTGGTCTCCAACAAAGCTGATAAAACAGCTAAGGAAGACTATCTTGAAGACAGCGAGACAACCCCAAAGTCCTGTCTTGGTTTAGTGTTCGAGTTACTAGCCACTACCGCTTCCACAAGCTATTCAAACTCACTGTCCGAATCAGTTCGGTTTCTTGAGTCTCAACAACAAGCTGAAAGACATCGATCAGATGTGTTGCGACAAGAAGCGGAAGGACTGCGGAAGTCCCTGGAGCATTCAGATGCATACTTTCTGGTGCAACAACAAGCGTTGGAGGATTTTAGTGCCAAACAGGAAAAAGCTAATCAGCTTGCTAAGCTTATTGCCAGCATGGTGGATACCCAGGATAACGTTTCTTGAGCTATTCTGAAGTTGTTTCAGTTATGCTCTTGTTTTGCTGCCGCGTTTATTTGTACTAGTGGCCAATTTTGACGGCCAGTGTATGTAATGTGCTGCTTTGTTCCCTATATTTGCACTGGTGGCGAACTTTGATGCCCAGTGAATGTAATATGTGTAATAGCGGTAATAGGCTAGCGTTAATTGCTTGCTTATTTATTTCCTTATTGTCTTGTTTAGTTGTTTGCTTGTAGTCACTGCAGTTCTTTTTCTGTTTTTTTCTAGTGGCCACAATAGCCTATTTTTGGTAACTAGGCCAAAATAATCATGGCAACACACGGACTGTTGTAACCATGGGCCTCCTGCAGGCCGTATGATCCATGGGCCTTCGTCCAGTCGTAGGATCCATCGGCCTTCCATACGGGCCTTAGGGTCCATGGGCCTTCTACGGGCCATACGACCCATGGGCCTTCTACGGGCCGTACTATCCATGGGCCTCATATGGGCCATAGGATCCATGGGCCTTCTATGGGGCGTATCATCATTTCACCAATCATGGGCCGTACTATTCGTGGACCATAGCGGGTCGTTAATAGGCCATATTTGATAACTCTATGAAAACAGCCCAATGGGTTTTTTTGACATGAAAACGGCCCAACGTATTAACGGTCCGCAAACGGGCAGACTGTAATGATGGGATGAATTTGGCCCACAAGCAGAAAATGACAGTAACGGGCCATATGTAACCGAATGCTGCAAATGAGCCCAAGAATCAATGGGCCCTGAGAAGGCCGAAAGATAACTTAGGCTGGAAACGGCCCAATGGAATAACGGGTCGTTAATGGGTATAAACTGATACACTATTCATTACGGGCCAGTTTCACCACGGGCCGTTAATGGGCCAAGAGTTACAAAGGTCCTCATATGGGCCGAAAGAAGTCATGGGCCACACATGGGCCGGAAGTTAAAACGGACTGAATCATATTGGACGGCCTAGATGATGCTACTAGGCCTAATTCGGATAGGGCATAACGGGCCCTTGATTAGCAGGATGTAAATAGGCTATATGCGAACAGGCCGTTAACAGGCTTTCCGTGGGCCGGCCCGCCACCTTTTGACCAAGTCAAATGGGTCGGCCTTTTCACAGGAATGGGCCTCTGTTGGGCCGTGCCACATGTCGCCGTATCATAGGCGCCTTCGGTCGAATGAGCGGATGACATCTGTCCCAACTGTGAGCCGACACGTGTTTCCTCTTGCCAATGATGATTTTACACATGGAAAATCCCCATTGGTCGGGGCTGTTAACGGGTTATCGGATCCAAAACCCGACCCGATGGCTTAACGGCGTTCCGTTATGGTGGATGCCACGTGTCGGTCACCCTTGACGAAAGCACTTCTGTGACACGCGATTTATCATCATGGAAGTGGACACTTCCGTGATGATAATTTTGGTAATGTCATGGAACACTTCTACGACAGCACAGGTATGACTATCTTCATTCTGTCATAAAATCATCGTGGATGTACATGCATGACAAAAAACGCGACCTACTGTGACAAACACGTATCATCACTGAAGTGTATTTTTTTGTAGTGAAAGTTCGGGACCCCCTACCCGAGATTGGCCGGTTTTGACACCGACATTGGTGCTTTCATTGAGAGTTCCGTTGTGTGATACGTCGCCAATGTATCTATAATTTTTTATAGTTCCATGCTATTATATTATCTGTTTTGGATGTTTATGGGCTTTATTATACACTTTTATATTATTTTTGGGACTAACCTATTAACCGGAGGCCCAGCCCAAATTGTTGTTTTCTTGCCTATTTCAGTGTTTCGAAGAAAAGGAATATCAAACGGAGTCCAAACGGAATGAAACCTCTGGGAGAGTTATTTTTGGAATAGAACCAATCCAGGAGACTTGTAGTATACATCAGGGCAGCTTTGAGGTGGCCACGAGGCAGGGAGGCGCGCCTGCCCCCTGGGGGCCCCCACCCTCATGGGCCCCTTGTGGCCCCCCTGGCCGACTTCTTTCGCCTATATATGTCCATATACCCTAAAACATCGGGGAACAGAATAGATCACGAGTTCCGGTGCCGCAAACCTCTGTAGCCACCAAAAACCAATCGGGACCCTATTCCGGCACCCTGCCGAAGGGGGGGATCCCTCACCGGTGGCGATCTTCATTATCCCAGTGCTCTCCATGACAAGGAGGGAGTAGTCCACCCTCGGGGCTGAGGGTATGTACCAGTAGCTATGTGTTTGATCTTTCTCTCTCGTGTTCTTAAGGTGGTACGATCTTGATGTATCGCGAGCTTTGCTATTATAGTTGGATCTTATGATGTTTCTCCCCCTCGACTCTCTGAAATGGATTGAGTTTTCCCTTCGAAGTTACCTTATCGGATTGAGTCTTTAAGGATTTGAGAACACTTGATGTATGTCTTGCGTGGAATACCCATGGTGACAATGGGGTATTCTATTGATTCACTTGATGTATGTTTTGGTGATCAACTTGTGGTTTCCTTGACCTTGGGAATCTATGCATAGGGGTTGGCACACGTTTTCGTCTTGACTCTCAAGTAGAAACTTTGGGGCACTCTTTGAAGTTCTTTATGTTGGTTGAATAGATGAATCTGAGATTGTGTGATGCATATCGTATAATCATACCCACGGATACTTGAGGTGACATTGGAGTATCTAGGTGACATTAGGGTGTTGGTTGATTTGTGTCTTAAGGTGTTATTCTAGTACGAACTCTAGAATAGATTGAACAGAAAGAATAGCTTCGTGTTATTTTACTACGGACTCTTGAATAGATTGATCAGAAAGAATAATTTTGAGGTGGTTTCGTACCCTACCATAATCTCTTCGTTTGTTCTCCGCTATTAGTGACTTTGGAGTGACTCTTTGTTGCATGTTGAGGGATAGTTATATGATCCAATTATGTTATTATTGTTGAGAGAACCTGCACTAGTGAAAGTATGAACCCTAGGCCTTGTTGCCTAGAATTGCAATACCATTTATGCTCACTTTTATCACTTACTACCTTGCTGTTTTTATATTTTCAGATTACAAATACCTTTATCTACAATCCATATTGCACTTGTATCACCATCTCTTCGCCGAACTAGTGCACCTGTACAATTTATCATTGTATTGGGTGTGTTGGGGACACAAGAGACTCTTTGTTATTTGGTTGCAGGGTTGTTTGAGAGAGACCATCTTCATCCTACACCTCCCACGGATTGATAAACCTTAGGTCATCCACTTGAGGGAAATTTGCTACTGTCCTACAAACTTCTGCACTTGGAGGCCCAACAACATCTACAAGAAGAAGGTTGTGTAGTAGACATCACTGTGTTATTGCCAGAAAGTTCGATGGCTCGTTCGATCATCAAAAACGATGTTGTTTCCAGGGAAACTTTCCTCCCCGGTCAACTTTTCGTGTTTGGTGGCTTCCCTCTGCGTGCCAATTGAATTGGCCACCTTGAACAGATTGATAGCTACGCCCCTGGTCATCAGATCAGGTTCAGAAATCTGAATTACGTCACTGATATCCGAGGAGACTTAATCTTCGAGGGATTCTCGGCCCCGACCGCTCCTCACCTACAAGAAGGAAGCCCGTCGGACCCACTATGTGGCCTCGTGAGAGAGTCAGCAATCATCCCTGCCCTGGCCTTAGATCCAGGTCAGACGACCTTATTCGAAAATGGGAGTTTTAAACCCACCGGACTCTCTCCTACTACGGAGCTCTTTGCCGGAGACACAGAGGTGACCATATCTTCGGCAAGCCTGGAATCAAGCAGGACTATGCCTTTCATCGGAGAGCCAAACTCGCCCCTGGATGCTAGCTCCAAACTCTCAAAATCTGCACCAATGGAGCACGGCCAAGTGGCATGTACCATGTCCGGCTCCATAGGACCTCGGTTCCTAGTCCGCCCTTCGCTCCTAAGTGAGGCCCTGGACTTAATGCGATCTCTCGCCACTACGGAAGTATCACCTCCGAACTACGCCCAACCCGGATTAGGAGTTGAGAGCGGGGAATTTTATGTCCCACCCACCACCCACTTAATAGCCACTGTCGAGGACTTGACCGACATGCTAGATTATGCCTCCGAAGACATCGATGGTATGGACGACGATGACGGAGACGAATTAGGACAAAACTCGCCATTTACTGGGCGCCAAGGATCTAACTGAGGACAAGCCCATCAAGGCACCACCAAAACATCGACGTCAGCGACGCTCAAAATCGCGTCACAAAAAGGAAAGTAATACCGGCACCGGAGACAATAATACTCTGGATGATGCCGAAGATCCCGAAGACCTCGTCGAGCCTGCGTCGAGCGGGATGAATGGGAGGAGGGATAAGTTAACCCCGACGAGCTGGTCGAGAATGAGGATTCGGAGGATAGTAACTACCTACCGATCTTAGAGGAGGATGTCAGCCTTCGCAACAAAGAATTTATCATGCCAGAGGAACCCCTCGAACAAGAGCGCTTTAAGCGAAAACTCATCACAACTGCGAGGAGCCTAAAAAAGAAACAACAACAGCTTCAAGCCGAACAGGATACGCTCAACGGCAGATGGACACAGGTCCTAGCTGCCGAGGAATATGGCCTCGAGCTCCCAACAAAGATTATCCGAAGCGTCGGCTACAGCCATAATACGATGACGAGGCCCTTTAGCCAATACCGACAAGATATAATCATGCTGATGAACCAGACTGGCCACCACATGGGCGAGACAAAGCGGCTTCTTATGCCGAGCACCAGCACGCACCACCTCGCCGTCGAGGCAAGGAGGTAGCGGCTCCGAGCTACACCTATGACTTACGCCAGGACCTGGACAATAGAGCCGGTCAGGCCAGATCAATCTATGGATCAAGGGGGCATGCTCCAACTCGAGATGACGGCCATCAAGCCTGGTGCGATAAGTATAACCTCACTCGGGCTGAAAACCGAACAGGATGTCATCCGAACACCGTCGTGACGTTGCCTGATACAGAGGTGCCGCACACCCCGTATACTTTCCCAATGAGGTAATGCAGCACCAATTCCCAGAAGGGTTTAAACCTGTAAAGATTGAAGCATACGATGGAACGACAGATCCCATAATACGGATTGAAGATTTTCTTCTCCATATTCACATGGCTCGCGGTGATGATCTCCATGCCATTAAATACCTCCCCCTAAAGCTAAAAGGACCAGCACGACACAGGTTAAATAGCCTCCCAAAGAACTCTATTGGCAGTTGAGAAGATTTGGAGGATGCATTTCCAGACAACTTCCAAGGTACTTATGTCCAGCCACTGGACGCCGATGACCTTAGTCACATAGTCCACCAACCCGGAGAGTCAGCCCGCAAACTCTGGATTCGCTTCTTAATTAAAAATAACCAAATCGTCGACTGTCCGGACGCTGAAGCCCTAGAGGCCTTTAAACATAGTGTCCGCGACAAATGGCTAGCCCAGCACCTCGACCAACAAAAGTCAAAGTCCATGGCAGCCCTTACCGCACTCATGACCTGCTTTTGCGCGGGAGCAGATAGGTTGTTAGCTCATTGAAGCAACAATACCAGCGACCCCGGCACCTCTGATGCCAGAGACGGCAACGGACGGCCGCGACGTAACAAGCACAAGCGTAGGAACAACAATGAAGAAACCGAAGATACACGGTCCATGCCGGATTTAGTGGCTCTAAACCCGGTCAGCGGAAGAAGCCATTCAAAGGAAACAGGAATGAGCCATCTAATTTAGACAAAATACTCAATTGGCCTTGCCAGATTCATGGTACCCCCGACAAGCCTGCCAATCATTCCAACAGGAACTGTTGGATCTTCAAACAGGCATGTAAGTTAAATACCGAACATAAGGGGAAAGGACCGCCAAGCGAGGACGATGATGAGCCCCGCCCACTAAACACAGGGAGGCAGAAGAAATTTCCCCCCTGCGGTAAAAAGATTGAATATGATATATGGCACTCATATCCCCAAGAGGGAGCACAAGAGCGCGCTAAGGGACTTCTACGCCATAGAGCCAGTCGCCCCAAAATTCAATCCTTGGTCGGCTTGTCCGATGACCTTCGATCGCACGGACCACCTGGCCAGTATCTGTCATGGAGGTTCGACAGCCCTGGTCCTCGATCCAATCATCGATGGATTCCATCTCACTGGATGGTGGCCGCAGTCCTCATGGATGGTGGCCGCAGTCTTAACTTGATTTATCAAGACACTGTTCGTAAAATGGGTATTGACCCGTCAAGAATCAATCCTAGTAACACCACCTTTAAAGGAGTGATACCCGTCATAGAGGCCCGCTACACGGGTTCTTTAAAATTGGAAGTAGTCTTCATTGCACCGGATAACTTCCAAAGTGAAGACTTGATCTTCTACATTGTCACCTTTCGCAGTGGTTATCATGCACTACTCGGACGAACCGCCTTCGCCCGCTTCAATGCAGTCCCAAACTATGCTTACTTAAAGCTCAAGATGCCCGGACTGCATGGCGTTATAACAGTCAATGGAAATATGGAGTGCTCCCTCCGTACTGAGGAGCGTATCGTGGCCCTCACAGCCGAGGTACAGAGCGGCCTAATCAAGCCGAACACTTCATCGGTCATCAAGGCCCCAGACAATGTTAAACGAGTCCGGCCTACCCTGCAGAATGATAGTTTGGTAAATCTAGAGTTGGACTAGCAGTTCCGCCTCTGTCAATCACCCCATCTGACCGCGGCATATGTACCGCGTGTGCATAATTACGCACTTAAAATACCTTGGGCAATGATGGAGGCACATTGCGGACAAGGTTCATAGTGTGGCTCGACCCTATTTGGACCTTAACCTATTTTGCCTTCCTTTTTCCCTCTTATTACAGGTTCCTTACAACCTAATTACCTGACGGTCGCACAAGGGCTCTTTCACAGGCCCCTTCTATACATGTGATCATCGATTTCTCCTCTCAAAGGATTTGGCACCAAGGCAACAGCGGCGCAGACGTGTGGCAGGGCGTCAAGGGAATCTTAAAGAATACCTTTTCTTTTTTCGACCCTATATACAGCTTCCCCTTGTGTAAAATTCTCGGCATGTAAAATAGCCTTGATCTTTATGGCATTATCTGTTTTGACGTTGTTTTCATGTATCAATTAGAATATAATGGAAACAGTCTTTCACCAACCTCTGTTCGGCATTGGTTTATTTCATAAATCTGTATTCCTTCTTTGCGTCGGACTGCCTTATATACTTTGGTATGGCTTAAATGACAGGGGTTCTATTCGGCCACACATATTTTCAACAAGTCCGAACACTTCTAGAGTATACTTCGGCGTCCCGAATATTGCATTATATGCATCAACTCCAAATCACGTCTTTGGTCAAATAGTTGGGTTGCCCAGCTCTTGTGATTACTACCTTACGTACCGCTTGTTCATCTAGGGTAGCAAAGGGAGAACTACTGCGATTGTGTTTCTGGTTTGTCCGGTCAAACACCTCGGTAGAGAAAGCCAAAAACTGATTGTCATGATACGACAAGAGTTGGTCAGCCATTCGATGACTTGTTATAAATCTCTTGCAATTATTCTATATTACATGAAGGAATGGCCTTCATCCAGTCACGCGCCTAAGGCATCCCAGTTTGGATAGCCGCATACGCACCAGGGGCTAGTACTTAGTCCAACCGTCAAACTTCTATGGCTAAGCGAAAGTGATAAAGCCGCATAGTCCGATTGCCTAGTTCACTGCGCAGACACCTCCTTTACGGACCAAGACATTGGGTCAAGTGTGATCGTGCGCCATTCCGAACAGCCCCGTAGCATCTACGTGGGGGCTAAAGCCGACAACTGGCAAACTCTCAGAATTAAAAATAGGCCACACAGGAGGAAAATAATTTCATATAAAAGCATAAATATATTACATGCCTTGATTCATAACACAAAGTCTGGATAAACATATTACATTCACTCAAATATGACATCCTTTGAGCATTGGCCCTCCACTATTCTGGCACCCTCCAGGACGTCGTCAAAATACCGCTCTGGCTTTGCAGTGGTCCTTGACTTCGGGTGGGCCCTCGGTCGCCACGACGGCGGCCTTCATTTTCGCCCAGTGCATCTTGACACGTGCAAAGGCCATCCGTGCACCCCCTAGGCACGCCGAGCACTTTACAGCTTCAACTCGAGGCAGTGCGTCGGTGAGTCGCTTCACCAGGCTGAAGTAGCTGCTAGGAATGGGTTCAGTTGGCCACAGCCGGACTATGACGTCCTTCATGGCCAAGCCGGACATCCTATGCAGCTCCGCCAGTTGCATCATCTGGTTGTTCAATAGCGCCGGACGCACCGGCGCCAGGAACTGTGACCAGAAGAGCTTCTCCGTTGTGTCCCCCTCCTGGGCCTGGAAGAACTGCGCGACGTCGGCAGCACTCTTTGGAAGATCCGCAAAGGCCTCTGGAGAACTCCACAGTCAAGTGAGCAAGGCATATCTTTGACCTCCAAATAAACTCTATAGAAGAAAGGGCTTACCAGCCGTTATCTGTTCAGCCTGCCGGATCTCCTCTCGAGCCGCCCGGAGCTCGGTCGGCGCCTCATTGGCCTCTTGGAGGGCCTTGGCGAGATCGGCCGCTTGGGCCATATTCTTCTCCTCCAAGGCCTCGCACTTGCCAATGGCGTCCTTCAGCTCTTGCCCTACCTCGGCCACCCTCTCCTCGTGCTGGAGGTGGGCGACCTGTTTGGTCTTTAAATTCGCAGCCGCTTTATCAGCGGCCGATTTTCTTGCCTTCACCTGCTCATTGGCTTGGGCAAGGGCGCTCTTGAGGGTTTCGACCTCAGTCACGCTACCTGCACTCATAAATACAATAATATATAAGTTACACTCTGAGTTTGCCTATCACCTAAGATATACAATCAAACTCTTTTAAAGTACACACATGCCTTGCGCCTCATCGAACCACTTGTTAATGCGGTCAATTTCATCATCAGACAGCTTCAGTTTCCGATTGAGTTCGGAAACCTCAGCGGCCTGCGCAGTTGCCGCCAACAGGCAAGCCTGTTAAAAATAGAAAAGTACGTCACCACTTCCGAATACAATGTGATCCCTTGTTCGGCCTTTTTCAAAACCGAACAGAGTCTCAGGGGCTACTATCTATATACAGGTATATTTCCTTCATATGAAAAGCATCTAAGAGTACTACGCCGCATACCTCGAAGCCTATCAACAGGCTAGTGAAGGCTTCGTTCAGCCCGCTCTTTGCATACTGATCATTCTCAACCACCGCACCCATAAGGGTGCGGTGCTCCTCCATAAAGGTAGCACGTCGGTGTGCTTCCACCAAGGCATTCGGCGCCTCCGGATTAGTGGAGGCCGCCATCGGAGCTGATGCTCCCCCATCCTTCAAAGGGGGCCGCTCGCCGAATTCCGGAGCCTATGGGACTCCCGAATGATTTCTGGCTGGGGGGAGACTGGACAGGGTCCCCGCTGTCGGTCGCCATGGGGGCCGCACCGCCCATGTCTTCGGCAGCCGAGGTATGACCCTCAGGTGCCGTCTTGGTGGCTTCGCCCACCCCTCCGCGACCTAGAGAGTTCCTTCGGGACAACAGCTCGGTGTCATCCGTGATGATTGGCGGAGTGGCTCGCGGAGGCGTCTTGCTCTCTGCCATCTCTGGTGGCAGGGAATTTCCTTCATATAGGGAAGGATGGGGGAGGTCGCGAGCAGGGCTGAAATACACACAACATAATATGATATGTAAAAAACATAAAGGACTAAATACTTGTAGTGTGTCTTTTGATACGTACGATGTGGCATGGGGCTTCGCCCTAGAAGGCCTCTGGGGGATAGGTTCGGAGTCTGATTCCGAACCATCCAAGAGGGTTATCTTCTCCCTCTTGGACGCCCCCTCCTCTGGGTCTATGGAGGCTGCCCTTTTCTTTTTCCTCCCTTTAAGAGGGGAGTCGCTTTCCGGCTCCTCCTCCTCTTCGTCTTCATCTCCCTCGTGGGAGGAGGGGACTTCAGTCTCCCCAAACACTGCATCCGGAGTACCCTTATGGCGGAGGCCGCTCTTGGCCTTCTTGCTCTTCTTCTTGGCCTTCTTCTCCGGCGCCTGATAGGGCGCTGGAACTAGCATCTTCGTAAGCTGGGGTGTGGCAGGATCTTGAGGCAGCGGTGTCGGGCAATTGATCCGCTCCGCCTTCGCTATCGAGCCCTGTGAGAGGAAAGGAAAACTCATTACGCCTAAAGGTTTATGGACCAAAGGTATATTCGGGAATGACACGCTTACCGGAGTGGTCGGATTCTCGTTATCAAGGCCAATGTCTTCGGTCTTCTTCGGCCACGTTTTTTGGGTCTTAAAAAGCAGCTTCCAGATTTCTTCGTGCGTTGTGCCAAAGAAGCATTGCAGGGTCCGCTTACCTTCCGGATTGAACTCCCACATGTCCAGGGGCCGAAGTTGGCAGGGGAGGATCCGGCGGAAGAGCATCACCTGAATCACATTAGGAAGACTGGTGTTCTTGCTTATCATGTTCTTTTGCATCTTCATCACTTCCGCGGTCGATCCCCAGTGCAGACCCTTGTTGGTCCACGACGTGAGCCGCATAGGGGGTCCGGATCTAAACTCAGGAGTGGCCGCCCACCTGGCGTCGCGGGGTTCGGTGATGTAGAACCACTCTTGCTGCCACACCTTGACGGTCTCCACGAAGGCTCCTTTAGGCCAAGTAGTGTTGGGGAGCTTGCTCACCATGGCGCCGCCGCAGTCCGCATGTTGCCCATCGACCACCTTCGGCTTAACATTGAAGACCTTTAGCCATAGGCCAAAGTGTGGGCGGATGTGGAGTAGCACCTCGCACACGGCGATAAACGCCGAGATGTGGAGGAAGGAATTTGGGGCTAGATCATGGAAATCTAGCCCGTAGTAGAACATGAGGCTGCGGACAAAGGGGTGGAGGGGAAACCCTAGTCCATGGAGGAAGTGAGGGATGACACAACCCTTTCGCCGAGATCCGGGGTGGGGATAACTTGATCCTTGGCAGGGAGCCTGTGTGCGTTGTCCACAAACAGATATCTCGCCTGCCGGAGCTCCTTGACATCCTTCTCCATGACGGAGGAGGCCTCCCACTTGCCCTTCGAGCTAGATCCACACATGGCTGGAGAGGTTCGTGGCGGTAGCGCCTCGCACATGGTTGAAGCTTGGGTAAAAACACCGGATGTCTCAAATGATCTCTGAAATTAAACTTCTGTGATTTGCATAGACCTCCACTAACTATATCTATGAATATTATACAGGTCCAAGGAGCAATAATCTGAATCAAGATGTACTGGTAAAGCTCAAAGTTGTATACATGCTGGTTGAACAGCTATGTATTAGAACTCAGCGCACATTAGCCACCATTTCTCAACCAAACCAAGTACCCAACCTGCTAAGTGATGTGTTGAAGAAATTGTCAATCCTGCCTACCAGAATTCAAGAGATAAAATGGTCTTACGCAAGAGCCGGTGCCGTAACAGCCTTGAGCCGTGCCAAGGCATGGGTACCGGAGTTAGACCCGGCAAATGTGGTCACTGGGTATCCAAGTCTAAAGGAAGATGGAACTCCTTTTGATCAGCAAGACTTCGCCGCCTGTGTTATAGAGATTCGTCCTCATGTGACAGTAATTGCTGAAGAAAGCAATCTCTCCAAATATCAGCCGGCTTACGATGCAGAAAACCAGAAAATGTCTACACCAGCATATAAATTGATGGATCTGATTCCTCCAATTCGTAAGCACACCTTCGCCCCTGAAATTGACCCGTCCACTCTTATTGAAGACGAAGCTGAATTCCATGCCTTATGTGGCATTGATTGTTCAACACAAAACTTCCAAATGGCGGAAGAGGACGAAGAACCGGCATGGGATGATCCAGAGCCCGCAAGTCAGCAAGGCCAGGAAGAATGAACCGCCGGGCGGTTTACGTACTTGATCCCTTTAAAAACACTTGATGCTATTTGGCTCAAGGAGCCATGTAATAGGGTAGTAAACACTTTAATCCGTCGTGCCATCGTGCACAATACTGCTGATCCGCCCGTTTTGCAAAAATATCACTTTATGCTTATGATAGTCTTGATTTATGCAGACCTGTTCATTATCCTGCACACAAAGAAATCACAAGTGTCCTGGCGGCTTACCGCTGGGCAGGTCATGATACCCAATTGAAACCACTGGGGATAGATAGTCAATGACCAGGGCCAGTCTACTCACAATGTTTGACTTAATTGTTAAATAAACAATCATACATGTGGTGTATGTTAAAACTGCCGGCTTATCAGCTCGACGCAGCTAAAGCTTTTAGAGCCATGACTCTAAAGCATGAGAGAGTTATCTTCTGGCGATGTAGAGCCTACCATCCTGGGGGGTTATAGAAACCCAAAAGATGCTTCAAATATGAGCCATACGTAGGGCAGCTTGGCCCGATATATAAAACCCAGATGGCAAAAAATATATTAGATAAATAAAAACCAAAAATCAAAAAATTCGAGGCTTTTATAGGCCGCCAAGCCAAAATATCTTCTTCGATGAAACTAGCCTGAGCCACTGGAAGGTACATGCTTTCCGTGAGCCAGCACTCACAGTACCCCATCGACATTTGAACCCAGATAAAGTCAGGTCTTGTTTATAGACTTATCAGGAGTACGCGGGGTCAGAGTTGCAGAATGCATCACGGGCCGATTTATCCAAGTTTCAAGGAAGGCGGCTTATGAAGCCTGGATCTATCCTGACTATCTGTAAGACGTGCTCTTGCATGACAAACCGCCGTTTGAACCTTAACGAGCTTATAATCTTTGGTCAAATACACCGTAAAAGATTGATCGTTAAGAGTTCGGCGGGTCAATTGGGATTACCCAATGGAGTTCAACCAACTGGCTACAGGTAGGATGACCCGGAAAAGTTATGTCCTCTTTGGTCGAATATGCCTATGTTTGGACAAGATAACCTGGTCAAGAGGGTAATAACGCTATGTTCGCTTTGGTCAAATACGCCTATGTTTGAACAGAAAGCCCCCAAGTGACATACTTATGAATCGTGCTCATCGGGGACCTATGTTTGAGCTGTGTTGTGCATCCAACTCTCTTTGGTCCCTGAAATTTGGGCGTCAAGCCTCTTAAGCGAACATATAAGATGATGATAAAGACTCAACTTCGAGGAAGTGAAACTACAGAGGCCCTGAATTATCAGGGATGCCGGCTTTATTATATTGTTTATAATATATACATCATCAAAATATGTACATCATGGCAGCCGGTGGCTCAAGTATAGTATGGCCGGAGATGAGCAATATTCCACGACCGATGGGTCCCCTCCTCCGACTTAAGTGAGTCCTTGTGATCTCGAACGTCAATAAGATAGTATGACCCATTATGAAGATTCTTGGTGACCACGAAAGGTCCTTCCCAAGGCAGTGATAACTTGTGCATATCTGTCTGATCCTGGATGAGCCGGAGCACTAAATCGCCTTCTTGAAAGTTTCTGGTTTTGACCCGGTGACTATGATAATGACGTAGATCTTGTTGTTAAATCACTGAACGAGCCGCCGTGAGATCACGCTCCTCATCTAACAGGTCAAGTGCATCTTGACGGGCCTTTTCGCTATCCGCTTCAACGTAAGCCGCCGCCCGGGGTGAATCGTGACGGATGTCACTAGGGAGAACCGCCTCTGCTCCGTAAACCATGAAGAAAGGTGTTTAACCCGTAGATCTGTTGGGGGTATTATTGATACTCCATAACACTGAGGGTAACTCCTCCACCCAACAACTCGGCGTCCTTTGCAAAGGAACCATAAGCCGG
The DNA here is from genome assembly GCF_018294505.1 of Triticum aestivum. Taxonomy (NCBI): domain Eukaryota; kingdom Viridiplantae; phylum Streptophyta; class Magnoliopsida; order Poales; family Poaceae; genus Triticum; species Triticum aestivum. The sequence goes on along the minus strand of NC_057812.1, from coordinate 683,290,194 downwards.
GGCTTGATGCCTCGTAGAATCTCTTGATTAGCTCGTTCCGCTTGACCATTGGACTGAGGGTGAGCAACGGAGGAAACATGAAGCCGAATATGCTCTCGTTGACAAAATTATTTCATAGCGCCTTTAGAGAGATCAGTACCATTATCTTTTATAATGCGATGTGGAAAGCCAAAGAAGAAGATCACCTTCTTAATGAATTGAACCGCCGTTGCTGCATCACACTTACTAACCGACTCTGCTTCAACCCACTTAGTAAACTTGTCAACTGCTACCAAAAGGTGGGTCTTTTTATCCTTGGACCTCTTGAAATGCACAACCATGTCAAGCCACCAAGTCGCAAACGGCCAAGTAATTGGAATCATCCTCAATTCTTGAGCCGGCACATGAGCTCGTCGTGAAAACTTCTGACAACCGTCACATTTGCTGACTAAATCCTCAGCATCAACATGAGCCGTCAACCAATAGAACCCATGACGAAAAGCCTTGGCTACAAGAGATTTAGAGCCGGCATGATGACCACAGTCTCCTTCATGAATCTTCCACAAAATCTCACAGCCTTCTTCAGGAGAGACGCAACGCTGAAACGCCCCTGTGACACTGCGATGGTGCAATTCCTCATTGACAATTGACATTGACTTAGACCGCCAGGTTATCTATCTGGCCAAGATCTCATCCTCCGGCAACTCGTCCCGGGTCATGTAAGACAAATACCGAACCGTCCAATGAGGAATGGCATGAAGAGCCGCCACCAATTGTACCTCCGGGTAAGGGATAGCAAGATCCTCCTCTATAGACAGTTTAATAGAAGGGTTAAGCAAAATATCCAGGAACGTGTTAGGTGGCACCGGCTTACGCTGAGACCCTAACCGGCTTAAAGTATCAACCGCCTCATTTTTCCTGCGATCAATATGTTCAAATTGATAACCCTTGAAATGACCTACAATAGCATCAACCTCTCGGCGATAGGCTGCCATGAGTGAATCCTTAGAATCCCTGGTGCCAGAAACTTGTTGTGCTACTAGATCTGAATCGCTGAAGCACCTTACCCAGCTTAAGTTCATCTCTTTTGCCATCTGAAGACCGTGGAGCAAGGCCTCATACTCAGCTGCATTGTTAGTGCAAGGGAACATTAACCGGAGAACATAAGAAAACTTGTCACCTTGTGGGGAAGTCAAGACAACTCTAGCCCCCGAGCCTTCCAACTACATGTACCCATCAAAGTGAATAGTCCAGTATGTATTGTCCGTCTTTTCCTCAGGTGTCTGCAACTATGTCCAATCAGTGATAAAGTCCATGAGTGCTTGTGACTTGATGGCCATACAAGGCACATATTTCAAACCATGGGGCCCAAGCTCGATGGCCCACATGGCAATCCATCCCGTGGCTTCTCTATTTTGGATGATGTCCCCCAAAGGAGCAGAGCTAACCACAGTAATGGGGTGACCCAGGAAATATTGCTTAAGCTTCTGGCTTGCCATGAAGACCCCATACACAAGCTTCTTACAGTGTGGATACCTCTGTTTGGACTCATTAAGCACCTCACTAATGTAGTAAACCGGCCGTTGAACTGGGTATTCCTTGCCTGCCTCTTTCCTTTCCACCACAATAGCTACACTAACAGCTCGGCTATTAGCAGCCACATATAACAACGCTTGATTAGCAGCATCACTCCAAACAAAATGATATGTCTTCTTCATCATCTGATAAAGAGGAATAGCCTTCTCACCTAACTGGCTTATGAACCGGCTTAGGGCCGCAATACGACCCGCTAGACGCTGAACATCATTAACACACGCCGGCTTAGCCAACGAAGTAATGGCTTTGGTTTCTCCGGGTTAACTTCAATGCCTCTATTAGAAACCCGAAAGCCCAAGAGCTTGCTTGCTGGTACACCAAAAACACACTTGGCCGGGTTAAGCATTATCTTGTAAACCCGGAGGTTGTCAAATGTCTCTTTCAAATCATTAATCAAGGTCTCCTTCCTCCTGGATTTCACCACAATGTCATCTACATAAGCATGAACATTGCGCCCAATCTAATTATGAAGGCAATTTTGCACACACCGCTGGTAAGTCGCATGGGCACTCTTGAGCCCAAAAGGCATAGACACATAGCAGAAGGCTCCAAACGGAGTAATCAAAGTTGTCTTCTCCTAGTCCTTGGCTGCCATCTTGATCTGATGATAGCCGGAATACGCATCCAAAAAACTCAAATGCTCACAACCCGCCGTAGCATCAATGATTTGATCAATACGAGGAAGAGTGAACGGATCAGCCGGACAAGCCTTGTTTAAGTCCGTGTAATCCACACACATTCGCCAAGTGCTATTCTTCTTAAGCACCAACACCGGGTTAGCCAACCACTCAGGATGAAAAATTTCAATGATAAACCTGGCTACTAAGAGCCAGGCCACCTCTTCACCAATGGCCTTCCGTCTCTCCTCGTTAAAATGACAGAGGAATTGCTTGACCGGCTTAAATTTCGGATCAATATTAAGGGTGTGCTCAGCGAGTTCTCTTGGTACACCCGGCATATCTGAAGGCTTCCATGCAATGATGTCCCGGTTCTCACGGATGAACTCGATGAGCGCGCTTTCCTATTTCGGATCCAGATTGGCACTGATGCTGAACTGCTTAGATGAATCGCCAAGACCAAAATCAACCAACTTAGTGTCATCTGCCGATTTAAACTTTAACAAAGGATCATGCTCCGTGGTTGTCTTCTTTAAGGACGTCATGTCCGCCGGGTCATCATTATCTTTGTCAAAATTTAGCTCCTCTGTTGCATAAACTGATTCAGCATATTCAGCATCACCCTCTCCACACTCCAAAGCCACCTTGCGACTCCCATGCACTGTGATGGTGCCCTTGTAACTCGGCACTTTAACCTGCAAATAAACATAACAAGGCCTTGCCATGAACTTAGCATAAGCCGCCCGCCCGAACAGAGCATGATAAGGGCTCTTGATCTTGACTACTTCAAAGGTTAGAGTCTCGGACCTGGAATCATGCTCATCTCCAAAAGCAACTTCCAAAGATATCTTACCCACTGGATATGCTAACTTACCAGGCACCACTCCGTGAAAAATGGTGTTCGACGGCTTAACATTTTTGTCAGTTAGCCCCATACGACGGAAGGTTTAATAATAAAGTATATTAATGATGCTGCCTCCATTGATGAGTACCTTAGTAAATTTATAATCCCCAGCTTGAGGTGCCACCACCAGGGCTAGGTGACCCGGATTATCAACCTGGGACAGATGATCCTCACGACTCCAAACAATAGGCTGCTCTGACCACCATAAATAATGCGGCACCGCCGGCTCAACCACATTCACTGCCCTCTTGTGAAGCATCTGATCCCGCTTACACAGGCTGGTTGTGAAAACATGGTACTGTACACTATTCAATTGCTTCGGGTTGCTCTGATAATTAGACTGTTGTTGTTGCTGATTGCCCTGATTATTCTGCTGGTTGTAACCACCTTGATTGCCTTGGCCGTGAAACCCAGAATTTGAGCCGCTACCTCCATGACCCGAACCATGAGAGCGGATCTTGAACCACCGTTCGGGCCACGGTTGTGTTGGACAGACTCCCTGAAGTATCTCATGATACTGCAATCCTTCCACATGTGGGTAGCTGGCCTCTCCTCTATTCCGTGCTTCGGACATGGCTTATTCAATATTGCTTCAACGTCAAATTTTGTCCCTTGAGTCGACTTCCCCTTACGACGCTGGTTATAACTCTGCGCACCGGTGTTAGCCACAAAATCATCAGCCTTGCACTTACCATTACCGCCATGATTGGTTGGGTTGTACTGTTGTCCCTTCATGCCGCTACTCTTCTTTCCCTTTCCCGATCTTTCATCCTCAGAGTCGGGGTCCTTGGTACCATCGGAGTCGGCATACTTGACAAGAGCTGCCATAAGCTCCCCCATGTCATTCCAATGACGCTTAAGCCACCCAAGTTTCTGTTTAAGTGGAATGAAATGGCAAATTTTTCTCCCACATTAGAACTGCTGAACCGACGTTGATGTTATCTGAAGAATGTATGATAGTGGAGACCTGGCGCACCCAGCTGGTTGTTGACTCGCCCTCAGCTTGAACACAAGAGACCAAATCCACAATCGACATAGGCTGCTTGCACGTATCTTTGAAATTCTGGATAAACCGGGCCTTCAGCTCTGCCCATGACCTGGTGGAGTTTGCCGGCAGCCCCTTCAACCAGGTACGAGCCGTCCCCTCCAGCATCATGGTGAAGTACTTAGCGTATGCAGCCTCACTAACATCCAGCATCTCCATAGCCATCTCATAGCTCTCCACCCAAGCCTCAGGGGGCTGATCTACCATGTAATTAGGTACCTTACGAGGGCCTTTGAAGTCCTTGGGCAGACGCTCGCTTCGTAGAGCCGCCGTCAGACACGGCACAACGAAAGCTCTAGAAGTCACACCTGCCTCAATTGAAGCTGTAGGGTAAACCTGCGCGTGCTGATGAGCCGCCAGCTGAGCCGCCAGCTCGGCCTCCCGACGTGCTCTGCCCTGGTCCACCAAATCCTGTGCATTAGCACCATTGTGCGCCGGGTCATGTCCATGAGGTTGGTTACGGCGCTGCTCCATACTCAAGACTGCTGGCGAGTCAATGTGTCTACTGTAGCTCCGTCTTGGACAAGGGGTCGCATGAATTCGATCACGACTATAAGAATAAGCCTGCTACTGCACCAAAGCTATTTGAAGAAGCTCCCTGGCCCTTCGGGTTTCAACCGCCGTTGGAGTCTCACCCTCGACTGGCAAAGCCACCAATCGCGTAGCTGCAGCAATCATATTATCTAAAGGGGTGGAGTAATGACCCGGCGGCGTCACCACGCACTGGGGCGGGGTGTTATTCATCTGCGGAGAACCTATCACGCGTGACTGAACCGACATTCCACCTCCTGGAGCTTCAGTCATCCGGTTTATGAATTGCGTGCTACTGCCCCCCGCCCCGGGTGTGTTGAAGAGGTCCCTCGACTCATAAACCGAGGGCAGACGACTCTGGTGCTTTCTCCTCAAGACTTCAGGTGAAGCGTTCTGATCCACCATAAGCCGGTATGGATCTGCTTGAATCCGCTGTGCTTGGGCGTTCAAAACGGCATGCTCTGCAGCCATCCTAGTGTTTTCCGCTGCCAAGTCTGCTTTAGCTTGTGCTATCTCACCATGCAATTTAGCCACTTCTACCTTCTGCTGCTCTTGGTTGTCTGGGGTCACATCAACCTCCATCAGAGTTGCCAAAGCTTCTAATAGATTTGTCAAAACCTGAGTCGGCAGGCGACCTGACCCGCCAGCGCCTGTCGCTGTCATCGCCGCCGCACCGGACGTCATAGGCGCGGCGGCTGTCGAGCTGAGAACCGTCTGGGTGCCCGCCATGAAGATCGCCACCCTATTCAGCAGTTCACGGGGGTCCGGAATACTGTCGCCATCGGAACAGCCCCCAAGCTGTCCGTCCTGCAGTTGATACATTGAGTTGGTTTTGCCTATGGATGACTCATCATCAGAATAGATGGCCATCTCACTGCAAGACACAGAACCTTCTAATTCATCCCCATGGATGAACCCAACGAAGGCATGCTTCACTGCGAGTTGAACTCGGGCGGGTCATCTGCGCTGAGCCGTCTCTATGATGTCGGTGCAGATATCTGGTTCAGGGCCCGGTTCGCCGATCTTGCCGATGAAGACGTGGATTCTGCCGAAGGGGGCCCGGTATCCGTACTCAATTGAGCTGGCCTCGGGGCCCCTGCCTACATCGTCAATGTAGAGCTTGCCGCGACGACTCTTAGTCATCCGGCCCACAGCATATCCCTTGATCCCTTCGAAGTTGCCCTTCAAGAACTCAAAACCACTGTGTGCAGGCCCCACGGTGGGCTCCAACTGTTGTGGAGTTGTCATGGAAGATGTCCTAGTGAAAGGACTTAGTTGTGGAGCCATGGCGACGAGGTTAGCTTAAAGGGATTAAATGAAACAAAGGACACAAGGAGTTTATACTGGTTCGGCCCCTTGCGGTGAAGGTAAAGGCCTAATCCAGTTTGAGGTGGTATTGCTAGGGTTTCGATTACTAGGGAGCGAATACGCTTGCCTAGCTTTCGATCTATTCTTTCTTGCCCTAAGCCGCTGCCGGGTCGTCCCTTTATATACACGGGTTGACCCCCTGCGGCCTACAGAGTCCCGGCTGGCACATACAAACGTGTCCGGCTCGGTGACTTATCTGACATGCCTTATAATACAAGTTACATATACATGGCAGTTTACACTTACGGGCACTACAAAAAACATACACTTCTGTGATGATACATGTTTGTCACAGTAGGTCACGTTTTTTGTCATGCATGTACAACCATGACAAATTTATGACAGAATCAAGATAGTCATACATGTGATGTCGTAGAAGTGGTCCATGACATTAGCAAAACTATCATCATGGAAGTGTCCACTTCCATGACAATAAATCGCGCGTCACAGAAGTGCTTTCGTCAAGGGTGGCCGACACGTGGCATCCACCATAATGGAACGCTGTTAAGCTATCGGGTCGGGTTTTGGATCTGATAACCCGTTAACAGCCCCGACCAATGGGGATTTTTCACGTGTAAAATCATCATTGGCTAGAGGAAACACGTGTCGGCTCATCATTGGGACAAATGTCATCCACTCACTGGACAGAAGGCGCCTATGATACGTCGACACGTGGCACAGCCCAACAGTGGCCCATTCCTGTGAAAAGGTCGGCCCGGTTGACTTGGTCAAAAGCTGGCGGGCCGGCCCATGGAAAGCCTGTTAACAGCCTGTTCATATATAGCCCATTTACGACCCACTAACCCAAGGCCCGTTACGCCCTATCCGAATTAGGACCAGTAGCGTCATTTGGGCCATCCAATATGATTCCAGCCCGTTTTCACTTCTGGCCCATGTATAGCCCATGACGTCTTTCAGCCCATATGAGGCCCTTTGTAACTCTTGGCCCATTAGCGGCCCGTGGTGAAACTGGCCCGTAATGAACAGTGTATTACTTTACGCCCATTAACGGCCCGTGGTGAAACTGGCCCGTAATGAATAGTGTATCACTTTATACCCATTAACGGCCCGTTATTCCGTTGGGCCATTTCCAGCGCAAGTTAACTTTCGGTCTTCTGAGGGCCCATTTATTCTTGGACTCATTTGGAGCATTCGGTTACTTACGGCCCGTTATTGTCATTTTCTGCTTGTGGGCAAAATTCAGCCCGCCATTACAGTCGGCCCGTTTGTGGATCGTTAGTCTGTTGGGCCATTTTCATAGCATCACCAAATACGGCCTATTAACGGCCCGTTATGGCCAGCCCGTAAAACGTATGATTTCCATTAAAGGCCTGTCTAGGGCCCATTAAAGGCCCGTACAAGACCCATAAATGAGTCGGCAGCGCATGGATCCTATGAAATGTAGAAGCCCCGTGGATCCTATGAGACGTAGAAGGCCCATGGATCCTACGAGACGTACAAGGCCCATGGATCCTATGAATCGTAGAAGGCCCATGGATCCTACGAGACGTAGAAGGACGATGGATCCGACGGCCCGTGAAGGGCCATGGTCGGGCGAGTTGGCCCCCGTTTGAACGATATAGCATATTCAAAGAATTGCCCTACTCAATACTATCACATGTAAAAAAGCATACACTATACAACAAAGAGATCAAGGCATAGAAAGGTAGAATAATCCTACACTATACAATAAAGAAATTACAACCGATTATACCCACTGGGCATCATGGTTCGACACAGGTGATAATAAAGGATACACAAATAGCAAATTACATACACTGGGCAAATACAGCTCATACATCATGGACGCGCATCAACTTAACTCCATTTGAACAATAATCTCTTTAGAAAATAGGATTGGCCGGATTCGGATAGCACAAATTTTAGTCTGCAAAATCTCCAATTCCTTCATGGTTACCTCAGTGTCTTGTTTCAACTTTTTGACTCCTACATCTAATACCTGCATGTACAGTCTCGACTTGTTGATTATACGTTGACAATCATGTACACGTTGTCTTGCCACCTCTAGTTGATGCTCGAGGACATCAGCACATTCCAATTCCAATCCATAATCATTCGGTAACGGCCATGCCGCACTGCTCGCAGATCTTTGTGTTGATGTCACTTCATCCTAAAATGTTTCTGTAAGTACACATGACAAGGGCAAAAATATAGTTACAACAGTGAAGCGAACAAGACACTATTTTGTACTACATGGCAAAACAGGACTAACAATAATGTTACACGTTACTTTCAAAAAAAATGTTATACATCACGAAGCATAAGCAGGTGATATTTTAAAAATTATAAAAAAGATAGTCTGTGCAGCCTGCATACAGAAATCCCTCTTAGCTCACCAGAGGAGCATGATGTTGGGGCCCAATCGAAAACACAGACAAGTTACAAATTTAGACAGCACGTTGCGTATAAGTAAGCAAGCAGTTGGCCATTCTGTGCCTCAATTAAAGTCTTAGGGAGCATAATGAACAGCAGAGGGTTTCATACAAACATACTACAGCAGGCAAAACTATGCAATCATTAGCGTAGTATAAACTAGATTGTGAGCCTCATGCAATAATAGTTGGTTAATAGACTTCAAAGCTTCAGGCACACTTCGGCAGAGTAATTAAATGGTAAGGCCTTTAATTATGTCAACTAATAGTGATACAAGTACCGAACATCAGGCATGATTATTTGGGCATCTCATTAACTGAGGACAAATAAAGCAATTGAAAAGAGAAAATTAACTATGCCTGAAACAAACAAGGAATTGAACTGTTGAGTTGCATACAGTGACTTACCTTAGCAGGTTGAAGAGGCTCAGCGCAGCTCCTACTTCTCTTGCAAGGCTCCTTCCTAACATCTTGTACTTGGAAATCCTCAATCTTATCTTCATTGCACCCCCTCTGCAAGGTGACACAAACTAGTTACTCGTCTCCTTGGAAGATAAATATGCATACTTTCCAGTCTGTGAACACAAAAGGATGAGATTATAACAAAACAACACCACATAATGAAACATGCCGCATCTCTTGCACTTGCACACAATGAAATGAGCATTTACTATGTCTGCACTATGTAAAAACTAGGCATACCTTCGAACTGGATCTCCAGGTACTCTTGGAGAGCCTACTGTAGTGTACAGCCAAACCTTTATGTCACCTATGAGTTAGACAAGGCCCCACTACAGCAGCCCTTAGTGTTTAAATCGTTGACAAGCTCTGTTAGAGTGTTAGGTCAAGAACAACAAGTAATCAAAGCAAACAGTCCTAGTATGGCTGGCTGATGCAAACAAGCAATTGAACAGATGTGTGAGCAAATCTTACATATCAAGAAAAGAAGCAAAGAAGGAGGCTTAAAGACCATCACTTGACTGACCAGATTTAAGGGGCATTTAAACATCATGTGCAACGTATGAACTAACATAAACATTGCATATTCCAGATTCTACAATGGAATGCACATGTATTAGGTTATGCCATGTATGATGATGCCTAAATGTACAGATAGCAGGCAGGAGTGATTCATCATTGCACGCACAATTGAATTGCAGGTTAAGGGCCAGTTCGATTCCGCCTTTTCAGGGCATATTGTCAAAATAAGCCATAAAAGATGTAAAGAAGTCATTTTTGAGTTATGGGCTTGGGCTTAACTAATTTCGCTTTGGAGGGGGGTGTTTCGGGTAGAACCTCACTAAAAATTGAAGGGAAGGGGAATAGTGGAATGACTCTATTGTCTGCCTATATTACACTCAAAATGCAACTGCTGACGCCCGTGTCACACCTGACCCTCAAGTAAAAACAAACACGCAAGCATTCATTGCCTGCCCGCTTGCATCTCCTCTCCCCTTTCCCTCTACCTCCATCCCCTGCCTGCAGCACTAGGGTTCCTCCAGCGAGCCGTCGCCACTGGTCCCATCTGGCCTGGTCCTCAACGATGCTATGTCCAGCTAGGCTACATGGCCAGCGGGTAGGGGCAAATCTCCCTAGTTTCTCCTCCCTCTGGAGCCGCCCCTCATTCTCATGGTATCCAGCAGCTGCTCCACTGTGGTTTGTCCAACGCACTACTCCGACGGGCGCTGCACAACTAAGGCTGATGCCACACTGCGGCAGAAGGCACCTTATTCTCACTCCCCTCCTCCCAGGCCATGGCCTTGAGGTGCTGTTGAAGGATGAGCTCATCCAACAAGGTGAGGATCTCCTCTGATTTTTTGCCAAATTTTCATTCTGATCCATTATATAATGAATTGCTATGAGCTACTTCTGCTGCTGCTATATGATGCATTGCTATGAGCTGCTCCTGCTGCTGCTAGATGATGAATTGCTATGAGATGTTGCTGTTGTATGATGAGTTGCTATGAGCTGCTGTTGCTGCTATATGATGAATTGCTATGAGTTGTTGCTGCTGCTATATGATGAGTTGCTACAGGCTGCTCCTGATGCTGCTATATGATGAATTGCTATGAGCTGCTCCTGCTACTTCTATATGATGAATTCCTATGAGCTGCTCCTGCTACTGGTATATGATGAATTGCAGACTGCTGCTGCTGTATGATGAGTTGCTATGAGCTGCTGCTGCTGCTATATGATGCTTTCAGGTGGTGCTGCTATACGATAATAACCAGCCACTTGGACCATCGAATTTCAATAAATAATTGTTCTTCATTTAAATGTGGGTCATGCGTTCTTCGTTTAAATTAGGCAATGGGATCTCTATGGAAAACATTGACCAAAGTAGATTGTGCCAAGGAGATGGTATCTTTGTATTTGCATTTTGAGCAAATAGTGATGGTCTATTTTCCTATCATATTAATTACTGCACTGGGTTCAATTTGTGATGTTTGAAGTCAAATTAATTTCCATATGGGCAGCAAAATGAAAAAAAATAATGCAATCTAGACTTTCCACTGATCATACCAAAGATAAGCTGAAATCGCAATGAAAAGAACTGGTTGGCTTATTACATGGAGCTTATATTCACAGGTGCTTATTTTTCTTAGGATAACTCGTAATAACTGTCCCTAAGAAACTTGGCTAATAGAACTGGCATACAAATAACATGTCATGATGATTGCAATGGAGGAGTGGCGTACCATAGCACACTGTATAGGCTCACTGCTGCCTCTCCTTTTTTGCGATGTTCCATGAAATTGCCACATACATCTTGTACTTTTTCATTGTGTAACCCTATCTGCAAGTTGACACGGCTAACTTCAGACATCTCTACATGATACTACATTGCATATCCCTTGCGCATATTTAAAACACCAATTAACGATTGTGTATGTACCATAAACTAGCCATGACTCTGTATGCTGGACTAGCAGGCACTCTAAGGGAGCCTAATGCAGTGCACTGGAATTCCTACATGCCACCTACGATTTTGTGTAATGTACTGCCCCTGTTCCTAAATATATGTCTTTGCAGAGATTCCAGTATGGACCACACACAGATGTATATAGATGCATTTTCGAGTGTAGATTCACTCATTTTGATCTGTATGTAGCCTATAGTGGAATCTCTAGAAAGACTTATATTTAGGAATGGAGGTACGAGGTAGTATGATGTATGACATCTACATATCTAATTTAGCAGCTAGTAGTAGAAATCATTGTCTGCACAAAGGGACTACTGGTCAAAAATCCTAGCAAAGCAAGCTGGCAGGCATAGAACAATACAAGAGAGAGACGTGCTTACAAGATCATAGCAATGCCTCAGTCCAGGCTCTTGGTTGGCCAAGCTGTTAGATCCAAAAGAAACATCGTCCTTGTAGTTTTTGCCAGCTGCATAACAGGTAATAGTGATTGGTCAGTATATTTGAAGTACATCGGGCAGGTGATGCTGGACGGGTTTAAAGGTGACAAGTACCTAGGCCGTGGCGGGTGCTTGTCATCTCTCCAGACGGTGGGAATCGGGTTAGAAACGTCGAAGGTGATGACGTTGCGCTGGCTGTCGGGGTTCGGTAAGGAGATCTAGAACCGTCCAGTAGGGTGTTTGTGGAGCGGCTCCGGCAGGGTGGACTACGGTGTGGGCAAAGCAGATCTGTGGCCGTGGACGAGGGCGTAGGTGAATCTACTCCGGTGGTTGGGTTAAGGATGGTGTCGATGACATGGATCTGCGGCCGTGGACGGGGCGTCAGAAGCTGCTCTGGTGGTTGGGTTAAGGATGGTGTCGATGATGCGGATCTGCGGCCGTGGACGGGGCGTCAGAAGCTGCTCCGGTGGTTGGGTTAAGGGTGATGTCGATGATGCAGATCTGCGGCCATGGACGAGGCGTCAGAAGCTGCTCAGGTAGGTTGGATGAGGGTGCGAGGAAGCGGATCTGAGGCCGTGGACTTGTGAGTTGGCAAAGCGGCCCCGGTAGGGTTGAGAATGGTATAGGCGAAGCTACTCCGGTAGGGTTGACGATGGTGTCGGCGAAGCGGCTCCGGTAGGGTTGAGGAAGGTGTCAGTGAAGCGGCTCCGGTAGGGTTGAGGAAGGTGTCGGCGAAGAGGATTAGAGGTCGTCGACGGGGGCGTCGGTGGGGCAGCTCCGGGGGGGTGTGGACGAAGCATCTCCGGTGGGGAGTACGAATGAGCCACTACAGATGTGCGGCGGTTGACGAGAGTATCGGCGAAGCAGATCCGATGCCGTGGACAAGGCTGGCACTGAATGGGCTATGGTACAGTGGTGGATGAGCAGTCTACTTGTTTCTAGGGGAGGTGGGAGGGGTAGATGCGGCCGCAGAAGCAGATCCGGCGAGGTGGACGCCGCTGGCAGTGAATGGGCTATGGTACGCCGGTGGATGAGCAGTCTAGGGTTTCGAGAGGGGAGGGGAGAAAGGGCGATGAAGTACGTACAGCATGGTGTAAGATTCTCTGGTGATGTGGAGTTAGTCATTTTTGCGGGAGGGGAGAGGAAATGGGGGTGTCGTGTAGTGGGGGAACCGGAAGTTACCAAAGCATCCCCGACCTATCATGTAGATGAGGGCGGTATTGTAACTGTTGGTCTCCATGCACCAAGGACAAAAGGGGGATTTCGCATGCTAAAGACTAAGGTGGTTGAAATTTTAGAAGGAGGCGGGATATTTTGCCGCCCGCGGGATCGTTTGTATCCAGTTTCAACTAATTTTGGACCATGCTAGCGGGAAGGTCATGCTAGACTGTGTACATGGGGCACGCGTCAGCAGTTAATAACTGGTGTGAAGTCTACCCCAGAAAAAAGAAAATAACTTGGGATGATGCGCCGATAACTTGGACATTCACACGAGCGCGGCCAATCGTACGGGTGTAGTGGCGCGTTCACACAAAAAGGGATCAAACACTCAGCCTATGTATTTCTCATGTAAATAGATAATTTAGTGCCATTGGTTATTTACTTTAAACATAATGCATTGATGTGTTAGTGTAGAGGCGCACAAAAAGAAGTGGATATTGTAGTCAGCTACTTAAAAGTGTTACCTCATATGATTACATAGCCTCCATTTCATAAATTACGTACCCGTTGAATTCATATATGAATATTACATATATTACTTCAAAATAGAAACTTAAATCATCCAAGACTAATGAATTTGAATGCAAGAGTAACAATGGTGCATGTACATGATAGCTACATTGGTTGTTTGAAGAAACATCACTGTAACTTTGGCATGCACAACTGAAAAGGTTTATTTAAATAGAAAAAATGTGATATGTGAGTGTCCAATCTTTATAGCGTTGAATCGATATTGTACCTTTGGCCACGATACGAAGTAGATATTGACTTATGTTCAAGCGATGCACGTCCACGATCGCTAGATAGTGATACGTGAATGAATTGTGCAATCTCTCTCACACGCATACATATCTCATTTCCCTGTGGGCATCGGAATCACACACGCGCACTTCGTGTATTTCTCTCCCTCCGTCAGGGTTAAATTCGTCTTTCTACCCCGTCCTACAAGTCTCTCACACAGAAACACACACGCTCTCTATGTCTAACACGCCCACCCCTTTAATTCCGCCCACCCACAGCCACTAATGTCTCAAAGTATAATAATGTCTCTCACACATATGCTATCTACCTATCCCTTAATATAGCTAGATATGTGTCACACAAACTCCTTCTCCCTACTAGCAAGATGCCCATGCATTGCACGGAACATCAAGATGCATTTGTATGAGAAGTTTATCTTGTGGGAGAAAGGATGAACGAGGGAATGCCTTATTTGCAAATGCGGAGAGGGGTGTGGGTATCTTTTTGCAAAATTGCCATAGTTTCCTTCCTGTCCGTCGGATATAAATCAGATGGCCTATATTGCAGGATGGCAGGAACACCATCATCACCAACTCTGTTTTTTATAAGAGTAGAGATATGTGAGTGTCACTGCCCCCCCCCCACACACCACCCACACTTCCCAACACCGAAGGAGTAGGGTGACACCTCGATCTTGATACTAATCTATCGGCTGGCTTCTCTCTCAAACATACACACACACACTACCCGACACCGAAGGAGTAGGGTGGCACATCGATCTTGATAATAATCTATCTACTCCTCTTTCAAACACACACACACACTCGCTAGTTGTGCCTCTATGCCTACCGTGCACACTCTCGATACGTCTTTCTCTCCCTCCCCCCCCCAACAATGACAGCAGAAGGGTGACAACTCGATCTAATCATAATCTATCAATTGGTTTCTCTCTCAAACATTGTGTCTTGGTGCCTTGCTCGGTAGCCCCCTCGATATGTAGACTTCACGCGCGCACACAGCTGTAGTGATGATGACGCTGAACCCAGTGTGACCTATTTTTACCGGCCTCATGTGATAGTTTTCACCCTATTTTCTGTTAATTAACAAGGCAACCTTTTCTTTGTTACTACTAGTGAATCTGAAATCATTCGAGGCAGACATAAAATATATCACTTCAACCCAATTATCGCAGCAACTATTTTAAAAGAAATTAGCTAGCTGCCAGTGCGTTGCATGGAACATCAAGATGCTTTTGTATGAGTAGTTTATCTTGTGAGAGAAAATGTTGAATGAGGGAAGGCCTTATTTGCGAACGTGGAGAGACATGTGGGTATATTTTTGCAAAATTGCCATAGTTTCTTTCCTATCCGTTAGATATAAATCCGACGGCCTATATTGCAGGATGGCACGCACACCATCATCACCAACTCCGTTTTCTACTCCCTCCGTCCAAAAATACTTGTCATCAAAATGGATAAAAAGAGATGTATCTAAAACTAAAATACGTCTAGATACATTTCCTTTTATCCATTTTGATGACAAGTATTTCCGGACGAAGGGAGTATTTGTCTTTTTAGAGATTTCAACAAGTGACTATGACCGGACCTTACCAACATACTCAAAAAAGTAGTCCATAATTTTGATGTTACCCTCTTTTCTTGGCGGTGCAGTGCCATCTGGATACCCCATAAATAAATCAAGGACAAATCTGACCCCTTCCTGAAAAGACATACGGAGCAAAATGAGTGAATCTACACTCTAAAATATGTCTACATACACATCTGTATGTGGTAGTCCATTTGAAATCTGAAAAAGACAAATATTTAGGAACGAATGGAGTATATATAAGAGTAGACATGGAGATATATCTCCAGCATGGTCTACAACAAAAATGTGCTGGGTTGGTTAGCGCCAGATGCTCGCAACGCGATGACATGAGTTCGAATTCTGTCTTTTAACTTTATATTTTTATATTATATATGACTCTACTTATTTAATATATACTTCTTTCGCTACTGTACTGACAGTGGAACCCACAGAGTACTTAGAATACAAGATTAAGGATGGACTTGTTTCTTTTTAACTTTCTGTACGAAGCTGTAGCCACCCTGCAAGTCACGTGTGCACTGTACATGCAATTAACTTTTTATGGAGGGACAATCATACAGGCAATTAACTCAAATGGATTGGATGTCACTCTATTATTTCCAGCATAAAGAGCATCTCCAACGGCAGCCGGAAAATTTCCTCCCGCTTCCTTAAGCGGAGGACGACATCAAATGCCAGTGGCTTACATTTTTACAACTCTAACCAACCAGATGAAATTCGTGCAAACAGGGACTGATTTCATATAAGCATGAAGGATTTCGTATTAAAAAGCCAGATCTTCATATAAACATGATGGATTTCATTACATTTACATGAACTAAGTGGTGCCAATCCGGCTCTCTTGTATAATTTATACTCCCTCCGTCCGGAAATACTTGTCCTAGAAATGGATGTATCTAGACTTATTTTAGTTCTAAATGGCCGCCCGCGGATCCCTTTGCCTTCCTCATGTCCGTCAGACACTTGCGGGGTCGATGAAGGTCCTCGGAAGAGACGAGGCAGCAAAGAAACCACCTGAATCCGCGGTCGTTGTCATGGTTCTAAGAATGACAATAGAGTAAGGGGGTAGGAATGTAGAGGCAAGATCCTAGCTATGGAGGAGTTATACACACGAGTTTACGAGTTCAGGCCCTTCTCGGAGGAAGTAACAGCCCTACGTCTTGGAGCCCAGAGGCGGTCGACTGAATATATGTGTGTGAATTACAGAAAGTGTGAACCCTTGTCCCAGAGGAGGGGGTGGCTTATATAGAGTGCGCCAGGACCCCAGCTCCCCTCCGTTACACAGGGTTCAATGCTCATAAAGGTGGGGGCGTTACTGGTAACGTCTATAATAAAGTGTTATAAATGCCCATAAAGCTATGGTTTAAGTCATGACTGTTGCAGAGTGGAGGGTTTCTCATCTTCTGGTGGTCGAGTGTCTTCAAGGTGGTCGAGTGAGCACATCTTCATGGTCGAGTGGATGATGTTTTCTCTTTGACTGCTTCTGATTCTTTGTAGAGATGTCCTTGGGGAGGGTATGTTGGACAGATCCATGACCCTACCCTAGGTACATAGTTTCATCATTAGCCCCCGAATGGATCAGGGTTTGAGCGGGGAAGGAGTTGGGAACACTTCCAACCCATTCTTTGTGCTATGAGTATATCTTGTTCTGGAATAAAGAGTTGAGGTGAGGACGTCGATTCCTTTCTCAGTCACCTTGGTCCATTCTTGGTTTTTGTCGAGTGAGTTTTCACGGTAGGATTCCGAATGATGATGTAGAGGATGTCTGCCTTCAGTCTGACAGGTTTTTCCGCCCTCCGCGGATCTCGCGGGATTCGAATTTTGGGAAGTGCGCCAGACGGACGGAACCAAGGTTATCGGGATGTATTGGGCAAGTCTCCTCGATCCCCGCGCCACGTACTGCGCGCGCGACTGTTGCGGGATTTGCTTAGATCACCTGGGTCTACCAGTCGGTCACTCGGGTGACGACCTTATAAAAGGCCCCGGACCAGGCCTCTGCCCCGTGCGCTCCCATTCTCTCTTCTTCTTCTCCCAATCTCTCCGTCATGCTCGCTTCTGCCCTCGTCACCGGACCTTTGCTCGAGCTTGACCCGTCACCATGGGGAAGGAGAGGACGGTGGTGCTGGAACACGCGAAGAAGGCGACAGCGAAGGCGAAGGGCAAGCGAACCAGCCGGGGCGGATCCTCGTCGAGATCTAGCCTGCCGGGGGGCTGGATCCAGGGCAACTAGATCCGCTCGACAATCACCCAGGACGATCTCGATGACCTGGTGGAGGGGGGACTGATCCCCCACAAGTCGGCACGGCTCCGGGGAACGAAACCGAGCCGTAGCCGAGGGAGGGTGAGTGTGTTCTCCTCGCCATCCACGTAGATCGCGGATTCTCGCTGCCTCCCCATCCTTTCTTCCGGGGTTTTTTGAACTTCTTTGGGGCTCAACTCCACCATTTCACTCCAAACACCATAGTCTATCTGGCCGCTTTCGTGTCGATGTGTGAAAACTTCTTGGGTTGTCGACCGCACTGGGGCATTTTCAAACACTTCTTCACCTGCCGCTCCCAGTCGGTCAAAAAGGCCAAGTCGAGTGATGAGAAGACACGAGTGATCTAGATGTGCGGGGGTCTGGGGATCGAGATGAGGAGCAAGAGTACTTTCCCAACCATGATTCTTCCTGACTCGGTCCGGGGCTGGCAGTCGACTTGGTTCTACTGCAAAAATCAGCCGACCCCGGGTCAGTCGACTGGACTTCCTCCCTTTTCCTTGCCTCGAGTGGAGAAGCCCGCCCCCTGAAGGTAGTTCCAGAAGAGAAGGCGCAGGTCAAGGTGCTGGTCGAGCGGGTCGTCCAGCTTGTCCGCGACGGGGTGACCGGGATGGACCTGCTGGAGGTCTTTCTCGATCAATGCAAACAACCTCTTCAGGCGCGTGATCATCCGATGTGGATGTACTCTGGGCTCGAGGATTCCACTCGGATCCACCCGGAGGACGTTAGCGAGGATACCTTGGAGAAGTGGTTGATGGGGATCACCAGCAACAAAGACAACCCTCGGGGGTCTAGGAGGGTGATTCCATTCGACAACTCACACCAGCCGGAGCAGGTATAATTCTGTCTTATCAAGTATCTTTCCGATTCACCGAGTGATATCTTGTTTATGGTCGATTTAATTTCCTTTGATCGTTGTCCTTTCAGGCCCTCATCGACATGTACTCAATGCCCAACGGAGTGTAGGACCAAGAGGCTGAGGAAGAAGGGGGCGGTGGCAAGAGCGGCGAGGAGCATTCAGATGTCGAGGAAGAAGAGGAGAGCGATGAATTGACTGATGACGAAGAAGTCAACTCGCCTGCTCACAGGGAGAGGAGATCCAAACACGCTCATGACCCAGTGAGCGCTCCGGACTTGGTGGCTGTGACGATTGGTCAGTCTTCGAAGCGCCCCAGGACGTCTTCTCCAACGCCGATTGAGAAGGCTCCAAAGCAGTTCAAAGTTGCGCCGCCCCCGGCACCGAAAGAGACGAAAGCCACCTCCTCCGAACTGCCAAAAGCTTTGCCCAGGATCAAAGTGACTGTTCCTACTATCTCCGAGTAACCATCTGACTTGTCCTTTTCGTCGACTCGATTAACCGGACGTAACCGATTGAATGTGGGTCTTTGTAGTGCCGCTACGTCAGGAACTTCTTCTTTCCAGTACCGGGACAAGGAAATGGAAGATGCGGTAACCTCCAACCCAGGTATCAACTCTTGCGATTTTGTTCTTGATTCTTTGGTCGATTGCGTTCTAGTGGTGCACTTGGGGTCGAATGATCTGCCTTGCAGCTCCACCCAACATCATTGATCTTCCAGATGACGATGAAGATGTGGCTCTTAAGCCCAGGAAGAGCAAGAAGGTAGCAGCTGGCAGGATGGCTCGGCAAGAACCAACTACAACACCTCCTGTCCGTCAACCTGAAGACGCGGGCAGGGCCTTCGTGACCTTCGCTGCACCCTTGTCGAGTGGGCATCCCGCACCGTCGACTGCACATGTGATTCATTCACCTGTCCAACTCCACGCCACGGAGCTCCAAGCTGCCGCACCTGGGTCGACTGCTCACTTTTTCACCAGCTACCCTCTCCCGGACAACCAGTCGGAAGCGGCTGCGGAAGCCATCCGACAGGCTGACATGATGATGGAGCGGGTGAAGGCGGTGCATGAGAACAGCCAGGCTGCCTACGACACTAGTGCTGCCCTTCGGGCCAATGTCCAAGTAAGTAGACTTTCTGACTGTTTTTGCTCTATGAGGGAGTGTCACTCGAAAAAATCTTCTTCTACATAATCTGCTGTTGTTTGCGTCGAATTAGAGCACCCACTTGGTGTTTTGTTGTTTTTGGTAGTTTCGTTCTTCCACTCGGTCTGGGCGAGTGGGATCTGAACCGGTGGGGGCACGCTAAGTGCATCCACTGGGTGTAGTCCCCGAGACCGCGGTCGACTGCTGGCAGTCGACTGGGGTCTGAGTTCTTCCTTCCTTTCTTTTGTACTCCTTACACTTGACTCAGGCGGACCGGTCGAGTAGTTTCGTTCGTCCACTCGGTCTGGGCGAGTGGGATCTGAATCGGTGGGGGCACGCCAAGTGCACCCACTGGGTGTAGTCCCCGAGACCGCAGTCGACTACTGGCAGTCGGCTGGGGTCTGAGCAGGTTTTTGGGGGGGCGGGCCGGTCGAGTTGAGTCTTAGTCAGTGGGGGCACGCCAAGTGCACCCGCTGGGTGTAGCCCCTGAGACCGCAGTCGACTGTGTGTAGTCGGCTGGGGTCTAAGCGAACTTCTTTAGGTTTTATTCACTCGGAAGTAAACAACTTTTTGATTTTATCGACTGATCCGTCTTTTGCCTTCTGCAGAAGTCTTGCTCTCTCATTTCTAAGTTTTCTGAACTTGAGGAGAAGCAGAGGCAACTCAACCTCGACTTGGAATTAGCCCAGCAGAATCTGAAGAAAGCTCAAGACGAAGCCGCTGGTATGGAAGGTAACTGACTGTCGACTGATTTCCAATACATTTCTTTGATCTCTTCTTTGATTCGATTGCTTCTTTTGCAGAGAAAATGAAGTTGGCTCTGGAGAAGAAGGACTCAGACCTCGCCGCTGCGCAAAAAGCAGCCCAAGATAAAACTGCTCTCCCAGACCAGAAGCTTGCTTCAATCGGAACGCTGGAAGGAGAGGTGACCAAACTGAAATCTTGTCTTAATGAAGCTAACCGCGAAGTGACCAGTCTGAAGAAGGACAAGGTCGCCCTGAATGAAAAGCTGGAGTCTGCGATCCGCAAGAGGAATGACACGGAAGCTTATTTGAGGACTCTTGCCAAGAAGCTTTATCTCACGCTGGAAGCTATTTCTTTTAATCCGACTGTGTTGATGCTTGCGATCGGATCTTGCTCGGTCGATTGACTATTTTTTGCTGCAGAATTCTGTCAAGACTTCAACGAGGAAACTGGAAGGGTCGAGACGGGTCTGGACCCTATCGCTTCTCCAGTCTGCGACGAAACTGTGATGTAAGTGCTCCGACTGGAGTCCCATATCGCCAGCGCCATAAGCTACCTCGCGCGCCTAAATGAGGTAGTCTCCCGAATCGACTCATCGCTTTGGCCGGAGGCGACGCTTCAAAACGACTTGGAATCCCTGATGACTCGACTGAATGAAATCCCTGACCGAGTGCAAGAATGGAACAAATCCTCCGCCCGGTGTGGTGCTGACGTGGCGCTGTCCTTGGTGCGAGTCCATTGCAAGGAAGTTCGTCAAGACAAGCTGGCTGCGATCAAAGTCGCTAACAGCAAAAAGCATAACTTCCAGTCCTTCATGGAGACTTTCATTGCTGCCGCCACTTGGATAGCTGATGGGATCGACCTGGACTCATTCGTGGAGCCTGCCAGCCCTCCTCCGGCCAAGTGAACAAACTTATGAAACTTGAATCTGCTTTAAATTTTCCTCGGAATGCCGAGTGATTGCTGTAACCGTTGAACTCCTTCGGGCTTGGTGCCCGAGTACTTGTGATTTTCTTCTTGGAACTTTTAGGATTTATATGAATTTGTTTTATTTCCGAATGTGCTTGTGTTTGCCTTCGAATGGACTTTGCTCACCGCTCGGAACGCTTCGTCATCCTTGCGGATCGGGATAGAGCGGACGTTGTACTTGTGGCGTAGCTCCGAATGAGAAGGTTGCAGTCGACCTGCACCTCGTCATCCTTGCGGATAGGGATGGAGCGGACGTTGTACTTGTGCCGCAGCTCCGAAGGAGAAGGTTGCAGTCGACGTGCACCTCGTCATCCTTGCGGATAGGGATGAAGCGGACGTTGTACTTGTGCCGCAGTGTCAGGTCCCTGACTCGATGTCACATCGATCTAGCTGGTAACACCTCATATCACTTTGCGGCCTCACGCACGGTATCCCCACGGGTGACGTCTTACCTTTTCCCGGGACCGTTTGCGCCTTTTGGCTCACGTATATGATAGTGTCGCTAGCATCCATATGATAAAGAGCCCGGGCTGACATGACTAGTCGTAAACCCAAAGTGGCACAGACTTACAGGGACAGGCATCCATGACCTAGCTTCGAACGTGTCGGTCATCAGCAAGTGGGTCCGGGCTGTAGCACTGGGCTAGCAGGACTCCGGTAAACCGGGCTGTAGCGGGCTAACAGGACTCCGGTACTCAAAGCGTGACATTTCCCCGAAGGGACAGACACAGGAACGAAGAAGGACACATGCCGGCCAGCCTAGGTGTTCCAGAGCAGTAGCAAGCTACCATGGCTCAGCGGTAACACTAGGAGACATTTCCCGGTAAGAGAGGCTACTAAAGATAAACAACTAGATAGTCAGATCCCACACATACCAAGCATTTCAATCATACACACAATATGCTCGATATGTGTAAATACAACGAAGCATCACAACATGACTCTACGACACAAGTACCTTATTTAAGGCTCAGGGAGCCATACATAGCATACACAAAGGTACGGGTCTCACGACCCAACATACAAGTCATACAGTCATACAAACCAGCAGCGGAAGTAACTTGTCTGAGTACAGACAACTAATAAAATAAAAGAGGCTTGGAAAGCCTAGCTATACTACGTGGTCCATCACAAGCTCAGGGTCACCACCTGGGTCTTTAGCCTACTCGTTGATGTCAACGTCTACATAGAACCCATCAGAAGGGGTTGCAGCGTCTTCTGTAAAAAATGTAGATTATAGCAACATGAGTACAAAGGTACTCAGCAAGACTTACATCAGATCCTACATACATGCATAGTATCAAGAAGGGTTGGTGGAGTTATTGCAGCAAGCCAGCTTTGACTCTTGGCTAGGCTATCCTACGATACTCCAACTTGAAATGGTTTTGCGCACACGAGTCCACTACTCACCAATTCAATACACTACCGAGGATCCACCTCCGTCTTCCTACGGAAGAGCCATCCTCGGCACTCACACTTATCTTGAGGCTTTTAACAGTTTCCATTTACTTGTCTATGAACTGTATAGGCAACCAAGTAGTCCTTTACCGCGGACGCGGCTATTCGAATAGATTATGATAACCCTGCAGGGGTGTACTTCTTCATACATGTTTCCACCACTTAGCGTCTGCACACGACATGTGCTCGGCAGACTTCAAGCGAAAGCCGACGTGGGTGTAGACCACGACCTACCTAAACACTTAAGCCTCTAGTCCAGGTTTATCGCCTATTCAGGTTCCATCCGCAGGGAGTCCGGCCGAGGTTTCCCATACGGCCCCGAACGATGTGAACAGGGTTCCCGAGATACCTAACGGGTATTCGGTACACCGTGCCACGTACCTACCGCATCACAGCCCACCCCTACGGTCAGCGCTGTCCACGGCCTCCAGTAGGCTACAAACACCAGAAACTACTTGCAACTCCTGGACAGAGAGCTAGGGTGAATAAGAAGTCGAGCGGGGTCATATTTCAGGGCCCAATGCATGGTAGTAGCTGTATCTTAAATCACGCATACAGATCTCAGTGCTTAAGGTCGGCTTCAATGAAACAACCCACCATGTACTCCTACATGGCCTCTCATCGATACCTTTACCAAATCGTGTTCACCACACCACTCTCATTACCGACATAAACATTTCACTCTAGCCCATCACCCAGATGAACCAGACCTGACACGACTCTAAGCATAGCAGGCATAGCAAGGTAGGAACATCACATACATATGGCTCAAACAACTCCTACACATGCTAGTGGGTTTCATCTAGTTACTGTGGCAATGACAGGTCATGCAGAGGAAATGGGTTCAACTACCGTAGCACACAGCAGTTTGAAACGCGTTGTCTTAATGCAGTAAAAGAGAGCAGGAGCGAGAACATGGGATTGTATCGATATGATCAAATGGTTGGTTGCTTGCCTGATGGTTCGATGCACGGATACGGTTCTTCGTTAGGGTAATCACGGTACTCCTCGGGGACAGAACCTGTCGCAAAGGGCATCGATACACAAGCATCACCAAACAATGTGCAACAATATGATGCATGCATGAAACATGGCAATATGAGTGTATTGGGCTAATGCAACTAAAGCTAGAAGGGTTTGAACAAATTTGAATCAAAGATTCAAATTCCAAATTCAAATATGGCCTTTTTAAGTGCCTTTTCTTGTTCTGCTTAAAACATCAATTTAACTTGTTTGATCATGCATGAAAATAGTACAGATGGATAGATTGGATTTTTCTGATCATTTTTCATATATAATTTGTCCAATTTGGAGTTACAGAATAAAAGTTATGAATTTTTGAAGTTTAAATAATATTCTGGAATTTCCTGATTTAATTTAAATCCAGAAAATCAATTACTGCGTCAGCCTGACGTCAGTGTGACGTCAGCAGGTCAACGGAACTGGTCCAGGTCAAACCTGACAGTGGGTCCCGCATGTCAGGGTGATTATTTTAATTAAAACTTAATTAAAACTAATCCTGTTTAATTAACAGGGCTGGGCCCCACCTGTCATTGACTCAGGGGAGTCAACCAGGGCCCACCCGTGGTCAAAGTGGATGTCGGCTGCCGGCGTTTAGTCGCCGGCGAGCCCGACGCGGCGGCGGAAGTGGTTTTGGTCATTTCGGCCACCAGAGGGGCCGCGGAGACCACCGGAGTGGAGCTGAGGCCAACCCGCAGCTCTTGGCGGAGCCCGTTGGGGTCGGGGTGGCCGGAGTCGACGGCGGCGAGCTCGGCTGCGGCCGCCGGGGTTCGGTCGTGCACGGGAACGGTGCTGGAGCTCGAAGTCGAGCAAAGCGAGGCGCTAGGAATGCTCTACGGGGTCTTGCGAACTCGTTGGACTCGCCGGGGTGACCAAATGGTCACCGGAGCTGCGTCGACGGCGAGCTCGGCGACGGCGGAGGTTCGGCCGTGGTGGGGAGGTGGCTACGGTGAGGGAACGAGGGGAAGGAGAGGGGGAAACGGTGGCGTAGCTCACCGCGGTTGCAGTGGGCGTCGAAGCGGGCTCGGGGACGCGCTGGAGACGGCGAATTCGACGGCGACGGTGGTCGGAGCCCGAAGAGGGGAACGGCGACGTGGCGGCGATGCAGGGCTTCCGGGGAGCTGTGGAGCGGTGGGGAGGAAGAGGGAGTCGAGGCGGAGCTCCTGAGCTAGTCGGGGGAGCGAGGGGTGGTCGGAGACAGCGGCTAAGGCGAACGGCGGCGACGGTGGTGTTCGGCCGGGCGAGAGAGAGAGCGAGGGAGAGGAGGGGAGAGCCGGGGGAGAGTGAGAGAGAGCAGGGGGGAGGGCGTGGCGTCGTCCAGGGCGTCGAGCGAGGAGGGGAGGCCAGGCAAGCAGGCGAGCAGGTGGCGTGGCGCGGTGGCGCGCGCGCGCGCCGGCCACACTCCCCTCCCTCTGTCGGGACGAAGACGACAGAGGAGGGAGGTGGGCTGGGCCGGCTGCCGGCTGGGCCAGCCAGCTGGCTGGGCCGCACAGTGGAGGAGCCCAGGTAAGCTCCTCCTGTTATATATTTTTCTGTTTTTTAATTTCTGACATTTGTTTTGATTTAAATAATATATTAAATCATTTATTTAACTTATGCCAATTTTTGCAGGAGCTATTTATATTATTCCAGAGCTCTTTTATAATTGGCATAATATTTGGGCATATATTAATATATATAATTAATATATTTCCAATGCAAATATTTATGCATTTATTCCAAATGCCCAAAATAAATGTCCATGAGCCACTAAAAATATTGGTTTGATTTTTATCTCTGTCCAATATTTTCAGAGAGCAACATGAGCATTTTCTTGGACCCTTTTGGAGAAATTTTTATTTAGGTCATTTTCAAAATGGTTCTGAGGGTTTCACAGATCCCCATTTCAAGTTTCTGATGAAAGAGTAAACATGATGCAACACTCTAATGCATGACTAGCTAGGGTGTGACAACTCACCCCCACTCAAAAGAATCTCGTCCCGAGATTTGGGTTCCTCCGGGAAGAAGGCGGGATACTCGAGTCGAAGACGATCCTCCCTTTCCCAAGTTGCTTCATCCTCGGAATGGTGCGACCATTGAACCTTGAGAAACTTGATATTATGACGTCGCGTGGTACGTTCGGCTTGATCGAGGATACGAATGGGGTACTCTCGATATGTAAGATCATCTTGGAGATCAAGCGTTTCGTGGTCCACTTCACGGATAGGATCCGAGAAGCAACGCCTGAGTTGAGAAACGTGGAAGACATCGTGGACTCTGGAGAGGTGCGGAGGTAGTTCCAACTGGTAGGCAACTTCTCCTCGTTTGGCAAGAATGCGAAAAGGTCCAATGTAACGAGGAGCCAATTTGCCTTTGATACCGAAGCGATGGGTTCCCTTCAGAGGGGTGACCCGAAGATAAGCCTTCTCGTCAACCTCGAAAGTCATAGCCTTATGTTTTCGGTCATATTGACTCTTTTGACGAGATTGGGCTGTTTTCAACTTTTCACGAACGATACGAACTTGTTCTTCTGCTTCCTGAATCATATCCGGGCCAAAGAATTGTCTTTCCCCGGTCTCTGACCAGTTAAGGGGTGTTCGACATCGTCGTCCATAGAGAACTTCAAAAGGGGCTTTACCCAAGCTAGATTGATAGCTGTTGTTGTAAGCGAATTCGGCGAATGGAAGGCACTTCTCCCAGTCCATTCCGAATGAGATAACAGAGGCTCGAAGCATGTCTTCTAGAATTTGGTTGACGCGTTCCACTTGACCGCTCGACTGAGGGTGGAAAGCGGTGCTAAAGGAAAGACGGGTTCCCATAGCATTTTGGAAACTTTCCCAAAATCGAGAGGTGAAAAGACTTCCTCGATCCGAGTTAATTTCCAAAGGAACACCATGGAGAGACACTATTCGGGAGATGTACAAATCTGCCAGCTGACTAGCGGTTATACTCTCACGAACAGGTAAGAAGTGGGCTACTTTGGAAAGACGATCGACCACGACGAAAATAGCATTATTCCCTCTCTTGGTCCTGGGAAACCCGGTAATGAAATCCATACCAATTTTATCCCATTTCCATTCAGGAATAGCTAGGGGTTGAAGGGTGCCAGCAGGCCGTTGATGCTCTGCTTTTACACGACGACAGACGTCGCAATTTGCAATATACTGAGCAATTTCTCTCTTCATCCTAGTCCACCAGAACCTCTGGCGTAGGTCCTGATACATTTTAGTACTACCGGGATGAATAGTGAGAGGAGATTCATGAGCCTCCTTAAGGATCAACTGCCGTAGATGCTGGTTCTTGGGAACCACTAGACGGTTCTCAAAGTACACAACACCATGATCATTTGTGGAGAAACAACTAGCACCTCCGCTAGCAATGTTCTCCTTGATCTTAGCTATTCCCTTATCTCGCTTCTGGGCAGCAATGATTTGATCCGTAAGAGTAGGTTTCGCCACCAAGGTGGAGAGAAATCCTTGAGGAACAATGTGAAGGTTAAGCTTCCGGAATTCCTCATGGAGAAGCGGTTGACTTTGTTGTAACATCAGGTTGTTACAATAAGATTTACGACTTAGCGCATCAGCCATGACGTTGGCTTTCCCTGGGGTGTAGGTTATTCCTAAGTCGAAGTCGGTGATCAATTCAACCCAACGTCTCTGCCTGAGATTCAAATCCGGTTGGGTGAAAATATACTTCAGACTTTGGTGATCAGTGAATATTTCGCAACGATTACCGAGGAGGTAATGTCGCCAGGTCTTAAGTGCATAGACTACGGCTGCAAGTTCTAGATCATGAGTAGGATAATTCTCCTCATGTGGGTGCAATTGTCGTGAAGCGTAGGCAATTACGTGTCGATCTTGCATGAGAATGCAACCTAGTCCTTGTCGCGAGGCGTCGCAGTAGATAACAAAGTCCTTGGAGAAGTCTGGCGGTACCAGTACGGGAGCAGAAGTCAGGCGTCTTTTCAGTTCCTGAAAGCTGTGCTCACATTGTGGAGTCCATTCGAACTTCTTATCTTTCTTGAGGAGTTCGGTTAGAGGTTTGGCAACTTTGGAGAAGTTCTCGACAAAGCGACGGCAATAGCTCGCTAAGCCTAGAAAACTCCGAACTTGCTTGACCGATTCGGGTGGAGTCCAATTAAGGACGGCTTGAACTCGCTCAGGGTTAACAGCAATACCTTTACCAGATATTACATGACCCAGATAGGTCACTTCTGGCAACCAGAATTCACATTTAGAAAATTTGGCATAAAGGCGATGCTCTCGAAGTTTCTGCAACACTAGCCTTAGATGTTCGGCATGTTCTTCCTCATTCTTGGAGTAGATGAGTATATCATCGAGGTAAACCACGACGAATTTATCCAAATACTCCATGAAGATTGAGTTCATTAACCGAGAAAAGGTGGCTGGAGCGTTGGTTAATCCGAAGGACATGACGGTGTACTCGTATTGGCCGTAACGAGTAACAAAGGCCGTTTTAGGAATGTCCCCGTTTCTGATTTTGATTTGATGGTAGCCCAACCTCAAATCCATCTTGGAGAAGACTGAGGATCTAGCGAGCTGATCATACAGGTCGTTGATCCTGGGAAGCGGATATTTGTTCTTGATTGTGACCAAGTTGACAGGTCGGTAATCTACAACCATCCGGTCCGTACCATCCTTCTTCTTGACGAATAGGACGGGGCAAGCCCACGGAGATGAGCTAGGTCGGATGAAACCCTTTTTCAAGGACTCATCGAGTTGTTTCTTAAGCTCGGCTAGTTCTAGTGGTGCCATCTTATAAGGTCTTCTAGCAATCGGAACGGTTCCTGGAATGAGGTCTATTACAAACTCAACATCCCTGTCAGGTGGAACACCTGGCAATTCTTCTGGAAAGACATCCGGGAAGTCACGGACTACCGGAACGTCCTCAAGGTCTGGCAAAGGGCTGGCGTTAAGAGAATATAATTGTCGCTTAGCTATTCGGGTCAAGACATTAACTATCTTCCCCGAAGGATGGGTGAGTTGAACAGTCCTAGAGAAGCAATCAATTTTGGCTTGATGAGCTGACATCCAGTCCATACCCAGAATGATATTGATATCTGAAAATTTAAGGGCTATCAAAGATGCAAGGAAAACAAGTCTGTCGACTTGGATTTCGTTTCCATGGCTTACTCTAGAAGTTTGCCATTTGGATCCCGGAGTTTGGATTACCATAGAGGTTGGCATATCACCGAATGCGATGTTATGCAAGCGAGCATAATTTTCAGATATAAAAGAATGAGAGGCTCCTGTATCGAAAAGAACAGATGCCGGGTGGCAATTAACAAGAAGCGTACCGAGAACGACGTTGGGATCCTCTTGAGCTTCTTCGGCAGAGATACAGTTGACATGGCCACGTGAAGCGGTGACCGGTTTAGCATGAAACACTTTCCCTGTCGGCTTGCCACGGCCAACAGCTTTAGCAGATTGATTTGGGTTGGTCTGGGGGCATTCACGCATATAGTGGCCAGATTCCCCACACTTGAAACAAGTCACGGAACTGGTACGTGGAGGAGCATTGTTAGTTGGACCCCCATAGGGCTTGGCTGGAGCAGACTGTTGAACGGGGCGAGGCGCCTGGAAGGATGGCCTCGGTGTGAACCTGGGTGGCAGGGCGGTGTTGGGTACCCACACGCGGCGCTTCTGAGGACCAGCACCGAATGAGGAACCCGTGTCACGTCCATGCTTGCGTGTTGCGTCATAGTCAGTCTGACCAGTTTCAGCACTGATGGCTTTGTTGACAAGTTTCGAAAAAGATGTGCACTCATGCAGACGGAGGTCGCGGCGAAGCTCAGGACTAAGGCCCTTACGGAACCTTGCTTGCTTCTTGGCATCGGTAGACACTTCCTCAGTTGCATATCGGGCGAGATTACCAAACTCCCTGCTATAGGCATCCACAGAAAGTCGGCCTTGGGTGAAACTGCAAAATTCTTCACGTTTACGGTCCATGAGACCCTCCGGAATGTGATGTTCACGGAAAGCCTCGCTGAATTCAGCCCAAGTTGTGACATGGCCCGCTGGGCGCATAGCTCCATAATTCTCCCACCATAGACTGGCGGGGCCTTCAAGATGATATGCAGCAAAGGTGACCTTGTCAGCCTCCGCTACCAGCGCGGAACGCAGTTTATGAGAGATACTGCGAAGCCAGTCATCAGCGTCGAGAGGCTCGACGGAGTGGTGGAACGTGGGTGGATGCAATTTGATAAAATCACTGAGTGACACCACGTTAGCCCTCTGATGGTGTGCTGTATTCTGTTCAATACGCTCCAACAAACGGTTTGTCTCCCGCTTGTTTCTCTCAGCTTCCATCATCACCTCGGCTAGTGAAGGAGGATGAGGCAGATTTACATCCCTGGCTTCACTGCCTTCGGCCTGCTCTTGAGAAGCAGGGTTAGCGCGCGTGTTGACCATCCTAGGAAGACAAGACAATGATTTAGTCAGGATGGTAAAATTCCGACATAGGATTCATAATGTAAGAAATAACTCGGAATGCAGGATGATCATCCGTATGACATGGTAGATACAGAAACTGCTTCTTTTATTCCATCGTCATACACACCATACAGGGTTTAGTACAAGACCAAACATAGTACTTTTACGGTGAAAAGAGGATTACATCTCATCGGAGGCATTCCAAGCTCCTATACATTATTTTTCTACATCTCCGGAAGGAGTACAAACTAGGTCATATCCCACGAGTTACGCGGGACGATAGACGACACAGCTAGTGCGAACTAGTGATACCACCACTAACTCAGACCGATCCGTAATAGTCCTCGTAGAAGTCACCTCCATAGCCTGGAAGCTCAACATGTTCATCCGGAAACAGACGGTCTCGCGGAGCTTGTGGACCATAGGGGCTAGGATGAGGCCTTGGACCAACAAACGGTGGCCTGCGGGGACCGCGAGGTGGGGTGATGCCTCCTACATCACGCCAAACCATCACGTCTGGCAGAGCAGATCTCACAGGATAGAGATCGCGCATATCTGAATATCCAGCTTGCACCGCCGGTGCGAACCGAGTCAAAGTGGCCCAGTGGTCAGCACGGGTATTGAAGAGCTCTAACCTTAAGGCCCGATTTTCACGGTCCTTATCCTCGAGCATCTCAGCAGTGGTGCGAGTCCGTGAATCCTCCTGAGTGGAGTCAGCATAGATAGCCTGGAGATACCCTTGTGCTCCCGGAAGTGATCCTGGCATATACCGGAAATCAGAGTCCCGAAATAACCCAGATCTGACTCGCATAATGGTCATCATAGAGTAGGCGGCGTCCTGCACAGCCATCTCAATGGTAACCCCGAGTCCATAAGAGCAGTGAAGAGGCTCGGTGGATCCAGGATAAGATGGAAATATCCTGACAGTGCAGAGATACTGGCTTTGATTGAAATCTCGGAATTGCTCTTCGACCGTGTACTCAGGATACCAGCGGTATCCAGCCTCAGTCATTACCCTGACCAACTTAGCAGTATGGTCGGGTACATCTAGGCATCGAGTCAGGCGAACCACTTGATTGAGGTCGCGAGTGGCCATCTGAAAGCACAATCATAATGCAAAGGCATTAGAATTTCTAGCAAAATTTCGGCAGCATATCAGCTGTAAATGCTCAAAAAGGATTTGAGACATTTGACAAAGGATTTCGTACACACTCAACATCACCATATCAAAGTTCTGAAACCATTTTGGCAACATAATGTGGTAGTAGAACTGAACTAGGCTTGTATCCATCAAACTTATAAGGTGCTACTGATTAGTAACTCGTGATCCTGATAGAGAGAACAGATCCTAATTCCTTAACCCCCGGTGGAAGAATGGACTGACTCAGATCAGAATGTCATAAGATAAAGGAGTAAAAAGAGCCTTACGTTCCATCCCACAAACAATTCCCCTACATATAACTAAAGAATTTCTAGACTCAACATCGACCAGTTTGGCTTGGAGAACCTACAGGCAGTCCGGCTCTGATGCCAACGCTGTCAGGTCCCCGACTCGATGTCACATCGATCTAGCTGGTAACACCTCATATCACTTTGCGGCCTCACGCACGGTATCCCCACGGGTGACGTCTTACCTTTTCCCGGGACCGTTTGCGCCTTTTGGCTCACGTATATGATAGTGTCGCTAGCATCCATATGATAAAGAGCCCGGGCTGACATGACTAGTCGTAAACCCAAAGTGGCACAGACTTACAGGGACAGGCATCCATGACCCAGCTTCGAACGTGTCGGTCATCAGCAAGTGGGTCCGGGCTGTAGCACTGGGCTAGCAGGACTCCGGTAAACCGGGCTGTAGCGGGCTAACAGGACTCCGGTACTCAAAGCGTGACATTTCCCCGAAGGGACAGACACAGGAACGAAGAAGGACACATGCCGGCCAGCCTAGGTGTTCCAGAGCAGTAGCAAGCTACCATGGCTCAGCGGTAACACTAGGAGACATTTCCCGGTAAGAGAGGCTACTAAAGATAAACAACTAGATAGTCAGATCCCACACATACCAAGCATTTCAATCATACACACAATATGCTCGATATGTGTAAATACAACGAAGCATCACAACATGACTCTACGACACAAGTACTTTATTTAAGGCTCAGGGAGCCATACATAGCATACACAAAGGTACGGGTCTCACGACCCCACATACAAGTCATACAGTCATACAAACCAGCAGCGGAAGTAACTTGTCTGAGTACAGACAACTAATAAATAAAAGAGGCTTGGAAAGCCTAGCTATACTACGTGGTCCATCACAAGCTCAGGGTCACCACCTGGGTCTTTAGCCTACTCGTTGATGTCAACGTCTACATAGAACCCATCAGAAGGGGTTGCAGCGTCTTCTGTAAAAATGTAGATTATAGCAACATGAGTACAAAGGTACTCAGCAAGACTTACATCAGATCCTACATACATGCATAGTATCAAGAAGGGTTGGTGGAGTTATTGCAGCAAGCCAGCTTTGACTCTTGGCTAGGCTATCCTACGATACTCCAACTTGAAATGGTTTTGCGCACACGAGTCCACTACTCACCAATTCAATACACTACCGAGGATCCACCTCCGTCTTCCTACGGAAGAGCCATCCTCGGCACTCACACTTATCTTGAGGCTTTTAACAGTTTCCATTTACTTGTCTATGAACTGTATAGGCAACCAAGTAGTCCTTTACCGCGGACGCGGCTATTCGAATAGATTATGATAACCCTGCAGGGGTGTACTTCTTCATACATGTTTCCACCACTTAGCGTCTGCACACGACATGTGCTCGGCAGACTTCAAGCGAAAGCCGACGTGGGTGTAGACCACGACCTACCTAAACACTTAAGCCTCTAGTCCAGGTTTATCGCCTATTCAGGTTCCATCCGCAGGGAGTCCGGCCGAGGTTTCCCATACGGCCCCGACGATGTGAACAGGGTTCCCGAGATACCTAACGGGTATTCGGTACACCGTGCCACGTACCTACCGCATCACAGCCCACCCCTACGGTCAGCGCTGTCCACGGCCTCCAGTAGGCTACAAACACCAGAAACTACTTGCAACTCCTGGACGGAGAACTAGGGTGAATAAGAAGTCGAGAGGGTCCATTGGTTTCGGGCCCAATGCATGGTAGTAGCTGATTCTTAAATCACACATACAGATCTCAGTGCTTAAGGTCGGCTTCAATGAAACAACCCACCATGTACTCCTACATGGCCTCTCATCGATACCTTTACCAATTCGTGTTCACCACACCACTCTCATTACCGACATAATCATTTCACTCTAGCCCATCACCCAGATGAACCAGACCTGACACGACTCTAAGCATAGCAGGCTTAGCAAGGTAGGAACAACACATACATATGGCTCAATCAACTCCTACACATGCTAGTGGGTTTCATCTAGTTACTGTGGCAATGACAGGTCATGCAGAGGAAATGGGTTCAACTACCGTAACACACAGCAGTTTGAATCGCGTTGTCTTAATGCAGTAAAAGAGAGCAGGAGCGAGAACATGGGATTGTATCGATATGATCAGATGGTTGGTTGCTTGCCTGATGGTTCGTTGCACGGATACGGTTCTTCGTTAGGGTAATCACGGTACTCCTCGGGGACAGATCCTGTCGCAAAGGACATCGATACACAAACATCACCAAACAATATGCAACAATATGATGCATGCATGAAACATGGCAATATGAGTGTGTTGGGCTAATGCAACTAAAACCAGAAGGGTTTGAACAAATTTGAATCAAGGATTCAAATTTCAAATTCAAATATGGCCTTTTAAAGTGCCTTTTCTTGTTCTGATTAAAACATCAACTTAACTTGTTTGATCATGCATGGAAATGGTACAGATGGATAGATTGGATTTTTCTGATCATTTTTCATATATAATTTGTCCAATTTGGAGTTACAGAATAAAAGTTATGAATTTTTGAAGTTTAATTAATATTCTGGAATTTCCTGATTTAATTCAACGCTGTCAGGACCCCGACTCGATGTCACATCGATCTAGCCGGTAACACTTCATATCACTTTGCGGCCTCACGCACGGTATTCCCACGGGTGTCGCCTTACCTTTGCCCGGGACCGTTTGCGCCTTTTGGCTCACGTATATGATAGTGTCGCTAGCATCCATATGATAAAGAGCCCAGGCTGACATGACTAGTTGTAAACCCAAAGTGGCACAGACTTACAGGGACAGGCATCCATGACCCAGCTTCGAACGTGTCGGTCATCAGCAAGTGGGTCCGGGCTGTAGCACTGGGCTAGCAGGACTCCGGTAAACCGGGCTGTAGCGGGCTAACAGGACTCCGGTACTCAAAGCGTGACATTTCCCCGAAGGGACAGACACAGGAACGAAGAAGGACACATGCCGGCCAGCCTAAGTGTTCCAGAGCAGTAGCAAGCTACCATGGCTCAGCGGTAACACTAGGAGACATTTCCCGGTAAGAGAGGCTACTAAAGATAAACAACTAGATAGTCAGATCCCACACATACCAAGCATTTCAATCATACACACAATATGCTCGATATGTGCAAATACAACGAAGCATCACAACATGACTCTATGACACAAGTACTTTATTTAGGGCTCAGTGAGCCATACATAACATACACAAAGGTATGGGTCTCGCGACCCAACATACAAGTCATACAGTCATACAAGCCAACAGCGGAAGTAACTTGTCTGAGTACAGACAACTAGTAAAATAAAAGAGGCTTGGAAAGCCTAGCTATACTACGTGGTCCTCCACAAGCTCAGGGTCACCACCTGGGTCCTTAGCCTACTCGTTGATGTCAACGTCTACATAGAACCCATCAGAAGGGGTTGCAGCGTCTTCTGTAAAAATGTAGATTATAGCAACATGAGTACAAAGGTACTCAGCAAGACTTACATCAGATCCTACATACATGCATAGTATCAAGAAGGGTTGGTGGAGTTATTGCAGCAAGCCAGCTTTGACTCTTGGCTAGACTATCCTACGATACTCCAACTTGAAATGGTTTTGCGCACACGAGTCCACTACTCACCACTTCAATACACTACCGGGGATCCACCTCCGCCTTCCTACGGAAGAGCCATCCTCGGCACTCACACTTATCTTGAGGCTTTTAGTAGTTTCCATTTACTTGTCTATGAACTGTATAGGCAACCAAGTAGTCCTTTACCGCGGACGCAGCTATTCGAATAGATTATGATAACCCTGCAGGGGTGTACTTCTTCATACATGTTTCCACCACTTAGCGTCTGCACACGACATGTGCTCGGCAGACTTCAAGCGAAAGCCGACGTGGGTGTAGACCACGACCTACCTAAACACTTAAGCCTCTAGTCCAGGTTTATCGCCTATTCAGGTTCCATCCGCAGGGAGTCCGGCCGAGGTTTCCCATACGGCCCCGAACGATGTGAACAGGGTTCCCGAGATACCTAACGGGTATTCGGTACACCGTGCCACGTACCTACCGCATCACAGCCCACCCCTACGGTCAGCGCTGTCCACGGCCTCTAGTAGGCTACAAACACCAGAAACTACTTGCAACTCCTGGACAGAGAGCTAGGGTGAATAAGAAGTCGAGCGGGGTCATATTTCAGGGCCCAATGCATGGTAGTAGCTGTATCTTAAATCACGCATACAGATCTCAGTGCTTAAGGTCGGCTTCAATGAAACAACCCACCATGTACTCCTACATGGCCTCTCATCGATACCTTTACCAAATCGTGTTCACCACACCACTCTCATTACCGACATAAACATTTCACTCTAGCCCATCACCCAGATGAACCAGACCTGACACGACTCTAAGCATAGCAGGCATAGCAAGGTAGGAACATCACATACATATGGCTCAAACAACTCCTACACATGCTAGTGGGTTTCATCTAGTTACTGTGGCAATGACAGGTCATGCAGAGGAAATGGGTTCAACTACCGTAACACACAGCAGTTTGAAACGTGTTGTCTTAATGCAGTAAAAGAGAGCAGGAGCGAGAACATGGGATTGTATCGATATGATCAAATGGTTGGTTGCTTGCCTGATGGTTCGATGCACGGATACGGTTCTTCGTTAGGGTAATCACGGTACTCCTCGGGGACAGAACCTGTCGCAAAGGGCATCGATACACAAGCATCACCAAACAATGTGCAACAATATGATGCATGCATGAAACATGGCAATATGAGTGTATTGGGCTAATGCAACTAAAGCTAGAAGGGTTTGAACAAATTTGAATCAAAGATTCAAATTCCAAATTCAAATATGGCCTTTTTAAGTGCCTTTTCTTGTTCTGCTTAAAACATCAATTTAACTTGTTTGATCATGCATGAAAATAGTACAGATGGATAGATTGGATTTTTCTGATCATTTTTCATATATAATTTGTCCAATTTGGAGTTACAGAATAAAAGTTATGAATTTTTGAAGTTTAAATAATATTCTGGAATTTCCTGATTTAATTTAAATCCAGAAAATCAATTACTGCGTCAGCCTGACGTCAGTGTGACGTCAGCAGGTCAACGGAACTGGTCCAGGTCAAACCTGACAGTGGGTCCCGCATGTCAGGGTGATTATTTTAATTAAAACTTAATTAAAACTAATCCTGTTTAATTAACAGGGTTGGGCCCCACCTGTCATTGACTCAGGGGAGTCAACCAGGGCCCACCCGTGGTCAAAGTGGATGTCGGCTGCCGGCGTTTAGTCGCCGGCGAGCCCGACGCGGCGGCGGAAGTGGTTTTGGTCATTTCGGCCACCAGAGGGGCCGCGGAGACCACCGGAGTGGAGCTGAGGCCAACCCGCAGCTCTTGGCGGAGCCCGTTGGGGTCGGGGTGGCCGGAGTCGACGGCGGCGAGCTCGGCTGCGGCCGCCGGGGTTCGGTCGTGCACGGGAACGGTGCTGGAGCTCGAAGTCGAGCAAAGCGAGGCGCTAGGAATGCTCTACGGGGTCTTGCGAACTCGTTGGACTCGCCGGGGTGACCAAATGGTCACCGGAGCTGCGTCGACGGCGAGCTCGGCGACGGCGGAGGTTCAGCCGTGGTGGGGAGGTGGCTACGGTGAGGGAACGAGGGGAAGGAGAGGGGGAAACGGTGGCGTAGCTCACCGCGGTTGCAGTGGGCGT
This sequence comes from Triticum aestivum, assembly GCF_018294505.1. Classification (NCBI taxonomy): domain Eukaryota; kingdom Viridiplantae; phylum Streptophyta; class Magnoliopsida; order Poales; family Poaceae; genus Triticum; species Triticum aestivum. The sequence continues at coordinate 683,252,795 of NC_057812.1, read as the reverse complement.
CGAAGCGGGCTCGGGGACGCGCTGGAGACGGCGAATTCGACGGCGACGGTGGTCGGAGCCCGAAGAGGGGAACGGTGACGTGGCGGCGATGCAGGGCTTCTGGGGAGCTGTGGAGCGGTGGGGAGGAAGAGGGAGTCGAGGCGGAGCTCCTGAGCTAGTCGGGGGAGCGAGGGGTGGTCGGAGACAGCGGCTAAGGCGAACGGCGGCGACGGTGGTGTTCGGCCGGGCGAGAGAGAGAGCGAGGGAGAGGAGGGGAGAGCCGGGGGAGAGTGAGAGAGAGTAGGGGGGAGGGCGTGGCGTCGTCCAGGGCGTCGAGCGAGGAGGGGAGGCCAGGCAAGCAGGCGAGCAGGTGGCGTGGCGCGGTGGCGCGCGCGCGCGCCGGCCACACTCCCCTCCCTCTGTCGGGACGAAGACGACAGAGGAGGGAGGTGGGCTGGGCCGGCTGCCGGCTGGGCCAGCCAGCTGGCTGGGCCGCACAGTGGAGGAGCCCAGGTAAGCTCCTCCTATTATATATTTTTCTGTTTTTAATTTCTGACATTTGTTTTGATTTAAATAATATATTAAATCATTTATTTAACTTATGCCAATTTTTGCAGGAGCTATTTATATTATTCCAGAGCTCTTTTATAATTGGCATAATATTTGGGCATATATTAATATATATAATTAATATATTTCCAATGCAAATATTTATGCATTTATTCCAAATGCCCAAAATAAATGTCCATGAGCCACTAAAAATATTGGTTTGATTTTTATCTCTGTCCAATATTTTCAGAGAGCAACATGAGCATTTTCTTGGACCCTTTTGGAGAAATTTTTATTTAGGTCATTTTCAAAATGGTTCTGAGGGTTTCACAGATCACCATTTCAAGTTTCTGATGAAAGAGTAAACATGATGCAACACTCTAATGCATGACTAGCTAGGGTGTGACACGCAGCTCCGAAGGAGAAGGTTGCAGTCGACCTACACCTCGTCATCCTTGCGGATAGGGATGGAGCGGATGTTGTACTTGTGCTGCAGCTCCGAAGGAGAAGGTTGCAGTCAACCTGCACCTCGTCATCCTTGCGGATAGGGATGGAGCGGATGTTGTACTTGTGCCGCAGCTCCGAAGGAGAAGGTTGCACTCGACCTGTACCTCGTCGTCCTTCCGGATAGGGGTATGTTTCAAACTTAGGAGAATACTGGACTGCAGCTAAGCCCCCGAGTGGAAGGATTGCTCTCCACTCGGTAGGATTTTCTTCAAACTTAGGCGAGCACCGGACTGCAGCTAAGCCTCCTAGTGAGAGAACTTAGGCGAGTGCTGGACTGCAGCTAAGCCCCCGAGTGGGAGGGTCGCTCTCCACTCGGTAGGATTTTCTTCAAACTTAGGCGAGTACCGGACTGCAGCTAAGTTTCCTAGTGAGAGAACTTAGGCGAGTGCTGGACTGCAGCTAAGCCTCCGAGTGGGAGGGTTGCTCTCCACTCGGTAGGATTTTTTCAAACTTATGCGAGTATCGGACTGCTGCTAAGCCTGCTAGTGAGAGAACTTAGGCGAGTGCTGGACCGTAGCTAAGCCCCTAAGTGGGAGGGTTGCTCTCCAATTGGTAGGATTTTTTTCAAACTTATGCGACTACTGGACTGCAGCTAAGCCTCCTAGTGAGAGAACTTAG